>NC_059475.1:36628308-36941691 GCF_018139145.2 Gymnogyps californianus
GTAATTAACTAGGACTGTTTTCACACTGAAATGTAAAGTGTCATCTAAGGTCACCAACTAAACTTGTAGGAAAGGCTTTTTTCTACCCACATTAGTACCACATGCAAAATATATGGAAAAAGGTCTACAGAAATTACCAGAATGGGAATTTAAAATACAATTTTAATAATGTCAGAACAGAGAGACTTGGTTTTTCACCGTCTTCTACATTATGAAATTTATTAACATCCATGCTTAAAAACACAGTGAGTGGGAATAAAGGTTTCCAAAGGTCCACGGTAACTTTCAATGACCATAAGCAACAAGGTAGCAAATGTCAAATTTCAGCATCTTCTACGTATCACTGCTTTCTTTTTCACTGAGTCATGGTGGAACATGGCACTTCCCTGATCCAATGAAGTCTATGTATTTTACATGCTGTCCATGAACATGTTGCAAGTAAGTTGTGGTCGCATTTTTCTGGTTTCATGTCAGACACTGTAAATCTAAAATGTGAGTGTCAGACTTTGTCCTCAACATGTAAAAAACCTGTTTTGTATGCTCAAAACAGCAAGTATTCTGCAATGTAACTGTTTCTATTGGTCATTTGCATTTATTATTTCACTGAAGATATGTAAAGATTTTGCAGGAAGGCACAATGAATGTAGTTTTACCAAAGAGGCTGCTAAATTAAGTGGCAGGGATTTATTATACTAAATGTCATTGTTCACTAGCTTGCTCCTGTAGTTTGAGTACATGCTTTCTAGAAGTTCTCTTCATATTGACCCACTGAAAGGAGTTCCTGGATTCCTTTAATGAAAATGTATTAGACCATGAAAAAAATCTTGAGTTAAATGGGAAAGAGGGAGAGTGTAGGTAAAACTTCAGAACCACATGGCCATACTGTGGAAGCATGTAACAAGTGGCACTGCTAGGGAACATTAAAATCCCTTAATCTAAGTGAGTCTGCATCTGATTTTATACATAAATGATACAAAGACTGAGTTTCTAGTTTTCAAGAGGGTCACGCAGAAGACAATTTCTCAGTGAGGGCAGGAAGAAAGGAAGGAACTATGAGCCAGGAAGGAGAGCCATTAATAGCTTTTTTTCTCAAAATAGCACAAGGGAAATGGCAGCTGAGAGAAGGAATTAAGTCTAAGAAGCTTTAAGGAATTTGCATGGGAATTGATCAGTTGTGAATGAATGTACTTGTCGATTTTTGGTACAATTTACTGGAGGAAGATGTAAAAGCACAGTCGTTTATGACTCTGATAATGTAGGAGTGCTTACATTCATTTTGCTATCTTAGCTTTTGCTAGCTACCTCTAATTGCTGATAAAATTCCAAGTAAAACCTGAATAGAAGGTCAGGTCTCTGGCCAGAAAACTTGAGCCATTTTTCTAGATTACAGTTTCAGTCCTGTTTTTAAGCATTTCAGAACATATGGTTCAGATTTTTGGCTATTTTACAAATATCCTGAGAGTATCTGGTACAGAAATGGTCTAGTTCATCTGTGAGATGAAAGACAAAAGAAAGTTTACTCTGAAATTCAGCATATCTTAGAGCCCCATTCATAGAATAAGCATCTAAAGTAATTAAGAAACAGATAATCTGCCTCCAGAAGAATACAGTGCAAGTTGGTCTCTTCTAAAATGAAAAAGGACAGATTTTCCTAAATTTACAAAAGAATTATTATTGAAGTCTATACATTTTTCATAGGTGAAAAATGTTTTTTTGACAGAAAACTGTTCACAGCTGTTGATGTTAGATTTTGACCACTACATGCTCACTTAAACGGGGAAGCAAGTAGACTGATGAATGGATTTGTATTTGAATAGCTAAGACAGAGGTGATTCTTAAATACAAACTTTGAAAATATTAAAAGTGAAGCTTCTTAAGGAAATGTTGGGAAAATTCTGCAGTACAGTGGGTATGTAACACACCTCAAGGATTTCCAGGAACCAGACTTGTGTACTCCTTGATGTCTCCTATATGCCCTTCATAGAACAAGTATTTCTGTGACTTCGCTTTTAGTCACATGTTTACCACTTCATTGAAGAATTCTGAAAATTTTACAAGAAAGTGCAAACAGGATGCTGTCTGCACATGTAACATCCAGGAATTTGTCTCTCCACATAAAAGCCTACCCTAATATTTTTTTATAATGTCTACCAATGGCTAGACAGAGCAATACAGAATATGTCAGTAAATATGAAAGTCTTACCAACAATATGTTGCGTGCTCAGTCTTGAGATGCTAGAATCAAGATTTTATTTCTCTGTTATGTAAAGCGTGGCCATTTATTCCTATATAAGATGAATATGAATTGCTACCAAACCAGACTTCCACTTTGATCACTAAACGCAGAAATCCGTAACGAATTTTTGCTCCATCTATTGTTGTTAGGTTAGATTTCCCATCAATCCATATTGGGAAGTCTTTATTCAGGGAAGGATAGAAGGGAAACCTCTGGAGCCAAACTAAGGCAGCTTCTAATAGATCATTCATACAGACGACTCTGTGAATTTGTAGCCATCCAGACCTGTAAATTGTGCAAGGCAAAGTGAAAGAGACCCTCCATCTGTGAAGACAAAACCTCTTTGCGTGCACTTGCATCCATCTTTACCACCATGCTGGTGAATCTTCTTGGTAGCAGCTGCAGAGGTAGCTTCAAGGAATATTATGCTTCTGCTCTGCGTTATCATCCTATTAGTTTTTTGTAGAGAAATCCAGAGAGGATTGTGATTCAGAGAACAGCTGCTTCCTTGATTTGCCTCTTCCTGTTCTCACTCAAAGGCTGCTGTACGTAAGCAGAAGGGCATCGGTGGGGTCACAGGCAGGGAGGGGTGGAAGCCATGCCCGGAAATAAGTACTGCTTTCCTCAAAACACAGGCGGAGAGACACTTAAAGATACCTGCTTCTTTTTGTATTCGATTCAAAGAGGAATTTGGCTTGAGAGCAGCATAAAGGTTTTTGGACACTGAGTAATACCCCAATTCCAAAGTAAGAAAGTAAGAGGAAATAGTGTCATTATATCTAATGACTCCTACATTTTAAAATATCTGTGAAAATTCTGGACACAGTTAGTAAGGAAACATACACTAATTGTTCAGAATTAGAAATTGTCTAAAAATCTTCATGAAAATCTGGGCTAGAGTTTATATCCCACTCAAAATATGATTTCCCTATGCTTCACCAACACCTGGAATCTAGTATGCATTTGACTACCCGTGGTAGGCAGAATTGTTTAATTTAGCTTTCTATATACAGCCTGTAGGTTAGGAACAGCAGGCAGTACTCTGCAATTTTAGTGATTGTTGTCTGTTTACCATAATTACAGAGATATTTTAAACTTCCACATTTTGTTGTAGGCATAATATTAGGTAGGGAATAGCAGCAGAACATTTTGAGTAATCTGTTATTGTGGACACATCCTGAAGACTAGCTGATGCTATATTTAGTCACTATGTGGTGAACTGTGACTAGACCGAGGATGTTATTTTTTGTTTTGTGTTTGAAGTTGCAAACGTTGATTTTTGCAGTCTGAAATTGCTCAGTTGAAGAAATAATAATCTCAGTTTTAATTCAAAGCTGTGCATATGCACACACACATGCAGATTTTTCCTTTTACTTTCTGGTGACTAGTTTATATTGCTGTAGCTCAATTTAATTCAGTTAAGTTTCTCTTGAAGCAAACTAGCTGAACAATATAAAAATATAAATTCACATCCAACTCCAATATAACCTTTATTAAGGATATATCCTTGATTTATTTTTTACATATATGTATACAGATCCAGATCCTGTATCCTCATCTTGTTCCTGCTAAATAGAATCAAACAGAGAACATTGTAAAGGAACAGAAGTTTAAGAAAACCATACACAAAAGTTATTCAGCAGGTACATTTAAAATGATAAGTCTTTAAAAAAGACCTATAGAGCTTTAAAAAAACCTTTTAAAATTGGTAGTATTCCTAGCTGCAAGGACCTGATTTAGCATTTTGGGTTAAGCTGTGACTGCCATAACCTCCTCTTAGTTTTGTGGCTACTGTAAGTACCAGCAGCAATTGCAGCCTCTGTTCGGGGAAGTTCAGAAATTCCTTTTCTACAGGATCAGGAGCCCAGAGACATGGAGGGATAGGGAAGGAAGCCGAATCATGCTGTTTCCTCTGCACAGGACAATACAGTTAGTAAATTATAGGCATTATTTGCAAAAAGCATAGGCGAGCTGTGAAATAATTTAAATTGATTTGGGGCTAAGGCTAAAGTTCTGTTTTTATTGAAGATTCCATTTATTGCAGTGAAGCCACAAAGGTACCCTGAAATTTTGTGGCTAAGATTTACTGAGATGTGTGATTAATAAGTGTTTATATAATTTTGTTATATGTGTGGAACCTACACCTATATAATGTCTTATTTGTTTCTACTGTAATTTTTTGGATTTTTGATAAACAGTGTAGTTGCTTTTAGTAAGATCTACAACATGACCCTTTCTTAGGACACAAAGGATCACCCACAAAAACTCTGGCTTTCAAAAACAGAATTCAACATCACAAAACTTAGAGAAATATTAGTTTTGCAGCCATCAGTCAGCGTTTCCAGATATTATTTTTCCCAAGTTTGTCATGACCTCTCTGCAAGAAATTCCCCTTCCTGCTTCTCTACCAGTAGAATAGTTCACAGGGATGCTTCCTAATCCACATCAGGCAAAACCAGGAGGTAAATTCAAGTGTTAGCTAAGTAGTCTGCCTGTTTTTAACACTGTGAGTTAGGGAGTGCTCCAAGGAACCTCTCTGCTGACAAGCAGTTAGGACCAGCAATCTTCAAAACAAGAGAGGTGATGCAGCTGGAGATATAAAATCTATGTAACAGCATAAGAATTGCAAATTGCTCCTGCCCTTTTCAAAAGAGTACGTCTGCTGTTTAAGTCACATAGGTGCTCCTGAAAATTTTACCCTTTGTTAGTAGGAAATGATCCATGTTTCCAGGAGATCCAAGCATGTTAATTATGGGAAGATCCTAGGCATTTCAAGACCACACCTGGTGTTTTCCAACTTACAGCATGTACTCAATTCAAGGGACCAGTCTAGAGATAGTCTGAAACAGTATCCCTTGAAATACACACAGTATTTCAAATCCTCAATACCAATTGTTTTATTCTCCATATCCCTGCGCCTTTTTGGCCTCCCCACTTACTGGTAGCAACTTTAGGTCTGAAAAAATCAGAATTGTTTTGTCAGCTTTCTTTCAAAAATAGTCTTTCAAAATGCAATTGAGACAGCTGCTCCACTGCATTTGTTTCAGATTTATGCCATAACCTTTTCTTCCTCATCCATATGCCTCTAGCCTCTTTCAGCTACTCATGAACCCTGTGGTCTTTGGAGATCTGTCTCTGCTCCTAATCAAAACAGTCAGCTGTTTAGCAAAGACTGTGGGGCATGCTCACAGAAGTTGACTTTAGGGATACATAGGGGTACTCTTCCTCAGTCACCTACGTTAAATGGAGAGAGAAGGCCTCAGGAGTGAGGACTGAGGATGATAAAGCAACTAGAATTGTCAGGTGTTGGATGTCAAAATGTCAAATGTCAACACCATATTATGTACAGATCCTCTGTTCTGAGATATTCATAAACGTTTCCACATGCCAGACAAAAGAGTGCTCTGTATTTTCAGACAAACCTGCAGTAACTATCCTAAACTGCTTTGTAAAGTACAGGTAGCTATAATTATCCTCATAGTACAACTTGGGTAAACCAAGGCACAGAAAGATATAATGATTATTTGAAGATATGAAGCATGTCAGCATCAGAAAACATGGTTGTTTGACTTCTGTGTATCATTTGACCCCCTTACAATGCATACCTTCTCAAAGCAAAAACTGTATTATGGTAGGTAAGACAAGAATACAGTTTTAGCTGAAAAACATTATCTGGCAAAGAGTCAGTATTAATCATGATTAATACTGCAGCCACCCAGATCCAGCTGTACCACATTTCAATCTAAGATAAATAAAATCTTCTTCCTATATTATGTGTTGGCCACACCCATATGACCTTGTAATGATCCCCTGTGCTGGTCAATGGCTTATATACACCTTAACAGAATCTCGTAGAATCAGAGCATGGTTGAGGTGGGAAGAGACCTCTGGAGATCATCCAGTCCAACCCCCTGCTCAAGCAGGGTCAATTACAGCAACAATTACAGTTGCTCAGGGCTTTGTCAAGGTGAGTTTTGAGTATCTGCAAGGATGAAGACTCCGTGACCTCTCTGTGCAACCTGCTCCATGGTAAAAAAGTTTTTTCTTATCTGTAAATAGAATTTCCTGTATTTCAATTCCTGCCCATTGCCTATTGTCCTTTCACTGAGCACCACTGAAAAGAAACTGGCTCTGTCTTCTTTACTGCCCCTCGCCCCCAAGTATTTATACACATTGATAAGATGCCCTCTGAGCCTTCTCTTCTCCAGACTGAAAAATCTCAGTTCTCTCAGCCCCTCCGTGTATGGCAGATGCTCCAGTCCCTTAATCGTTATCATGGCCCTTTGCTGGACTGGCCCTACTAAGCCCACGTCTCTTGTACTGGGGAGCCCAGAACTGGACCTAGCACTCCAAATATGGCCTCAACAATGCTTAGTAGAGGGAAAGGATCACCTCTTTCGGCCTTTTGGCAATGATCTTCTTAATGTAGCCCAGGATGTTGGTTGTTGGCCTTCTTTGCTGCAAGGGCACATTGCTGGCTTGTCTTCAACTTCTCGTCCACCAGTATGCCCAGGTGTTTTTCTGCTAAACTGCTTTCCAGCCAGTTGGCCCCCAGCTTGTACTGCTGTATCGGGTTATTTCTCCCCAAGTGCAGGAGTTTGCACTTCCCTTTGTTGAATTTTATGAGGTTCCCTTCAGTCTGTTGAGATCTCTCTTAATGGCAGCACAACCACCTGGTGTATCGTCTGCAAATTTTCTGAGGGTACATTCTGCCCCATCATCCAGCTCATTAATGAAGACGTTAAACAATATGGGGCATTAGCACTAATTTGTATGACCACACTAGGAAAAGATTAGTCTGGAAGTGGCTGCAATGGATTGTAACAATCTGCTTCTGTTCATGGTGAAAAACATGATTTTACAATTGCTTCCTAAAAAATATGAGATGCTATCATTTTTCTACACCATCCCCCCTTTTCTCCTTTTCCTTCCAAGCAGGAAAACTCTATACAGTGCCATTCCTATCTGAGCGACCCTCTTCATTTTTACTTGTAGTTGTTCTTTTTCATGGTCCATCTCATTTATTGCACTTGGCCAGCACGCCAGTGTCTACCAGCTGCCAGCTGTTTAAAGAAAATAAAGAGAAGAAGCGTCCATACTAAACCATTTCTCTGTCTTTCATGAAAACAGTTTGCATTCTGCACAAAAAATTCATTCGTGGTGTAAGGGAATTGACGTCAGTACTGTTACACCCAGAATGATTTTGGCCCTGCATATCTATTATGCAATGCTTTCAGATGCATAATTCTGTGATGAACAAATGACTGCCAGATGTGAGAGTAGTCTTTTCTCCTTTTTTTGAGGTCCATGAACAAATTCTCATGTGTGGACTGTAAACTTCCTCAGTGTATGTATGTGTATATACTTTAAGAATAATTCCACAGAAAATATTTAAAATGGCAACATAAGAAAGAATAACAAAAGAAATCCTACAGTTATTGCTCTTAAAAAAATAAAGCTCTTATAACTTCCTTTCATACATGTGATACAGGCTCCTCCTTCCTTCCTGCGAGGCAGAAACTGGCAACTTCTACCAAAATACTGACCACATCCAGCTTTGGGAGAGAAGCCCTTGGAAGGTAGAGAAGATAAAATTGTTATCTTGACCTTCTCCTGAAGTCACGATGGAATGCTGTATAGAGAGACCTGTAGTTAAAGATGATAAACGTCACAAGATGTGTGGAAGAGTCCAGTGGCATGAAGCCGTCCATCGGCTTTCCAAGTATAACTACAGTATTTTTCAATGAATCATAGTAAAAAACCCTGAAGTTTGCAAAGCTGTATTTCTGCGTTTAAGCGTCTAAGTAAGGACCTAAAACTTCTGCATATTCATTGTTCCTATGGATTTAATCTTGATTTCGTGAGAGCAGGTCACTGCAATGACATGCTTTGCAAGGATACATCACCAAATACTGTTTTCCTTCCCTTATGTTGATTTCTGCCCTTTATGACAAACGTCTTGGATTGCTGGTTCTTCCTGAAAAGATCTCCCCACCTAAACAGCTCACTTCACAACTACTTCTTTTGCCTACTGTCTAGGATCCTAATGCTACTGATAGTGCCTCTAGCAGTTTACTGCAGAAAATAAATAGCTTAAGTGAGGAAAAAAGTTCCTTCCAGATCATGTTTTCACTGCATTTTATTGAAATCTCATCTTCTATAAATGTGGGTGATAAGTAGAAAATATTTCTTGCTTTATCCTTTCCTCTATTTTAATTTGTTCTTTGTGCTTGTATTGGGTTTGCATGGCAAGGTTTCAGTAGCGGGGGGACTACGGGGGTAGCTTCTGTGAGAAGCTGCTAGAAACTTCCCCTGTGTCCCATAGAGCCAGTGCCAGCCGGCTCCAAGACAGACCCACTGCTGGCCAAGGCTGAGCCCATCAGCGACGGTGGTAGCGCCTCTGGGATAACATATTTAAGAAAGGGAAAAAGTTGCTGCGCGACAGCAATTGCAGCCGAAGAGAGGGTGAGAAGATGTGAGAGGAACAACTCTGCAGACACCAAGGTCAGGGAAGAAGGAGGGGGAGGAGGTGCTCCAGGCGCCAGAGCAGAGATTCCCCTGCAGCCCATGGTGAAGACCCTGGTGAGGCAGGCTGTCCCCCTGCAGCCCATAGAGGTCCATGGTGGAGCAGATATCCACCTGCAGCCCGTGGAGGACCCCACGCCGGAGCAGGTGGAGGCCTGAAGGAGGCTGTGACCCTGTGGGAAGCCCGTGCTGGAGCAGGCTCCTGGCAGGACCTGTGGACCCATGGAGAGAGGAGCCCACACTGGAGCAGGTTTGCTGGCAGGAATTGTGACCCCACGGGGGACCCACGCTGGAGCAGTCTGTTCCTGAAGGACTGCACCCCATGGAAGGGATCCATGCTGGAGCAGTTCGTGAAGAACTGCAGCCCGTGGGAAGGACTCACGTTGGAGAAGTTTGTGGAGGACTGTCTCCCATGGGAGGGACCCCACGCTGGAGCAGGGGAAGAGTGTGAGGAGTCCTCCCCCTGAGGAGGAAGACGCAGCAGAGACAACGTGTGATGAACTGACCGCAACCCCCATTCCCCGTCCCCCTGAGCCGCTGGGGAGGGGAGAAGGTAGAGAATTCAGGAGTAAAGCTAAGCCCGGGAAGAAGGGAGGGGTGGGGGGAAGGTGTTTTAAGATTTAGTTTTTATTTCTCCTTACCCTACTGTGATTTGCTTAGTAATAAATTAAACTCATTTCCCCAAGTTGAGTCTGTTTTGCCGATGATGGTAATTGCTGAGTGATCTCCCTGTCCTTATCTCGACCCATGAGCCTTTCATTATACTTTCTCTCCCCTGTCCAGCTGAGGAGAGGAGTGATAGAGCGGCTTTGGTGGGCACCTGGCATCCAGCCAGGGTCAACCCACCACAGTGCTAACCCTTCCCCTGAGTGCCAAACACACTGGACTCCCAGTATTTATGGCTGGGACTGAAGTATCACATACGGAGTTAATTCCCATTCTGAAGAAACTGCATTCAAAAGTCAACACATTATTACATGACTTAGGTTCTGTTTGCAGTACATTCGGCACTTGAAGCTGAGTCAGTCTCCTGCACAGACTAGTTGTAGTCTAAATGATAACAGCTTAAGCTGACTATCAGTACTGCCTGATGTTAGCAGTGAAGTCTCCCTCCATGCACTAGCCCATTCCTACTGCCCCCACTGTTTACTACATGTGTTGTAAAGCCAGACTAACAGAAAAGAGGATTTTTAGAAGTAGCACTATTCATGAACATCGTATTCAGCAAGTGGTAAATACAACAGCAGCATGAATCAGTAAGAAACATCTGATTTTAAGCCTTTCTCAGACTTATCAATAGTGGATTTTGGCCAAAATACCTGGACCACCAGCATTAACCAGGCATTCTAGGTATGTACTTCCCATGTCTGCTTTGCAGATATTGAATGTTTTTTGAAATTCAAGGGAATTAGCAAAAGCAATGTTTTGCCACTGAATAGCAGTAGGACGACTAATAGTATGACTTCACAGTTTCTTGTCCTAGTGTGGGTTTTTTCCTGTGTCTTTTATCAACAATACAATGTCTCCCACTGTATTTCCTCCCCAACCCTGCTTTCCAGCTCAACATTTTATTTTTATAGCCTACTCTTAATACAAATGACAATGTAGCCTTACGATATCCAGGCAGATTGGGATATGCTTCAGGTACTATGTCTGTTGTCCCAGTGATTAGCTTCCTGTTAATGATTCCTTTTTTTAAAAAAAAAGGTTTATGTTCTCAGTTTTGGTAAAATACCTCTGTAAATTTGCCTGGAGCTTTGAAATGACATATACCGTAAGACTGAAGTAGCCTTATATTTCTAAACACAGGAACTTCTGGGGGTATCTGGTCTGAGGCAGACCGAAGATTACAGTATTATTTAGAAGACTGTTGCTTTCAAATAAACTGTATTTCCTAACGTTTAGGACACAGGCTGAAAATGTGCCGAGCTTTATTTCTGTACAGTCCTATCCTGAACTATTTTTAGTTTTTAACCAACCTTGGAGAGTTAGACCTGGCTTGAGTTATATATTTGCAAAAAGCAAATACAATGTAACTAAGAACTTCAGGATTGTGATGAAGCTGCACCAAGAGATCCTTTGAACAAGAAAGGGCGGGGTTGGCACAGATCCCACCTTTTTGGTTTAACAATCAGGTAAGAGAACACCTGAAAATAAGCCTATGTAGTTCTTGATCTTTCTGAATGGTAGGCCTCCTTCTTTGGGATTATGTCAGATTTCCATCTCCAGTCTCCATTAAAGCTAGGTAAAATTGTAGAAGCTCATAGGAAATAATTAAAATAATTACAACTTTAAAGGACCACTTCAGATGGATGGCTCAGGCACAGAGACATTTACATCTGCCGTAGGAAGTCACAATTGCTGCTGTGTGTACATTTTCAGACACAGAATATCTTAAATAAAACACGCTTTCCCTGTGAATCAGGATTAACTATTTATTTCTCTGCTTCTTGGCTGAAGAGAGAAATGCATTCTTTTTGTGACAGACAGGAGGCAAGATTCTGTATGAAGCAATACTCATCCCCTAGTCATGCCCAAATATATACTTATATGGGGATGGTAGGGGGGAAAGACTGATGGAGGGCAACAAAATCCTCTCCCTGGCAATAAGAGAACTAGCTTGGGAGACCCAAAGCAGCAAAGTCAACGGGAAGGAAGGGTGCATAAAACACAACTGCAGAAACAGAAACAGTCCCCGGGTGAGAATCACTTTTGGGTGGCTCAGCCCATTTTGTTTTTCACTCTACAAACACAGAGGACTGGAAAGTATGGAAATACAGAAAAGCTCAGACAAAGGAAGGTCAACATACCTAAAGTGGAAACAATCTTGAGATCTATTTCTAGTCAGCGCTCCGCATCTGTGTGCATAACAAAAGCACTACCCAGTTCATCACAGAATTAACAGCCTAGAGCTATTCATGAGCGATCCAAAATGAGAGCAGCAGAGGAATTGTGGACGAAGGCAGAGCACTAGAGCTGGGGGAGCTGGGGAGTTGTGTAACACCTGCTTGCAATACTGTTGGCGCTAGCTACCACTCTGAGACTGTCACTTTCCAAGTTTTCTAAAAAAGTATAATATAAATATCTTAAGACAAAAGGAGTGGTATTTCTGCAGAATTCCCTTTTCTTATTCACAGCCGTCATATACTAACCAATTTCTGAGATGATGTGTTCAGTATCCTATGGAACTCTAATGAATTCAATGAAGTTATTTAGGGTATAAATCAGAGTCAGTTTTGCTCTGTTTCCTTCAGATTTCATATGCTTATTACCCTCAAAACTAGCTGGTCCCTCCTCCTTTTATTTCTGCAACTCATTTCCCACAGCTGTAGTATTTATTCAAAATCCTTGGCTGCTTGTTTCGCCTCTCTTTCTGCTGCCTGAATAATTTGATCCTCTGGAGTATACTACTTTAAAACTGTGTTGTACACACCAGATGAGGGATATTTTTGCACCTCTTTTCCAAGGCCAGATTAGAAATGAAATTATTTCTGTTTAGATAGCTAAATACTGATCTCCAACTTTTTTTTTTTGCTTGAGTGTGTATGTATCGATCTTTTTCAGTATATACATTGAAATACAGTCTCTGACATTGTTATTAGGGCAACAAGCAGGGAGTTGAATGGGACCCACAGTATTACTTATTAAGACATTCTGGGCAGTCAACAAGATAAAAGCAAGTAATTTATTTTGTGTATCAGGCCCCTTGATGTTATTTTTGTTTGTCATGCTAATATTGTTCTAGATCTCTGCTGTGTCAACTGCAGTCAGGAAACTAGTCAAGAGTGGTGTGTCCTTGACAAAAAGTACATTTAGAAACAACAAAAAGTAATTACTTTGAAGATGCAGTAAAAGCAGTAATTGTTAATTTCTGAGGTCCTTGTGGAGACAACTGTTTTTAGAACAGCTAGCACTGAAACAAAATGACCTAACAACAGTTTCTTGTCATCTCTGCTTGTTTAAATTCTGGAAGGAAAATGTTCAAGATTCATGGAGTGGACAAGCCTTCATTTCAAATAGTAATATAATATAAATACAGATACTTAGCTCTAAACGTAAGGATTGAAATTTCAGTTCTCTTTTCATGCTGACATCTTTTTCATCAGCCTTCATCAAAACATTCCTGCATGTAGGATAACTTGTGATCTGTTTCCTCTGAACTTATTATTTTTATGTATTGATGGCTCTAATCCTACAGCTAGTGCTTCAGGTCTGTCGAAGTTCTGGATGAAAGTTCAAACTGGTGTTTTCTTTTAATCAGTTTGGTTTGACATCTGTTAGCCTGGATTCTGACAATATGTTTCAGCTAAATAGTGACCTGTAGCACTAGGCTCAGAACTAGGACTTGGAATGTAGTTTGCCATAGATAAGAGCTGGAGACCACCCATACCAGCTCAATTAGATGATTAAAAATGTTTTCACCAATGTTTATAAGAACCTCAGATATTTTGTGGAGTTTTTGTTCATACTCACATTCTTTTATGTATATGAATTTATCTATATTATGTAGATATTTATATTGAAATATTTTACACACAAACATATGTGTGTATATATGTATGTATACAAACATGCATATACATATAATAGGCATGTCAATTTACATTTTGTTACTACTGTAACCATTACTTGGCATTGCAGAGATCTGGCTTACTCCAGAACAGAAAAGTCTGTGGCAGCTGTCTTCTCTGCTCCCAGGAAGATTCTGATTTTCTCTTGACAGTTATTAAAATTTTCTATCAATTTGACCCTTTCTGTGGTGCCTGGTGAAATCTGACAGACCTCCCTCTGCCTTACAGGTTGGACTATTTTACAAGTTAGTAAACCTCCTCTCTAGTTATATTGTTTTACTCTGCTTTTTCCCAGAAGTAGTTGTGAAACAATGCTATGCATTTCCCTACCCAGTTTTAAATTTTTATTGTCAATGTATTTAGGGTCAAATTATCTCTTCAGTCTTCTGCGGGACAAATGGAAAGTGGTGACAATCAGCAACTGATTCCTCAAGGCTGTTAAAAAAAGACCATTAGTTTTATAGCGATAGGGTGATCCAGTCATGGCATTGGACACTCAGCAATCAATTGTTGCTAGTTACTGGCCAACACACAGTTTTTAAGCTGTAGCAGGGATGTAAGATGCCTTGGGGCATGCTTTGATCTCATGTGCTTCAGCAAAAATGGAACATGAGGCAGTACAAACAATAAAGATATTCCCTTTAACTTGCTAAAGAGCATCTTTTAAATTCGGAGCAAAGTTTCACATTAAATGTTTCTCATTACCATTGTCAATACAAAGCTAATGTTTAAGACAATGGTTAGCACATTAATCATCCAGAGAGTGGAGGAAATGTCCTAGCTGAGCTGACTAAGCGGAGGCATTCTGGAGAATGTTTGCTCTAGGAGTTAGTCACCCTTCCAGAGTCACAGAGCTGGCTTCCACTAAGAGAGGTAGCTGGCTGTGGGGTTGACTATTTTTAGTATGAATACATAAAGATGACTAACACTGCATCATGCCTTGGAGTGAACACGTAGCATTTGTCAGAAATACATGTTCAACGGAATTTAAGAAATATCATAAGTGACTGTATCTGTGTCTAACAAATTTACCACAGAGAGGAAGTGATTGAGCACACAAGGCAACATCTAGGTATGAAGAAATAATGAGTTTTGTGAGCAGAAAGGAAGAAATGTGTCTCTCTTAAAATGATCATCAAGGAAAAGAAAGTAATGAAATAAGCCAGAAAGATCATCCTATTACAAATTGTCCCACTATCTATCATGATGCTAGTGAAAAAGAAGTCCAGTGGAAGTGGGTGTATATATAAGATCAATCAAATCTCAGCAGGGGGGACAGGATCTGAGAACAAAGGATGAAGTGTGCACTTTGTGTTAAGTACACAAAAGATGTAAAACATGTAAAGCTGTAAGATGAGGTGCTGAAGGAGATATGAAATATCTCTTTGTGCTACTATACTTTTTATCACATAGAAGAAATATTATTGTCACAACAATCAGTAGATGCATAAAACTGAGAAAAGGAACAGAAAACCAGTATAAATAGTGAGGAAGCCCCTAAATCACCCCTTCTCCATACATACACACAATACGTCTTTTCAACAGTCAAAAGGGAAGTTGAAGTTCAGCTTCCAGTGCACAAAGAAGTATAGCAAGTACTCAGTCCACTTGCATAACTATCAGAATATAGCATGATAAAACAGTCAGCCAACTTGTATGACAGCATGAAGAGAAAAAAAGGAGGAATAAAAGGAGTGAGCTAGTTCAGAGCAAACAGACAGTAGGCTGTCATGCAGATGGCAGTATTCTTTCCCGTTTCACATGCAAATCACCTGCAGATTTGTTTCTACTGTTGCACTGTGTTCACCTATTTCTAACTTTTATTATTTGAGGAGGAACGATATTTTATCCCCAGCAAGTACTATCTACATAAAGGAATTTGTTCTCCACACCCTGGCATACTGCACTGTGAGTAGTGAACAGTACAGGAGAACCCCTGGTGTCATTTTGACCTGAGGGCCTTTGCAGCTTCTGGCTTGGCAGAATTGCTTGAAACAGACCTGGTTGAGCTACTGTTGAAATAATAAAATATAAGCATCAGACAATAAAGACTCATGGATACACAATATCCATGTGTAGCTTGCATATAGTGAGGGCTCTGGTTAGGATCTGAAGCTGGCTAAATAAAGTTCGGTGAAAGGACTGGACAGAAATTCTGTCTCAGGTTTCATTCCATGCAATTCAGTGACTTTTGTAGCCTGGTAAAAGTAGATACTAGAGAGAATGTGGTCTGTAAAATCCACAGTGCAATCATGACAATTTTGGTGCTTTCCACTTACTGTGAAGGGTCCTGAAAAGGTCCTAAAAATTCATCTTTTTTTCAGAAATAGCACCAGCTGTCCTCTCTGTATGTGAGAATGTAGTTATTTATGTTAAATGAAGGATGCTTCTGTTTGAAATTACATAAATATGCCATCTTTTTAAAAAAAAAAAGATGGGATACAGACTGTCATAGATGTGATTGGACGATGAAGGTCTTCAGTTCTCATTAGGGGGCTTGAGTGCTGCATAGGAAACACTGTACAGCGTATTGTAGGATTGCACCTACTATGTGTGTTATAGACTATGTGTGGAAGAGCACAGAGTCAATGAAATTTCACTGTAAGTTTTCCAGCTTTCTGACATAGGTCCAAATGTGTCCAGGGGGAAGAGATACGTTCTACAATTGCTTCACCTTTGCAGCTGGGCATGTTTCAGCTACAGCACATGAAGTGGGGCTTTGGAGACCAGACATGCCATCTTCCCACACAGGAGAAAGATGACCAAACACAACACAAACTGAAAATATAGCTCAGGCAGTGAGTCACTCGTTTGTGACATTCTCTGCTATGGTGTGAGAAGAAACTTCAGCATATGCTTTTCCTGTAATGTTCAGCCATGGAGCTAATTTCAAATGAAGCCACACACATATCTGACACACCCAAACCCATACTTCATTATGAGGGACATCCCATGTTTTAGACCCAAATTTATTTCAGTCATGTAAGGACACAGTGTTCTCATTTCAATTATAGTAAATTACTTGCATGAGAAACACTGAATCATAAAGCTCAGGTTAAAAGCCTTCCTATTTAATTTTAACCCCCTTGCACTCTTTGCTTGTATGTTGATTTTAGGATTTGGGCTATGTCATCAGGCTTGATTACAAAACCTCCCTAAGCCTTACAGAATATTGGGAATAACTCTTTTCTTTATAGAAATTAAATCAGTAAATAAATTATTTTGTAAGCAACCTTCTGTAAAAACTTTGCCTCAGAAAATACATTTTTTATCCTTAGTAATCAGTATGAAGTAATGGCATTTGAGCTCACTGGTGGTATACCTACTTATCCAATTACCAAAGAAAGTTCTACAAAACCCAGGAAAGCATTTTTGGAAGAAACATTCTAGGGCACAGCATTCTGCCTTTGAAGAAAAATAAATCTATTGACTATTTGCTGTTTACTTCTTTCTTTTTCTGTTTTCTGAAGAAATATTTTTGAAAGCAAGTTTTCTAAATGGCATTTGTTCTGGAATATTTTCTTTAAAAATACTTTATTTGTTGTAGTAATGTTTATATCCTCTTTTGGAAGGGCTCAGGTACTTCATAACCAAAACTCACATATCTGTCACTGCAGTGCAGCCATCTCTGAGGTGAAATACAGAAGCTACTCTGGTAGCAAAAATGTTCACTGTTGAATTAGATAATAACTCTTCTTTTATTGCTTCTGCCTTAATGATGTATTAGTTATTTAGATGATACTGAGAAACTTCTAGTAGCATTATTTTTCAGTAAACCCAAATCTGTAAAAGTAGCTGGCCTCATCTTGCTATAAATGCTATTTGTTTGTCAAAATTAAGTCAGCTTTTCACAAATCTCTGAATGTCCAGCTTATAAAGAGGTCACTGTAAACTCGAACAGCTGTGATTTCCTAAGAAACGGATGAACCAGAGAACGTAGGGGAAAAGAGACTATTTTCCCAAGCTGTGCACATTCTTAGTAGGCATATATAATTTTTGGTCCTGCTGCTCGCTTCCTTGTGTATTAAACCAGTCTATGTTCCTGCTTCTGACACTGAAGCTATGCCAGATGCAAGGAGGGGGACCAAGCTGACAAATTCAGATACCATCATCTCTCAGGATAATTAGTGACTCAGAGAGATACAGTAAAACTGGTACTGTACTACACTGCCTGCTAACTACCCTTTAACCTCATTAGAAAAAAATGAAGTGTATAAAACAGGGCCAAAGAGATGAACTGGAAAAGCAGAAAGGAGTTTGATTATCTTGCTCTTCCTGTCTTTAACAGTAAATGTATTGAATGATGCAGATTCAATTCATTTGCTATCATCCTTTATCTCAGTGAATAATACAGAGCTGTGCAGAATTCAAGTATATCGTGAAATCAAAGAAAGAGCATCAGCTGAAATGTAATCACATTTCTGCCTTAAACACATATGCTTGACAATACTAAATGTAACACATCACTGAGTCATAGGGAATGGCAAACCACATTTTTCTCTATATTTTAAATTTGTTTACATTAGCTTTTGACAGCATTTTTGCTTCTTCTCCTATAAAGTCTGTCCCCCCTGTTGCTTTGTGGATCTTTCAGACAGCACAAAGGATCTTAAGGGGAGAACAGAATTCTGAGTCATACTCCAGTACTTGAAATCTCTTTAAATCTTTTTTTTTTTTTACACGGCTGAGATTTCAGTAACTGTGATACTTTATGTAACAGATAGTAACTGTATATGCATATACACTACTAGAATTATACATTGTGCCTGGCTTTTGCTTATTCTTATTCTACTAAAAATTCGACCACTTTTCAGATTCAAAGCCTTACATAAACATCTATTTATTCGTCTTGAATGCTCACTTGTGAGATCAGTCAATATTGCCATTTCTTTCTCCCACCATAGGAAAATGAGGGTTGAGAAGTATCTTATCTTATTCAAAGCTAGAACAGATTTCATTAAATTCTCAGACTTAGGAAAATTCTCTGGATTTTAGGCCTGCAAGTGGATTACAATATTGAACTTTTTACAGATCTCTTGCTCCATTGATTTTTTTTCCCCTCATTTAAATGCCCTGGAGTTTATAGACCTTCTTCCATTTTCCCCTCCCAAGAATGACCTGGCCAGAATGTAGCCTACTACAGAGATCAGACATATTTTAAATACCAGTTTCCTTCAAGAATGCTTTTAACTACAGAGAAGCAATCAAGTACCAATTAAACTGACCTACCAGTTACCTGGAAAAAAAACAGAATTTGATGTTCAGTTCTTGAAGTAATTACCTGGCTCTAACAGGCAGGACTTGGACTGAATCTTGCCTCCGGCAGGCTTCTCTAACATAACAATTAGCACAAAGGAAAAAAAAAACCCAAACCAAAAAACAACAGATACATGCAATCAGAAGAGGGAAGCTGGAACTAGAGCGGAAAGAAAAGAGTGCTCAGGCTTTTTCTGTCTCAACTAGACTAATTTTTCCGTGTCACCCTGCATACAGCAAGAGTGCTGTGTGCCACAAACAGATTGGCGGTGACGCTCATATAAGCCTTGAACTTTTAATTTGATTCTTTTTCCTGTATAAAACTTCATTGAGTTCACGGAAGTCAGCATCTGTTTACATGAATCTAAATACAGAATCCCAGCCACCATAAAAGATGTTGATATGTAGTATTTTCAAGACAAAGAGAGAAAAAAAAATCCCCTTCAAATCATTGACATCAGATGGAAAAACAGGAAGAAACTTTGGGCAAGGACAGTCTTCATTTTATGTGTATGCAGTACTGAGGACAGTGGAGCATGGATCTCTAACTAACTGATGCCTGAAGGTGTTGCAATGATTCAAATAATATTGATAAAAAATAGCTGTCACTGACTTTTTTTTTTTTTTTTTTTCACTGTGGAAGAACCAAGGTCACAAAGCTTTTTGGTACAGCTGCCTCCAAGCATATGACTAGTTGTGAGATTTTGATTTTTTATTATTGTACTTCTCTGCTTGTAAGTTTTAAAGACATGTAAGGCCAATAACATCATGATCTTGCACAGATAAAGATGGAATTTCATACAAGGATGAAATTCCTGTATACAGAAGCTGGCCAAAACTCAATAAAACCATAGTGCCTGTGACTAATATCAGATTTGTTTGTGAACCTGACTTGAAAAGGACTGGTATTCTCTAAATGCATGAATTTGTTAGTTTTTCATTTGTAATTTCACTTTGTTATAAAATTCATAGTACTCCATAGGCAGTCGTGTTGATTTCTTACTCAGACCAATGTAGATGAACACTGGTATTCCCCTAAAATTAAGGATGATATAACTGCTTTAAAAGATCAAAATCCTTTGCGTGCTCCATTTGCTGGACTCCCTGAGGGTACAGGAAGAATTAAGACAACTTTGCAGCACTACATCATATTTCCCAGGCCACTACAGTAGCAAGTATCAGTTGTCTGACTAGGCATACTCTAATTTATGGCAGGTATTGTAATGCACAGGTATTGCAATCAAGCTAAAGTTTGGAGTATTGCCATCCTTTCATACACCTGCACCTATGTCAGAGGCAGAACTAGAGAGTATTACTGAAAAAGGGTAAGGCGCTCAGGCGGAAGTGGTATTCTAGAATGTAAAATACAGTTAAAAATAACGGGTGAGATTTTGAACACAAGAAGTCTCTACAGATGAAACTAACTGCAGGACCATTCTGTGGTGTGAAGAAAGACACGCTGATTCTACAGTCAGAAGAGCCTGACTTCTAACATTGTTACCATAGCTGCATAAACTTGGAAAAGTAATTTGTCAGCTTTTCCATTTATAACTGAGGATGATGATACTGTTCCAATTTCACAAGTACAAGGAGACAACTGATTTGTAAGTTTTTATAAAATACTTTGACCATATAACTACCATGTCTGATGGGAAGCTGATGCTAGACAGCTCTTAATGCAACAAAGTACTTAAACAATTACCTATGTTTAAACATGTGATGTTGTGCTGATGAAGGTTTCAGATCTTCATGTCATATAAAGCTGATAGATGCTTCAGATGTCTAAATAATATCAATTTTTTTCTGAGAATTATATGAACAGATAATTATTTTAAACTTGTTTTATTGCATTGCCACAACAGTCACAAGATGACTTTTATTTATGTCTCTGTACTTATAAATCAGGCTAATTCAGCTAATTCAATGCTGTAAAATAACTTGGTTGAGCTTTACACTGTGAGAGTAGAGTAACTTTTTTTCTATCATCTGGTAGTCCTGTGGTAATTCAATACTACCACATCTCACCAGCATGGTTTGTCAGTGGATGATTACAGAATTGCTAGAGAGAGGAGGGAGAGTTGGATTTAAAAACCCTCAGATTAGTCCTCCATCTGCTATGTCCTAAATAATGTCACTAAACATTATCACAAACATAACCAACAGCGAGTCAAATTCTGTTTTCTGTGTAAGAACAACTATAGGATCATCTCTTTTAGAGCAGGCTCGTATTTCTGGAGTGTTAATGGACAAAGAATTTTAACATACAGTCTTACTGCGTATCCTGAAGAGGGACAAGGTTTCTGGAAGTTCCAGGAGAACAAGAGCCAGTATCATGGGAAAACACTGAGAACGTGGCAGTCTGAGCACTGAGATTTGTAGTTCATCTTAACTCTCCTGCAAGTGGCAGGAAATAAAGCCTATATTCAAATCCCTGCATAGCAAAACCATCAAGTGTCACCTGGCCTAAAGCTGCTTAAGGAATTTAAGAGACCTGCAGATCATTAGCCAGTTGAATCTAAAAGTCCATTGCTAGCATTTGCTGCTGTATTTAGTTTTAATAAGGCAAAGACAAGAAGAATATATTCCTCTTCTTTCCTTTTTTGTTAGACAGAAGAGACAGCATTCCCTGTGTAGTTTTAACTTTCGCAAATGCCAGTCTTGTCAACATATTGCATTGCTTTAAGTTACGTAACAGCTGTTTTTGCTTTTCTTCCAATCACTTAAAATCTTCACAAAATGATACCACTTTAGTAGGCTGTCCTTCATGATTGATTCCTGTAGACTTCCATTTCCTTTTTTAGGTGTCTTTTAAAACTGCTTGTAAGTAGAAGGTGGGAAAAATGTTGTAGGCGTTATTTCCTTGATTAGGTCATTAGACTCTACAAAGTAAACTGTCCTTCATGAAATCCAGCAAAACATAGGCAGTAAAGTAACAGAACTCTTCTCTGAACCCTGTTAGGTGAAAGTATTGCCCTTTTTTGCTAACTATGTTGCTATGGGGCACATCATTACAATTATTTTAAAGCCATCCTTCCATTTAGATAAGTAATCAACTCAATGGAATCAGCTTTATAGAGCTGCTAAACTAAATCTAGGCACACATGTAAGCTTTATGAAATGAGAAAACATCTGCTACACTCATGCACCAGCACCTTACTTATTTAAAATGATAAAAAAAATTTGTGAACTTTACGTATCATAAATACAAATTAAAATTATAAAAGCTGGAAATCTTTAAAGTTTAAAAAAATTGTGGAGGTAGCAAGTGTTTTCTGAAAAATTCTGCCTAATGCTGTTAATTTAAGGAAGTGTAAATTACTTCCACTTGTAACAACAACTTGTTAAATTAGTTGGCCAGTTAAAGAAGCCTCTGAAATTTGTACCTTAATTAAATGCCGAGATTAATAATTCTGACAGTGTTAGGGTATCTGTCATGGATATTTTGGTTTTGAACTATGTTACATGACACTATAACTGTAAATACTTTTTCTGCACAGAGGATATTGTAAACTGTTAACGGTATATATACATGGCTGCCAAAAGCAGCAAGTGAAATGCATAAAGGCTTTAATTCCTTGTAAAGTCTGAATTTTACACTCTAAATGGACGTGCAAACTGCAGACAAACACTAAGTTAAATGAAATACTGATTTGATATTTTCATTATGATGAATAAATATAGGTACTTGCACCGGACAAGTGTAGCCCTTGTTGTTATCAAAATGAATGCTAATGATATTCCTGAGTAAGTACAGCGTCTGTAATAACACTGGAGTTTTTCCCTTCAGTAAACGTAGCTTTAACTGGGTTTCAGATGCTCCTGTAATTCATCCTGTATAATCTAGTAATTGCCAACAACAAAGAATAGAAGGCAAACCAATTGGCATGGCAACTCTACAGCTAAGGAGGAACAATGCGTAGTGGTAAGAACGCAGCACTGAAAACCAGGTCTCCAGCTGAGTTCTCCCTTACTGGTTTCTGCTTGTTGTGTTGCCTGCTTGCTTGCCATGCAGTCTGACACAAGTCTTCACACCCAAGGTTTCCACCAGCACATATTGACTGAGTACCAACCGACAGACACAAATCAGGGAAGGTGCACTCCCATCGATGCTGAGGAAGCAAGGTAACTGCCGTAACTTTTCTCTGAGCTGAAAGTGTCACTAGATGCGTGTTCTATGTTTCATCAAGTGGGGACAAGAATTGAGATGACTGTCTGACATACCTTTTCTATTGTGTCCTCAAGTCTTATTTGAGTGGTGCAGGGACTGACTTCTCCTGGAAACAACTGCAGCTTCTATGGGAATGATTTAGCCTACAAACTACAGGACCATGGTTTCTGTCCTGAAACTGGGGACTCAGCAGGCTTGTCCTGAGAAGCTTTAGGTAATATGAAGTTGATTCCATTAGACTCAGACTTCTATCTTCTCATGGATTAGCAAAAGATGTTTTAAACTGGAATATGTAACTTTGAAACCAATAAAAATAATGTCTCCGATCAATACAAATACTCATGGAAATGTGTGTGGAAAAAGATGAAGACTCTAAAAGTATGAAATCAGTGAATTAGCAGCTTTGGAATTATCTTATTGGTTGTGGTTGTTTTGTTTTTTTCTTACAAGAGTCAGAAAACAGGTACAAAGAGAAAATAATTGGTAACAATTTTATCCAGGTTTCATTTGACACTACACAGTTATGAAGTCAAACAGTGCAATGTAGTTAGTCAAAAAAAGTCAGAGTAGAAAAGAAAACAAGGATGGTGTAGAATGGATTATAAAAGAGCTCCACTAGCCAAAAACTGATAGGTAGCTTTTTTTACCAATTATCCAAATTACATAAAGGACGCTCATAGCGCAGTGTAGCTAAAGTCAATCTGGGCTCAAAGATTTGAATATCTTGCTCCTTAGAAAGGAAAATTAAAAGGATTTTGTGTGTATATGTGGGGGGGGGGGATTTAAGCTGACTTCAGTAAGAGATGTTTTGGTCTGACATAATTACAGAAATGCAAGAAAAGGAATATAAGACATTATTGCATTGATCTTATTTTTAGTGTGGGTGAGTATCCTCCTTTTATATGGTTACTGTCTTACGGTTTTCCATTTTTGCTTCCAAGGTTCCATGAAGAAAACAGAAGTGTCTATTCTAAGTCATGTAAACTACCCAAAAGCATCCTGCCAAACGTGAAAAAATTAAGGCTGCTGTTCTTGGTGTTACTTGTCAGTCACAATATTAGTCTTGGGAATTCAGCTTGTCAGAAATCCAGTTCGCTGGTGCTACAAAAGAATGAAAAGATGGCATTTTGCTGCTGTGGAATGGTAGTAAAGATATGCACAATGGAATCTCAAGTCCCACTTCTTGGATAAGTTTTGCCTCAGGAGAACTTGAAGATTACTTGACAAGAACAAATAATGGTAAACATGAAGTGCTTTTCAGTGAAGTTGGCAGTGCTTTGAAATCAATCTTTCTTGATACATGAAGGTAGGGGAACATGTGGAAGAATTTCTATCCAATAGTAAGAAGTTTGCTCAGAGGAGTTTTCAGTACTAGCACCTTAGTACTAGTACTAGTTACTTAGACAATCTTCACAAAGTTCATGACAGTTACTTTTTTTTGGGAATGATTGCAGACCTTTGAAGGGAAGGGAAGGGAAGGGAAGGGAAGGGAAGGGAAGGGAAGGGAAGGGAAGGGAAGGGAAGGGAAGGAAAGGAAAGGAAAGGAAAGGAAAGGAAAGGAAAGGAAAGGAAAGGAAAGGAAAGGAAAGGAAAGGAAAGGAAAGGAAAGGAAAGGAAAGGAAAGGAAAGGAAAGGAAAGGAAAGGAAAGGAAAGGAAAGGAAAGGAAAGGAAAGGAAAGGAGAAAACTACATGTGGGACGAACTAAGTCCCAAATATTTAAAGCTAGATATGTTACAGAAGATGCAAACTAAGAAGAATGAAGGTTTCTGATACCTCATATACATTTTTATACACAAGTCTGTGATTTCCATGTGGAGGTTTAGAAAAGTCTGATCTTTAGTCTTCTGGAGTTTCAATTAATGTCCTTTACTTCATTTGGTTTGGGTGAGGAGTTAGAGACTTCCCCAGAATGCAGATTTATTCCAACAGTCTTGCCAGGGTATCAGAGCACATGTTTCAGCATGTCTAAAACTAAACTGAATACATAATAGACATAATAAATAAATATAAGTTGGTGATTAAATTTAGAAGTAAATATGATTAGGGAAGAGCTTGAAAGGGTCCAGACTAAGTGACTATTAGGGTTTTTCCTCAAGTTGAATTTCTATGTTTCTGTGAGTGCAAAACTTTGAATGAATGAGTTGCTAAGTCTCATCATCTTGTCATGATTTTAAAATAGAGTCCATGGTAAAAAAATGGAATCAGATTTCAGACCTTGAACAAGGCACAGATACGTGCCTTACTACTGCCATCTTACTTGAGCTTTCATCATTCAGCTTCCAGCATTTTGAAAGAACATATTGAGCACTTCCTGGGGAGTGCTGAGCACCTGGACTGCCCCCAAACCAGGACTCAGTATACCATAGGATCATAGGGCAGCAGTTTCTTGCTAGGAGTGCTCAGGACTATCACGATCAGGGCCTGCTTTGTCCTTCTGAAAGAACTTAATTCCACATGGGGCTAAAATTTAGATTCCATCTTGAGGAAGAAAAGGAATATGGTAGTAATAAAGAGTTTGGTTGATAAAGGTTAATAACATTGCTAGAAGACTCTTAAACTTTTACAAGGCATTCAACTAAATACTGAAAAAAAATAAGAATCCAAACAGTAACAGATTGTTCTGAGAGTACCACAAGTAAGGAAGCTTGGTTTTCTGTGGATTTATACATTGATAGATACTCTTAGCTCAATACCTCAGGCTCTTAGCTGCATCTTACATCGTGTCATTGCTCACAATACTTTCTATAGCCTATAGAGCCGTGCCATATTTCCTATGTCTCTGCTTCTGTCCTGGATATCTTCTGGCTATTTTTTCCTAAAAGATACGCCTTAGTTCAAACAAGAATTTGGTCAGTCAGAGAAGTTCTCTGTCCTGCATTGTTAACAAAGTAAGACTAGTTGATCATAATAGTCCATCTGAATCTTATAAATTTCTGAATCGATAAATTTGGTCACTAAAATATGTCATTCTTCCAGTGAGATCAATTGTAACTGTCAGAGAAGCTAAAAGTTATTAGTAAGAAACTGGAAATATTTAAGAGAGGGAAATTATCTTTTAATAAAAAACCAATTTATTTTACTCACACACACTATAGAATAATATAGAAGCTTTGCTGTTGGAACTGTAAGGAACTACTGAATCCTAAAATTATCTGAAGAAACATTTGCAAATGTAAAAGCCCCAGAAAAAACCAATTTCCTAAGAAAGAAGTTAGGAATAACAAGCACAGAAGAGACATACGAATAAACACAAATACAGAAAGTATTATTTTCAGATACTCGTGAAAAAAACTAAACCAACAAATGAGACACATTTCATTTTAAAACATAATAGCTTAATGTGAACAAAAATACTTCTGCACTTGAAAAAAAAGAAGTTAAACACAATTATAGAAAACTTACCATTTCTTACCCTGATATATTTTCAGGAGAAGAAATAGTGGATTTGTGCAGATATAAATTCAGATACTAAGAAGGAAAAAAGATGTTAAACTAAAAGCCAGTAAAGAAAACACTTTTCCAGAGAATGCCTCAAAGTAAATCAGTCACTGAATTTATGCCATACATGATCAACAGTTACTTAAAATAAAATAAATTATAAATATAAGAAGTATTAATGGATGTTTACTAATGTACTGCCTTCTAATTTGATGGTGTGACAGAAAACCACAAAAAAATCAGTGAAAAGCAGGCAGATTACAAATATATTCTCTGCTGAGACATAGCAATTAAGAACATACTTTAAATTTACACTGATTCAAATATTCAGAGGATAAAATCCTGGATGCACTGAAGTTGGTGGCAAGTTGCTATTGATTTCAATGGAGCATGGATTGATAATTTATTTTAAAGTCTTCATGGCACCAGAGGCATGATTATTAACATTAAATTTAATCTTTTGCATAACACAGCCATGGAATTTAAACAGAGAGAAAACCTTAAAAATGCAGAGAAGGATAGAATGCTTCCCTCTGACAGCTTGTAGCGCTATTTTTGATGAAAAGGCAAATGAAAGAAAGAAAAAACAGGGGGAAATAAAGAGAACAATAATAAATCCAGTTGTTTTTTAGTTATGGCAGTGTGCATATCTTCAGGTTTGTATCCTTTAAAGTAATTTAAAAAAATATGAAAATAAATAACAATTCCACAAATACGCAAGCTATATATTTATTAAAAATACCTCCTTAGGAAGTATTAGAGAATGAAGAAAGATTGGGTGTTCAAAATTTACAAAGTCATTGTAGATTATACTGATGAAACAGGTGGCATGGAAACGAAGAAGTGTAAAGGTGGTTAGAGCAAAGAACAGTCTGTAAGACCTCCCAGCTTCCACTGTCAGTTCTACCACTTGCTTTTTTGTGTAGCCTTTTGCACGTGCTCTCCATTTTTGTAACCACTAAAGAGTCTATTATCACCTGATTTTTTGCTTTTGGTATGTGGAAATAAAAATTAAATTCTTTAGTTGAAGTTACAAGATAATAGAAGAAAAGCTTTCATCTTAAGGCTTTTTCTTCCTGAGTGTTCCCTGCCCGACACTCTGTGTAAATCCATAGTCAAAACCAAAGAATGACATATGCAAACCTGAGACGCACACAAAAGTGAGGGGCTGCTAGTGAAGTTTCGTACTTGTGACCATCAATAACTGCCTTTGGTGAATCGCAAAGTCGTTCACGTACTCTCTATGGCAGTTGAGAGCAGGATTTGTGTTAAATATTCTATTCATTAATATGTAATACAACAGTAAATGAAAAATGATCCCTCTCCCACTAGAAAAATAGATTTATGGAAAATAGGTTTCAATAGCTGAAGTGTGTACTGAAAAAAGTGTGATAGAACGTGGATACAAAAAAGTGTCTTTTGATCAAAACATGATATTTGATAATACCTGATATAATAATACATGACACATGATGCACTGGGATGTTCTTTGTAGTAATCAATCAGTGACAAAAAGCATCCACTATTTCTCTCTTTCGTAGATACTGGAAAGCATTTTTAAAAATAAACAAATAAAAAATCCTTTTTTTTTTTTTTTTTAGATATTGAAATCTCTCTGCATTATTTCTCCCACATAATATCTTCTTTTTGTTTGGTTAGTGATTTTTGAATTAAACTAATGAAGATGATCTTCATAACTTGGAATGAACCACAGTGCTTCTTGGTAGGGCCAGCAGTATTTTGTTTATGAGTATCATAGTTCATTGCCAAAAGCCACTGGAAGCTAAATTCAGAACTTCTGAAATGTTATGTACAATTTGTTCAGCATGCAGGCAAAGAATATTTTCCTAGACATCAAGTAACTTAAAGAGGAGTTTTCACCAGGGACAGCTACATACTACAAAACTGAATGTCCAAAAAGGTCTTTCTATCTGCTCTCTTCTTTGTTACTATTGGAACAAGAGGTACTGCTGAGTCAGGTGGTATCTTTAAAGAACAAGGGGTATTATTCTATGTAAGCAAAGAACACCAGTAAATTTCTGAGTTATAAAAATGGGTTTGAAGAGAAACCATATCACTTTATTCAACTAAAGCAAGGACCTGTACATTCTATGATCAGTCAGAGACTGACTAAAACTAAAGTATCACCATAAAATTAGAGGATTATTTTGTACAGCTCAAATGTCTGAACATTTTCCTTAATGCACAAATAATTCCACTTCCTTTACTGAACTCTTCTTTTTTACCATCCAGTTTAATTTCATCCCTAGGAAGCTTAAGGACTTCATGTAAATGCCCTGATCCCCTTATGATGAATTTCTGGTTCTGTTTGTTCTAAAATACTTGGGAGATCCCAGTCAGTGATGAAGCAGAGAGAAACAAACACACAAAGAAAAAAATCAAAGGGATCTCACACAGTTTGTTTAAGGCAAATGGTATTGGCTCAGGCAGAAAAATAATTGCGAGTGTTCTTACAAAACAAATGATGAAATGCTTAAGCTGACCCCTATAACTCATTTCAGTGGGAGCAGACTCAGGCCTTAGTGCAAGAAACACATAAGCTGCTATCTTCTTCTGGTTATGGAAACCTCATGGAAACATATGGGATTCTTAAGAAAACTCAGGATTGAAGTACACAGATTGAAGTGATTTAGTTTGTACTAATAGGATGGGAAGTTCCTTCTAACCATGCTTGAGCTGAATGAATATCAGAGCATCATCTGTTTGAGACTAATAATATTGCAATACATTCTTTCATCTCAGAGTGAAACAGAAGCTGAAATTCCTATTTATTATGTTGAACAGAATATTTTGAAAAATTCCAGTGCAGAAATAAGGAAATACTTAATTTCAGCATTTTCACAACTGAAATATTTTCATATGGCCGAACGGAACTGTTTTGCTTAACACACAGGTCATGTGTCTTTGATGAAGCACCATCCATCTCATTTGAAAAGAGAGAGTTTGGCCAAGAAACACTAGCCCACAAGAGGGAACATGGGTATGAGACATATATAGCAAAGCAGCTGCAGAGGGATATGCATTTCAGTATGTGCTGACTTAAAATGAAACATTTCGGATTAGTTCAGCAAACCAGAATATTTGGTTTCGTATTCAGCCAACTGGAGAGAGTCTATTTCTTTTCTTGGTTTTCCTGATAGGAAAATGGAGGGAATCTACACAAAAGCTTTCTCCTGTGAAAAAAAAAAAAGAAGATACTGCAACACTATATTTTCTATAAGGAGAAAAAGAAAGCCCAAAACATTTTGATATAAAGTGCTGAACTAGCTCTAAGGTATATGAAACCCCATGACAGTTGTGCAGGCCAGACCTGTTGGTAATAGGACCCTAAAAAAGTTGCTTCTTGACTGCTGCTTAAAAGTTTTCACCAGACTTAACAAAGATGCAAGGTTGTTTTTATTTCACGGCTTCTTTTTTTTGTGTAAGCAAGATGAAATATGCCAGGAACTTCTTTTTAATGGCCAAGAATTCTGATGAAATAAAAAACTAGAAAAGCTGGAATTAATTAGCACTTTTTTTAGAGGTGTTAGATGGTCAGTCACTGACTTGGAGACCTTTCTATGGTAAAAGATCCTAGGGCAATTTTTTTTTCAGGTAATTACTAGACAATACAGCAAAAGCTTGCATTTCCATGACTACTGCTTTGATTCATTTATCTGAACAATGGCTAAAAAAAGAATTTGTGTCCCAAGGTTTGTAAATCTACTGGCAACAACTAGCATTAAATATATTTATAGATAATCTGAAACGTCAGAAGAGAAGAAAATAGAATAGATGGACTTTTCATTTTGTGGTGGGTTGACCCTGGCTGGATTCTAGGTGCCCACCAAAGCTACTCTATCACTCCCCCTCCTCAACTGGAAAGGGGAGAGAAAATATAATGAAAGGCTCGTAGGTTGAAATAAGGGCAGTTTAACAAAGCAAAAGCAAAGGTCGCGCGTGAAAGCAAAGGAAAACAAAAGAATTTATTCTCTACTTCCCATCAGCAGGTGATGTCTGGCCACTTCCCGGGAAGGAGGGCTTCAGTACATGTAGTGGTTGCTCCGGAAGACAAACGTAAATAACGAATGCCCCCCCTTCCTCCTCCTTCTCCTAGCTTTTATTGCTGAGCAGACGTCATACGGTATGGAATACCCCTTTGGTCAGTTTGGGTCAGCTGTCCTGGCTCTGTCCCCTCCCAAGATCTTGCCCACCCCCAGCCTACTGGTGAGGGGCGGCAACGTTGGAGAGACAGCCTTGATGCTGTGCGAGCACTGCTCAGCAGTAGCCAAAACACTGGTGTGTTATCAACACCTCTCTAGCTACCAATACAGAACACAGCACTACGAGGGCTGCTATGGGGAAAATTAACTCCGTCTTATCTAGACCCAATACACATTTGGTTACGCTCTGTATCTCGGTGAAGCAGGGAAGACTAATTCCTTGCCCTTTGCAGCTCCTTAGGCCAGATAAAAATTCTTTACTACAGTAGCATCATATTGGCTGCATCATTTGGTTTCTTAAATACTTTCTATATCTTAGCTCTTTTTTTTTCTTAATCAAACTCTCTCCTCCTTCCTATACCTCTTCATTACAAACACCTAAAAAGAATTGAGTTGATCATTTGAAAGTATGAGAGAAGAAGGAAAAAAATCAAAACAATCAGACAGCTTTGCAGCTACCAAAATTTGCAGGCACTTGTATAGTTGGGCAGCACTGCCTCTATTAAATTCCATTAGAATTCACTGACCGTGTCTGTGCATCCTGCAAGTATAAGGCTGCCACATCATCAGGGGTTTCTTTAGCTGTTATATATGTATTTTGTTTCAACACTTGTGTGAGAGATCGCTGCTTAACAGTGGCGTAGGTGTGTGCCTTTCAAGTGCAGCCTGAATAAGGTGGATTTCAGGAATAAAAGTCCAAATACATGCGTGTGCATGTGTTTATGTCTAAATATAGGAAACAGGAGTATCGCATTGAAATAATGAAGGATAAATCAAACATCCATGGGTTGTTTTCTTCAACTGCTTTTTTACAATTTATCTTCACTCTTCCAGAGGCTGGTTCTGAAGGGTATAAAAGTTGATTACCCAAATAAGTTTATGCAAGTGATTGACCCATTTCAATTACGGACGAGGACCCTTTATTCCCTTATAGGGAATACAAGAAGTGTAATAAAAATAAATCAGAAGTCAGAAGTTTTAGGCAATATCACTGTTCAAGATTATTCTCCAATCCTGGACTGGAATGCTGATGCAATTGTTTCAAAAATCCTTATTCACACAACTAGAGGACTTCCTAATACAGGAGAATGTTGCCAGGTGAGGTGTAACAGCATTCTGCGTCTTGTTTGCTGTAGTATAAATGATTCAGTTAGTAACAGTACTCTTAATAAATCTAGCTATGCCACTTAGTCTAAGGATAAGTAAACTACAACTTAGAGCTAGGTTAAAAAGTGCAGAAAAAACCATTTGTCAACAGTCCAGTAATCTTTCTGTGTAATTATGTGTCAGCTAGTTTTTGCACTCCATTCAAATTGCTTTGTTCTTTGGAAAATGCTAGTGGACAAATTATGTTTGGTCAGTAAAGAAACTAGGGAAATTATTGTGTGGAAATAGCTAGATCAGACTACCTAGAATAAAATTAATGTGAAATTCAAACCAACAGGGAGCAAATCTAATATCTTAAAAATGTTTTGTAAGCTATTGCAAAGTTATTTCTCATGCCTCGGCACTTCTCTGTTTCAGCCAGAACTGAAATCGGAAATGCCAAAATACTGTGAGAAAGGCTGTTCTTGCACTACAGCTGACCTGAATGAAACAAGGAAGTACTGCAAAATCACAAGACAGACTGTTTTTAGGAGATTGCCATCCAATTTCCAGACTGGAGAAGTTTGGATGAGATCAGGTAAACTCTGGGAACCACTAAACTTCTGGATGTATATCTGAACCGAACCACCAAATCTTTGTGATTCATCCTTTACTGATGTCCACACTTTGTCGAGATGACTATAAATAAAATAGTTTTACTTTGGGAAAGAAAGGAGGAAACACAACATACTAGACAAATCGAGGTTTGCTTGCATTATCCTTCAAATTAGAACTGTACTATACATCCAATTGCGATTTAAATAAGAGTATGTCCCTGAAGTCACTGGAGCTAAACTGGTTCAACTGGGAGAAGATTTCTGCCATATCTGTTCATGACATGTAGTTAAACTGCAGACATACTGGGCCTTATTCATCTATGATATAAACTTCCATTGCTTCAATGCTATTTCATTAGGAATAAAGTTGATCCAGTAATCCTAGCTTAACTCATCTTTCTCTTTAATTGCTGGCTTCTGATGTTGTACTGGCACAGTTCATAATGGTGATTCTGTGTTGAAATGGTGTTTATGGTCATGGTGGCTTAGCTTCTCTCAGCTGTATCTGTTGTTTATCTACAAAGCAAAGCCTGACTTGCAAATCTAGTATGGGTACTATGTAATTTAGGGCTTGAAAATGAAAGTTGTCACCTGGTTTTGCTCATTAAAGAAACAGATGTGTTGAAGGTTGGCATGAGTTCTCGCTAAGAAGTGTTAAGCATTTTGTGAAGCTTTAACAATTTTTGTATGTTTTTCATCAACTTGAAGTCTGAAAATGAACAAACACTATGAGTAAGGTGTTCTTTTCTCTTTAAACACTTAGTTTATAACTTAATCCTATTTTAATTATTCAAATCAGCAAATGTCTACATTAATTTTCTTAAGCAAAATCATAAACTAAAGTAAATTCTTTTACTTTATAACCTAGGAAATAGATATAGGAAAATACCTCACTTATATACTTAGTTTACGAAGTCACAGGGGGTGGGAACTTTCAAGGGACTGGACCGAAATGACACAAAAGTCAGGAAATGACCCCTGCGATGGGATTTCAGAGGTGGCAGATTAGAAACAATGTCCTCTTACAACTTCTGTAACTTTGGAACATACCATCCCAGCACGCAGTTGGGGTAGTGGAACCAGCCACCTGAGCTCTAACGAGCAATAGCTTCTTTAAGAACGATCCCAAAGAATACATGTCTGTACGTAAAGAGCAGGGAAACAAAAGCAAGTCACAGCTGACTCTCAGTGCTCATGCCAGTGCTGAAAAGGAAGTCTTCATCCCACTGGACTAATTCAGGATGCCGAATGGGCGTCCTTGGGGAGTTTTGTTCAGGCAGCGAATCCTGTGTCGGTCAGATAGCGTGCTCCAGCCAACCTCGCCGTGGCCAGAGAGTGGTGCGGAAGGGAAGCTGCTCTCCATGCTGAATGGCGTCTTTGTTCACCCTGCCGCAGCAGTTACATTCTGCAGGCCCTGCAGATACAACAGTGGCTGTATGAGAGCAGAATGGAAATGAGATGCTGGCTCCCCCAAAAAAGTTCTGCTTCTTTCCATTAAAACTGCAAAGGAATTCTGGCAACTGAAAAATAACCCTTCCTATCGAGCAATATTTTCCTGCCTCTAAAAGCCAAAGGAGTCAAAAGCACAAAGTGAAGCTAAAATACAGTGTAGATGGGCGTACATGAACATTTTATAGGTTGGTTACCTTGCAAAACAGAACCAAGGCCTGCTGGTAAATTAAAGGCAAAAATCTGCAAAAAAAAAAAGTGGCTGCAAACTACCTGCAAATCTGTAAATTCACCTAAGCCCTAAATAACAGTAGAATTGCAATGCACCCAGGACTGATCTGTTTGCTAAACAAGTTCTTTAGTATGTTCCAGTTACAAACCATTTAGCCCTTGATCTGTACACCTTGTTCAATCTCTTTCTGGGCCAAAATCCCTGTCTGCTAATAAAGAAGGCTGTCATAAAATGACCATAGGTTGAGTTCTTCCAAGTTGGGGTAAACTGCCAGCAAGCTATGGGTTGTCATATTATCTTCTAACTAGAGGTAGAGCCTTCTTCTGCTTCTGTTTAGTAGGAATCAGCCTATTAATAGAGAACCCTCTCCTCTGTTTTCATAATTCATTTTAGAAAAGCAACATTGACAGCTCTTTTTCATAATTCTCTTCTTCCACACAGACCTTGCTTATATTCAAAGTGACACAAAATATCAACATTTCTTTTAAAGTGAGACTTTGGGATAGTCCTGTCAGAGAAACTAGAGCTGTATAGCAAATGTGAAGCAGGAACTGTATCATGTATTACAACAGAACTATGTTACTGCTTGTGGCCTAATTTGCTTTTCTATCCTATTTTATGTAATAAAAGGACAGTTTGTTTGCAGTAGCAGAGCTATTTGCTATTGTGATCATTGGTTTGCTCACCACATAGCTGTGATTCGCTTGATTCTAGTGTATGTATTAAAGTTGTAAGGCTCACAGTAGTTTTTCCGACTCATAGTGGTTCCTACAGCCTGTATGATTTCTTTTCTAGTTTTTTTCAGTTAAGAGTATTCATGAAAAAAACCTTGCAGTCACATGGAAAACCTTACAATTTAATTTTGGAAATGCTTATGTTACCAGCGTTTATTCAAACAAGAAGTCCCATTGGTGTAAATAAATACAGGATGTAGGATAGATAGAACTCTTGCTTTGTAACAGTTCACTCATAGGCCCCAGCTGTGTGTTTGCTCAGGGAAATAAAGGCAATGTAAGAAACCCTTATATTCCCCTGCATGGCCTAAGTGTTTCACGAGAGCAAGCACAACTACAGCAGCAGTTCTACTTTGCAACCTTTAAGTAGCCATCAACATGTTGACCGGAGCAAAGGCATTCATCACCTTCAAGGAGGTGCTCAGCTGCCCAAAAGATCAGGTCATAAATATTTAACTGTTCATGAGCAGAAAATAACCGAAACCATACTATTATGTACCTACAGGAAATGCCATTAAAGTGAATGCTCTTAGTTAGAGGTGGATGGAGTGCTTGAGAGGAAATTTTTCTGCCCACTAGACATCAGCATCGTCAGTGAATGTGAATGCAGAATTTGAAGGTGAGATGGCAGAATTTCCAATGGGGTTTCTGTGAAGCTTTAAAGCTATAATCAAAAAGAGAGCTTTTCAAAGGTAACTGGTATATTAGATGCTGAGTCTTGAAAATCTGGAACACAGCAATCACAAATGTATGTTGAACCAAATCCATTGAGGTAGCTATCGACAGACTGCAACTTAAACACGTATGTTCATATCCATCCCTGGGAAGTATTAACGTCCTAAGCTACGTGAATATTGTGGCTATACATAGATAGAAGTTGAACTGAAATAACAAAATAAACAAATGGTAAATATCCATTTTTAAAAGTGCATCTAGTCATTCTTTCAACTTAAGAATAAGTTTGATGCTAAACATTTGTAGCTCTTGAAGACCTATAAAGATAAAATGCAACCTGAAAGAATAAAGCAAAGCATTCTTCATAAACTGGTGCAATCAGTAATATATTCATGATAACATCTGCTACAGTATCTAACACAGATAATTTTTGAAAAGTTAAAAGCTTTATTTGCTTATTAACTCATGGGTGCTTTTCTACACTTGTTATTTACCTAGAGGTTAGAAAAGTAGAACAAAGCCGAGCCTTTATTTGCTTAGCAACCTATCAAGCAATTGCACAGAATTATTTTTAAGTAGGTCCAATGGCAGCTCTTTTGAGTTGCGTGTTGAGTTTTTGTTTACCTTGCTGTTACAGCAATAATAGCAAGGTGGGGTCTTATTCACTCCATAGGTAGGACCCTAAAATTCTGAATGCTTCACTGTTTACCAAGTCACTGGACACGAGTGCTGGGTTGGACCATGTTTACCCAAATCCTGGTCCACTGACAACTAGGTGTGGCTTTATTGGACTGTTACTCATACAGCTTTGACAGAGAAGCTCAACTTCTTAGCTGCAGTGCTTTAAGGAAATTATAGAGACGTGCAGGGATGAACTAATACTTATTTATGGCAATACGTCTTAATTGGGAATGTTTTGCTTATGGGAACTATATCTGGATGCAATGACCAGAGGCCGGAAATTAACAGGCTGTGACAAAGAAAAAAAAATCTATTTGTGCTAACTTTGCGGGCAGCAGTTAAATAAAGGGAACATCTGTTTATCAAAGGCAATGTGCTGCTTCTAATTAAACCATCATCTTGCTTGATGCTAAATTAGTAACTAGGGATGCAGATCACACCCTTAAACAGACAAACTTTAAGACTTCTCTCTCCAGTCTGCTATACTGTCAGAGAAAAAAAAATAAAATTTCCTGTTTCACATTTTGAATAGGTGTTGTCTCATAATTGTAGTTGTAAGGCTGAGAGAGACATTATGTAATGCAGTTCTTGCTGCAATGTATGTTTAAAGTTACAGCTTAATAACTTAAGGGAAATTTAACTGAGTAGGAGTTTAGCTGCTGTGGCCTTTAACCAAGGAAATTTGTCATATTGTTTACAATGACAAGAATTTTCAAATACTTTGAAGAATGATGAACAGTTTGAAGTACTCTAAGTATTAGTTATGATGATAAGGCCTGAGCCTTGGAAGTAAGTTATTACAGCTCTGAATGTCTCATGTCCTTCAGCTAAAATAGTTTCATTGCATGGCTGATCTATTCCAAAGGAATTATGACATTTCCAAGGAAAAAAGAAAATGTTTTTTTAATAGTCATCATCTAAAGCAGTAAATCATGACAGAATATTATTTTTTTTTTTAATTCCTAGTGTGCTTATTCATACAGAAGAAAAAAAAAGGAATCTCTGTTCTGTTCTCTAGCATTTTTTGGCAGGCAGGTGTGATGATTGAAAAGATTTTAGAAGGACTGTTTTGGCAAAGCTGGTGTAAAGTGGCTACAGTAAACAATCCTCTTCTCCCTTTCCCTTCCCTCACCATGAGAAATATCCTGCATGGCCAAATCTACAGTAACACACAAGTTTGTAATACAGAACATATTTTAAGGGCACTACACATCCAAGAATAGTTTTCAAGATGGTGGTAAAGTCATTAATTTTAATGGTATGATGTCCTGATCTACAGCTATTTCAGCCTGCTTTGGGGACCACCTGCTTCAAACCCTACCCAAGCAACTGTGAGCTTCTCCCCTCCTGTGCCTCCTATTTTTAACAGAACATGTCTATCTTGAAGCAAGTCATGTACAAACCTATGATTGTCTTTTGTGATGTTGTTGCTGTTTGTTATTACAGTATCCAACCAATACACGCAACACTTAGTCCAGTAGGGCTAACCCTTGGGATACCAAGCAATAATTAGATTTACTTTGTTTTATATGCATCCATAGCCATGGTGATCAAGATACCATTTTCTATCCATGCTGGCATTCTCGGATTTATTTTCTGCTAAACAAATGTCTGAATTTGTGTAGTTTCTACATTTTTTTTGTTTCAAGAAATCATAATCAGATACCTTTAAAGAACAGCTCACACAGTATTAAGAGATCCTTTTTAAACTATTTGGAGGGGATAGAAATATACTGCACAACTACCAGGTGTGAATAATATTAACTACTGACTCCAGAAACCTTTTCTCAATAGCTGCTCTGGTGGTCACAGTCCATGCTTCATCAAACCTTATAAGCTTATTTAAAATCCAATTTTTTACTAGACTCTGTTGCTCTGTTTATATTTGTCAAATACTCCAGAACGGCTACCCGGAATCATAAAATCTCTCCCATCCTTGTACTAAATTTACAAATCACACCTTTTTTTTAGTTTAAAAAGAATCTGCTTTCTTGGACACAGTTTACGATTCAGTAATTGGGTTAGCATTCTTCTCCTATAAATATACGCTCCTCCTATAAATGAAAGTGGAATAGTAATAAGGCGAAACTTTCTACGGTCAGGGATTAAGGCCAAAGTCATCATCTTCTCTGTGAGTATACTGACAATTAATTATTATTAATGCCTGTATGCATAAAGTACTGGCCTTCACTTCTGATGAAAGAAAGATACTATGGCCTGAATTTGAAGTATCCACGAACAATTTAATTTTGTACAATCCAGTATATTAGCATTACCTTATTTCCTCTTTGAGTGCACCTTTGAGCACCTTTGAGTGCTTCAAGACAGCATTTTTGTTACAACTAGCTCTCCATATCTGTTGAACATCTTTGCATACTGATACTCCCAGATTGCTAATTTGGTGACTTTGATTCGGCACAACTTATCTCTTCACATTTCATCATCCCAAGAAATCTGTTTCCTTGTTATGTTAGGTTTTTTAGCTGATCTACTTTTGCATTCAGAATGCCTTTTTTTGTTATGGTACTATGTGCTGTTCAGAAATTACTCAGAGACAAGGAACTGAAGGATGTCTGCTTCATTAATTGTCTCAGTTCTTACTAATATATATTGCATAATTTGAGTTTCTGCACAATATAACAATCCATTCTCACTGGCTTATGCCAGAGCTTTATAAAGGTGCTGTTCCTCACAGGATGAGAATACATATGTTTATTGAATATCTTGTAATGGAGAATTCACAAGGATGCAAACATTAGATTTAGAATACAAACTTATGTCATTTAATTATTCCTAGAAATACATAATGGTGGCTCAGAATGGATAAATACCTGCCTATTCACTTTTTTCATAAAAGGAAATGTTGCCTTTGTTCCATTGATCAGCAAACATCCTTTGGAAAGTGGGACTTGGATGGAGTAAAAGGTGAGAAAATATACTAGAACATTGAACTTATAAATCTCACATGGTCCAGGAACCAGGCAGGTGATTAATAGTGTTGAAAGTGATAAAGTTTGAGGTGGACAGGGTTGATAGCACAATTTAGAGGAGTCTTCTTATACGTAAAAGCCTGTCTACAGATTTTCCAAGGTGTAAAATGGTAACTCGATTCCATAATATACATTTGCTAGTATTAATTCTCCTAATGGTGGGCTGATTATTTTTTGTACAGTATAAAATACATGTCATTTGTGTCATGCCTGTTGAGCTGAACAGCAAAGGCAGGGCTAGCAGACACATGATCACAGAAGACATGTAAAATTCATGATTCAGTTCCCAAGTGTGAGTTCAACAACAATAACACTACCTTCCTCTTTCCACTTCCTCCATACTTCGGTTTCCTTGGGAAGGAGATACAAGTGTAGAGGCTAGAAACCACAGCACATTCCAGGCTCTGATCTGAGTATCTGCAGGACCATGATTGTCGGGTAAGCTGTGGAGCATACTTCAGGCTAGACACAGACAAAGAAAGGCTCCAACCAGTTCAACAGCAAGTGAGATGAAATGTTCTTCTGGGAGGAAGGGAAGAAGGACTCATGGAGAGATAGTTAAGCACAGTACGCTGTGCAAATGCACAAGTACAAAAAGCTGCACCAAAGCAATTGATCACTGGATCCTTATTATGGTTTTGTACACCAAGATGAAGAGAACAAAAGTAACATCGGAGAAGACAGTGAATATTCTCAATAGACAGACAGTACTGCATACCATGAACTGTTTGCATGAATCAAAAAAAAAAAAAAAACAAACTTGTTAATCTGTAAGGAATAGTATTGATTTAACTCATAGAAAGACAAGCTGCCTGTAAGGTACCACATAAACCACATACCACAAAACTCAATAGATAAAATTTCTGAACAAAAACTATTTACTGCAAGCTGAAGTCTCAATTTGGAGGAGCATTTAGTGTTGCTGGTGTCACAGGGAAACACATACTGAAACACGTACTGAAACATATACTGAAAAACGTGTTGATGGATAAGCTTTCCACAAATATGTTCTCACAACGCTAAAGACAGAGTTGAAAAAAGCCAAAGCAAAAGCAACAGATGGCCAAACAATCTCATGTGAGGAAAGGAGACAGCATATTCAAAGCAAACAGCAATTTACTTGAAAACATGATAATTGCTGTTCAAAGCTCAGACTTGGACATTAGTGAATTACTGGTATGCACTGCCAATCCTCTACCTGATGCTAGAAATATATGGATCACTACAAAAAGTAACCAAGGCAAGCATAAGTAGAGAAAGAGTAGAACAACTCCACTGAAACTCTCCCCATGCTATTTGTATTCTTGATGGAATGAGTCTGGTTCAGAAAGGGAAGAGTGTTCATGACACATCTGGAGAATATGAAGCATTTGTTTAGCATTTAGTATTATGTAAAGGTACAGAAAGCCATGGAACTTGGGCTGTGTTTGATATTTACTGGAAAAAGAGATGCAAGACCTAACACCAGATTTGCTTCAGGAATGTAGCAGCAGATCAAAAAACCCAACAGTGGAGAGAAGCCTCACCAAATAACTATTTAAAGAATGAAAAAAGTTTATAAACACAGCATACATGACAGTTCTGTACACAGGAAGCAAGCTTCTACGTTGCATGCTTCAAGCTAATGAGGGATCTAAGAACCTCATGCACAAGCTTTTCCTATCTACTGCTGCACATATTCCCATGTTTGAAATGAAAAGTTAGTCACACTTAGTGGTAAAGACAGAGACATCCTTGTGTGCTGCCTTGGGTTTGACAATGGAAGGTCTTGCCCAATCTATGAGAAAGAGTTGGACAAGACTCACACGCAGAAACCAGTACAATGTCTCGGGAGTCAGAGAGCACTGACTGGACTGCATGGCCTTTTTGTTTTGGTTTGGTGTTTTTTGTTGGGGGTTATTTCTTCTTGTTGTTTTGTTTTGTTTTCTTCAGGTTTTGAACTATAACTTTTTTAGATCTTTTGTAGGCAAAAGAAATGTTTATGTAAAGGGAGCAGAGTCCATACGTTAGAGTTTGGGCAATAGCAGCTCTTACCACATCTCTTTAGAAATGGCAGGCATCAATATGACTTCAGCATGTCTGTAGAGGTCTGATGACTGATTCAAAGTATACTATTATAAGCTATTATCAGAAGATGGGAAACTGATTCCACATAATTATCACTAAGCAAAGACTATCTGTTTTACCATGCACTTATGCAAAAGCTCAAGCAGGAATTTGGAGACAATCTCTGCAGTGATATCCACAAGACATGGCTGGATAACTGAAGCAAAAATGAATTTCAGTATTATGGTATGTGACTGCATTTTCAGTACCCAAAATAAACCTGAAGCTTAGAAATGCAACTATGTCCATTCCTTCAAAGCAATACATTTCTATGCATTAGTAATGGACTGAAAAGTACGGAAAAGTATGAGCTTAAAACTGTACTAACCAACATATCAGTGACAAAAATGCGAACGTTCATACACTCAATACAATAATTGCAGTAATCTGTCCTCTAGTATATTGAATAAGCTTTTATGATGGGATAATATTGTGTTATGTATTTCTAGCTTTTGGTACAGTTAAACAATGAAAATATTTTAGTTTTTTATTTCTTATAAGGCAAAAATATTTTTAGCATGATAGGTGGTTGTTGTTAATGTCAAAATTACCACTGAGCAACCACTCAGCCAAAGTTATTACAACTAAGAAATCCTGCAAGCAGACATCTTCAAAATGCACCACCAAATTTTGTACACCAGGTGGATGCATCAGCTAATTTTTTTAACCTTGATTTATTTACTAACAACGTGATATATAGTTGGTGAAGATTTTCAGTAATGCTAGTAGTTTCATCTTTTACAACTAGTGTGTGTTTTAAATAAATCTGCAAAGAAATAAAAGTTTAAAATGTACTTGGCTATATTGACTTCTGTTTCTCAAAAGCAAAAGTGAAGATAAGGTAGGCCTCATCTCAGTTATCCATCATGCTTAACTTTGTTCCCCAAATAATTCTATCCCATTCAACAAAGCAGTATACATTTCTCCTGTCAACACTGATACACTTAAATGTTAACCATGTGTTGTCTGAAACCTTAAGCTGGTGAATCTCTTCTTTGGGTTCATATCTACTACAAATGAATCCGAGAAAGATTAATGACAGTATTTTTTAAAAGTATACTCAAAAATGCAAGTCATTTCAACTACTTTCAGCTGTGAAGAGGTACATATGTGGTCAACCAGATGTCTCTGCTCATGGTAGGGGCAGGGAAGGAGAGAGATGGCAATACATTACATCTATGCTAGACACTTATCTTCGGATGGGATGAATCACCCTTTGGGAGTCTCTACCTCTCTTCATTTACTACAGAAGTGCAGATGACTAGCTTAGACTCAATGCTTAAATTTAGATTGCTAAAATTAGATGGGATGCATTCCACTTTCATTCATTCATTTAATTAATCCAGTTAAAAGAATGATCTATTAGTTGTATTGGAAAAAAAGTGGTGCAATTTAGTTGAAAGCTGTGATAATACTGTCCTGCCTTGAACAGTCTGGAGTTTAAGTAATGTGTGGGTGAAATGAAGTATCATCACTGTTTTACACACAGGGAATTCAGGATGCAGAAAGACTATGTGAATCACTCTAACTTACGCTAAAACTTTGTGTCAGGGTAAAAAGACAGTGATAGCCTGTTAGACAGCACAGAAAACATTAGTCAGTTCTTTAACAGAGCCCCTGTATTTCAGTTCACAAATAGATATAATATACGATGTAAAAGTTCTGTTCTGTTATAAGCATACTTGCAATGGCTTGGACCAGAGCTGTCTAAATCATCACTAGTCTCTCAGCATTCATTAAAGAAGTTACAGTCAGCCTAAGATCTTGGCCCCTACTTGAGTGCTAGAAGCCTGATGACACCAGGAAATCCACTGTATTGTGTTTACAGAACCAAAAATTGCTGTATAGACAAATAAGCTTTTACATTTTCATGGTTTTGGAAAACATGGTATTATGCTTTCAGATTTGAAAAAAGGGAATTATCTTACTATGTTTTACATTTAACCTTTGGCAATGGATAGATGTTACTAATCACAGATATTTAACATTAAGAAAATGGCTTCCTGAATCTTATTCATTACCCCTTGAGAATGTGTCTGGTAAATTCATAACGTAATGAAGTCCTATAAAACAAGGCTATAGCTATTAAAGCAATAATGTTTGTTGGAATACTATTTGGAAATAGTTCAAATTACCCTATTTTAAAAAGTATTTTGTGCTTTTTAGGATCTTTGTTCTAGTCATTAATACAGAACAATGTTAAGGCAACAAATTAAATCAAGATTTTGATATCAAATAAACTAAGGCCTTTTGGGTCAAATGGGAGATTTACGACAAATCCTGAGTACTGCACTGCCACAGTCCCACTCCAGAATGATTATGATTTATAATACCCATCCCTTTCCTCCATTTGTTCACGTGTGTGTATATATGAGTTTGTGTGTGTTTTTAAGTGTACATACACATGTATATAAGTGCATGAGCTTTATGCAAAATATACCTGTCAATTCCAAGCTCAGTTAATAATTCCAGTAAGCACAGCAGAGTTTCATTCCTTTCAGGAGAGGAGAGAAGACCGCCAGACACTTTCCTGCTATTCTATATAGAAAATATTTTGGAACATTAGTGGAATGCTCAACTTAAGCTGTTACATATAATAGAGGTAATTAACAGGTGTGTGAAGACATTTTGGCCTTACTCATCTGCATCCTTAATTTGGTCTGCTGCACACCATATTAACAAGGCTGCTGCACGCCATATTGATGAAAAGCCATAAAAAAGAAAAATTTTTCTCCTCAAATATGCAATTTTACAACCTGCTCTGTTTCATTTTAATCTTTTTTTTGTGTGTTAAATTGTTCACAGTAAGCATAACTTGCATGGATTATCAAAATACCGACATACAAAAACATTGCATTAATGCCTGATTTTAAGAGCAAATGGTGATGATCATAGATTTTTATAGGGGCTGCATTATCAAATGAAATATAACAGTTCTCTGTTGGTTAGTGTAATGTTAGAAATATATTCTGGACTGTATTTATCTGCAAAAATCCACATTATTTTTTCATCTTTGGTATCCAGAGCCTTTTCTACCAGTATGTCAAACAATTTGCTTAAATCACGATTAGTAACAAAATGACAGTAGCACGGTGTATGTTGCCAGTCTGAATCTTTTCTTTGTATTGTCTATGAATATCTGAATATTGAGAACATATAACATAGAAGAGTTGCATTTTGGCAGACAGCTTGTGTAAACCACTGGATCATTTGCAGAGTGGCATTAAAACACATTTACAACGGAGCTACAGGCAATCTTTCATCAAATCTAACACATGCTGCTAAAAGCACTGTCTTGAAGACCATCTGATAACAATCAACTTGGTCGATAAGGCTTACTTTTACTCAAAAACTGGTTAGAACACATTTATTACAGTGATAGTTGGCTACAATCATAATAGGCCTGCATTTGTGCCTTGTTATACTAGTGGTCCTTATCATTACTTGGCATTTATTCTTTACTCTGCTACGTAGGCAATCTAGCTAATGATACTGTCTCCCATTTCTTTGATCTTTTCCTTCAGCTTTTTTCCCAGCATCTACATTACCACAGATAGCTGGTTTTCCAAAAGAGGTGCCACAAATACTCTGTGTATTTTTCTAGCCTCGCGATCTTTGTCACTCAAAATAAAATAAAATAAACACCTATACTCTCAAAGACACAGTGAAGTTTCTTGTTCAAGCCAAACATGAAGATGTAGGATCTTTCGGTGTTCTTTCTACCTCTCTTAGACTTATCTTAGCTTACGTTACTTAAAGTTTTTTATATAATTTTGATAATGTATAACGTTGTGTAGTTGAATAAAATATTATTTCTCATGTGTTTGCTCCCAATATTCTCATGATGTGGTAGCAATTTTACATTTCAGCATACACCATCTGTTTCTCCTCTTTTGCTTGGAGGGTCCAGTTTATGCAGTCACACGTATCAAAACTGCAAATCCATCTTTGTACCAATAGGACCTTGATACCCTGACAGACTCTGAGATACTTTTTTTTGTCAATTTGTCCTTGCTTTCACTAACACTGAACATAGAGTAAGTAATATCTTTTAGATGCCAGTAAAATGTTTTTCCTCTCAAATGTTACCAACAGAACAGAACTATTTCAGATCATTCATCAAAAGCAATTTTTACATGTGTAAAACATGGATGGCTTCAGTGAGAGTGAACCATCCTGGATAAACTCTTCATTCTAGATGAAAGCAGTCTGCAAAGCCACCAGTTACTGGCAACACTATTGTGGTTATTAAATTCCACAGTAAAAGTGGGCAGATATTTAAAAAATCCCCGTATTGGAAGAAATTAAACCACCAGTGATCAAGTAAGTGAAGAGACGATGAATTTCCAACAGAATACAGTTATGTAAGATCAACTGGACAGAAAAAAATACCAACTCTTTCATATTGTCTCTTCTCATCATATTATAGCACTATTAGTTCAGTTTTGGCAGATTTGAATGTTCTGGGATCTACATAGTTTCCTTAGGAACCTGAACCACAGAAACCCCCTACACACTTACCATGGGCAGACGGGTGCCTGTGTTCCACTCCAAGTTAACAATCCCTTTTGGACTAGTATTTGCAGTGCAAATACTGCAATACCAAGTTGTGCTATCTAGGGATTTATAAAACTACTGCACTAAGCTTTAAGCTTCACTGTTAGATCTTGGTTCATTTTTCCCTATCTACAATGGTTACCTTAATGCCATTTTTCTCAAAGTTTTGAATTACAAGAGGGTCAACTGCAGCATTTTTCTTCCAAAAGATCCATCTAAATGAAAAAAAAAGACTCTGTTAGTGCTGCGACTTCTGAAATCAGAAACATGTATACTAATGTTATAATGCATCTTTGGTACGCTCTACATCTAATTCTTACTTGCTCATAGGTGAGCCTTTTTGGGTCACATCTGATTGCTCTGTTTGCCCACGCATAGTATACTGTGGGATGTATCTTCTCAGATTGGAAAGGGTACAGAGAAAAATCCATGAAAAATTAGCTGAGGGGTAAGAAACATCACTGACAATAATAGATTTAATATATCAATCTATTTAGCTTATCAGAAAGAAGTTGGAGAGAAGAGATGACTGTGATATGTAAAAAATACATTGACAGACAATACTAACTATAAACAGTTATTTAATCTCATGAAAGCTAAATAATTACTAGATAAAAACATAGTGGACTATTAAGCTAGAAACTTACTTCTTATAGATCTCTTTTTTTCAAAAAATTTATAAGTATTAGGGTGAAAATACAAGCATAAAAATTAAGCCTGATGATGTCTTGATGATAAGAGCTCAGACTTGATGATCTAATGGTAGCTTCAATATTTTATACCATTGAAAACAAATGTAGGTCCTGTTATATTATGTGGATGTCAAAGAAAATCCATACCATCCACCATTAATGATGCATTACTCACCTTCCTCATTGCTATTCGCAATTGTAGATTATATAACATGAGTCTTAATAGCAATGGGTTGCTGTCAGATCTGGTCAGATCAGGTCAGATCAGATCAGGTCAGACCTGATCTTCTAAAACTGTAAAGCACTGACTTATTTTCTGTTTTGGCATCTACTTCAGATCTAGAGACATTTGGAGGGGATCACAATCCACCGAAAATCTACAATAGTCTTTCCACCTTCCATCCCCCCCTTAAAACAAGCTTTCAACTTGACTTAAGAACAGACAAATTTTCATTTGAGATCTTTAGTGCCTGTCAACACTCCTGAACAAGGAGCCATTTTCCTTACTTGGTGTCAAGGACACACACACTAGTGATCTACATCCTAATCCTTCCCCCTCCACCTGTAACAGCTGTACTGGTTATAGAGTGAGTGAAGCCATAAGGGTAAGTTTGCCAGTCATACTTTAAATATTGTGTTATTATGTATCTACTTTGATTGGAGTTACTTGTAATATTGAAAAAAGGGACTAGTCCACTGCTATATTTGGGGGAAATAACATGGAAGTATTACAAGACTAGTGTATTACAAAATACATTCATAGACTGGTCTAATATCACTGTATGGTGAATATGGTACACATCTCCCATCATTGTCATATTTCCACAATAAATTGATATAACAGCAAAACCAAATGCAGTTAAACTAATACACTTTAAGCATAGTTTAAGTGTAGCTCTGACCACATTTACAGTAAAAAAAAAGTTCTCACTTCATCACAAGATTTATTTTGATTTACTTAATCTAATTTTTATCACTTACCATTTTTATCCCTTTTTAATGTCTTTCCAGACTTGTTAGGTTATTTGTAAATTATAGTGAGGGCATCATAACGTATCCAAGCAACTTGAATTAATTTGCTGGGATAACCAAAAATGTAGATGATTCTTCAGATGTCATTTATGCTAGAGAGTCTCTGTTTATTTTTTGTAAGTGCTCCTCAGATGAGAGGATTCCTGTAGTGTGAGAGCTCCCTGATAAATAGACTGTATATGCATCATATGCCATATGATCTCCTGGTAAAAGCAAAAGACTAGCAGGCAGAAGCTTCCCTGGTTGAAATCCCAACCAAGTTAATAACTCATGTGTACACTAGGGCACATCATGTGGTTTTCTTGTGCTTTCAGTCAATGGTAGTGAAAAATGGCTGAATAGGAAACTGAAAGAATTTCTGATAAACATTATATTTTGGTTTCTAGAAATTATCTGACTTGGGAGAAAACATTTGAGAATTAGTTAACACTGGCAAACCTTAAAGTTTTGGTAAGCACTTCAGACCATCTTGGAAAAATTCCTTATACTCAGTAATAAGTAAGCATTTTGTGTTTCATTGACAGAAAAGAAGAACTTAACTTCACTCAGCCTTTCAAGAATCTCATAAACTTGAATGCCAAGTGATACTTTATCATTTTTGGAACATGAAAAGATTGTTCCAGATTTCTGTTTGAAGGAAGATGCACAATTGTTCATCCATTCTTTTGTTATAACACATCTAGATTTCTGAAAGTCTTTTTAGAAATATCCCACAGAATGTTTACGTTCATTCTTGCAGAGTTATAAAGTTTTCCCTAAAATTTTTAACTAAAGTGTCTTCTCATACAGGAAAAATGATGACACCAACTTCTCCTGTCACTGTAATAAGGACATTAAAATGATTAATAGATGTGTCCTTTATGTTTAAGGCATTTGTCCTTTCTACTAAATCCTGCTTACAACTTTTCTGATTTAGCAATGACCTAGAATACTGGTTCTCTTCCTGAAACACCCAAACCAGCTATTTTCTGCCAAGCCGTCTAGCCACAATTCATTAAAGGTTGCTATGCCTAAAATTGTGGAGCTTGGTAATTTCTGGGCATCATTTCATTTGTTTATATATTTTCAAAATCTACCATTTGAAAATATTTTATAAGAAAGCAGGGAATATGAAGGAAATACGACAGCTAAACACGAGCTGGGCTTCTGAGTCATAGACAAAAGGAAGCTACAATCTTCTTTTCCACTCACTCCTGCACTCAGTTCTAGGGAAGACAGTGCATAAAGAAGATGGAGGAGCAATTCAAAAGCAACTGACTAACCCATGCCTCTCTGTCATGGTGCTTGCCAGTTCCATATTATCTGTAAGAAATGCCTTGCCAAAGCACATCCTGTTGGTGCAAGACGCAACTAACAAGTGCAAAGTTTTCCTAGTATAAATATGTTAATAGCATAAATGATGGCAAATGCAGTATGTATTTTGGGCAGCTCTGACACAGAAACAGGCCAAGAGAATGATATGAGCATTTTGTATTTTTGCCCTTTTCTGGAAAAAAAAAATTACTTTAGACTGCCCCATAATCACAGATAAATATACAAAAAATTATAATGGATTTTCCATATTTACAATCCTTAAAATAGAAGTCTTTAACTTGTCATAACATAAGATGGCATGCTTAAATGGACCTGGAAAAAAGTGCTGAGATTATTCTTATTTCTCAGAAATGCAACCTCATTAGAAAGAAGTTACGTAAACCATAAAAACATATGCAGATACGCATACATTCATTCTCTGATTTTCTTAGTTTGTAGATAAGCTGCAACTTTAAATAGTGTTCATCACTTGACATTCTACTCTGGATGCATTTTTATGAATAGTTGGTGATCTATTGTTCATTTGTAGCTCATTGAGAGTATGTGATATTTTATATTCGAAATGATTGATTCTACAGATTATAGGATAGTCATCTGTATGAGCTAGTCAGTTTTCATTTGTTTTAGAATCAGATCTGTGTAACTAACACTTGCAAATATAAATGCAAAATTTGGTGTATTAAATTAACTTTTAACACTGTGATTTAATAATCATAGCAACATGAATACTGATTAGAACATGTATGGCGTATACAAAAAAGCTCAGAAAACAATAAATCAATCTAAATATTAGTTTTTCTCCTGGTAAGTAGAAAGCTTGTAATGTTTATCACCAGAAAAGGGCTCTTCCCACTATATTTTGCTTGGTCAGGTCTGCTACTCTATGCACTTTGAGATATCAGCAGAGCAGGAAATACAAAGGAAGCTAAACTTCCTCTGCAGCCTTGTGATTTCAAATATGCAGAACACAGACATAACAACAAAACAAAATCAATGCTTCTCCCTTTGATTTCTCAGGACAAAATCTATTTCCTAGCCACTTTTCAAAAACTCTCCAGTTTTCACATTTGTATTTATGGCACATAGTGCCCCACAAGGAGATGGAATTAGGCTTGAGAGACCGTTTTCTGGCATTAAAATGTATTACCACAGCTATTTATTTATATTGCTGTCATGTGTAAGAGTCCTAATCTAAGCCCATGTCCCAGTTGTGCTTGATGCTGTTCAAACACAAACCTAAAACAATACCTTTCCCCAGCTTACAATGTAAAGATGAAATAAGAGATAACAGAAGTATAAGTGAAACAATGAGACAATATTCTTCAGAAAGACAGATGGTAGTTTCAGCCACTGAACCACATCCCACCTTTTCTAGTTTTGCAAGAGGATAACATATTAGCATATATGACCATATTTGGATGGCTGTGGGAACTGCCTCTCAAGCATAAGAAACAGCATGAGATAAAACACAAACACGTAAATATGTTAAAAATTATTCTGAGTCAAATGGAAGCTAATGTCGTGGACCAGTTAAAGGCAGGATCCCATATCCTCAGGTTGTGAGGCAGAGCTTATGAAGAGCTTGAAAACTGCACGCAAATTATTTGAGTTGGTACAGAAGCTTAGACGTGGTCAGGTACTGAACTAGGGAAATGATTTTGCAGAAACATTCTGTGTAGGTGCTCAGCTGTAAAAACCTGCATAGGGAAAAGCATGAGAGGTGGCTGAAAGCAAAAGATGAATAGAACATGATGGAAATAGGGGCAAGAGTTTGCTGTGTGAATGGACAGAATTATGTTAATTATGCAGAAAGAATGAACAAAACCTAAGCACTGAACTAATAAGAAAACTTATAGAGAGGTCAGAATTGAAAAAAATGCTCAGGTTAACAGCTTGAACAGGCAGGATGTGGTATTGCTCAGGATGAATGACAAAGGAAGTAGTGAGGAAGGCTGTGGGGAAGGAATAATAAATTCTGGTTTGATTATGTTGAGCTTGAGCTGAACCTCTGTGGATACATCAGGGTGAAATTCTAGTTTGGATAAGAAATAAGTTTGTAGTAAACAAAAGGCAGATAATCAGTATGAAGCATCAGTGAAACAAAGTAACTGAATTTGTGCTTATGTGTTAGACTGCCATTAGTTAAGGTGCAAAGTGAGAAGAGAAAATGAATTCTGAAAAGACTGTTGGTGAGGGCATGTGAAGAATGTCTTGAGAGCATGCAGTTGAAAGGAACTCTTACTATACCTGTCTCAAAGAAGCAAAGAGAGGACAAGATTTCAAGAGGCACATGGGTGATACTGTCAAAAATGGCTGCCAAGTCACAGAGAATGAAGTTGTAATACTAATCTTGAGTTTTAGCTAGGAAGATGTAAGTATAGGCTTACCTGGGAGCACTTTCAGCAGAGTGCCATGGCAAGAAACTAGAGAACATCTAGCACAGAACTGGAAGAAAAAGTATAAAGCCTCAATTGCTTAGATATAATACATGAATATTTGTTGAGCTTAGCAATAACGGATGAAGGACAGCAAGCAGTTGGAGAGGCAATGAGGAACAAGACAGTTTTTTTGGATGAGAAACATACACGTGACTATATTGTGTAGGAGACACTGAATGAGAGTGAGAAATAGAGAAATAAGAGAGGTGGGAATAGGTGGAATGGGAAGGAGATGGGGTGCATGCACTGGGCTGCATAGAGAAATTGGAAGAGACAATCACGTATCAGACTTCTGTTTCTGCACAAGAGAGACAAAAGATGACAGTGTAGAAAGAGTATGGTGAGAAGTTAGGCCAAGGAAAGAGAGAAGGTAATTTTGCATTTTGTTACTGTCCTCAATTCTATGGGAAGAGTTGTAAAGGCAACAGAGAGAGAATTAAAACAATAAGTGAAAATGTGAGAACTGGAGCTTGGATTGTAGATTTGTCAATTAATTAAAGAAAAAGTAGTCAGTCTTTCCAAAGGAAAAACTAGCAAAGATGAAAGAACAGTGAAATGAGAGAAAGTCTGGGTAGTAAGCCAGAGGTATTAGGGCTTCAGCTTGGAGCTACTGAGGCTCCTCGTCGAATCTTAAAGGCTTTCAACTCCTGCTAAAGTGTTGGTTTACAGAAAATCTCAGAATAGGGAAGAGAATGTAAAAGACACAAGAAAGGAAGGTCTCACCTTAGTCTGTGTGTTCACAGTGTACAAAGTTTATACAAAAACAGCTCAATCAAAATCTTGAGGACCAAGACTAAAGGGAACAGCTGCCTCCATCAGCCTCCCAGCAAGACCTGTACCACATGCACTGCTATGTTATCACAAATTTCTGCTCCCTCAAAGAGATACCTTCATATCTTTGTTAAGATATGTCTTCAACATATTCAATAAGTGACTGTATTTGCAACATGAATAAAATGCATCAACTGCCATTTACTATCTGAACGATAAATGTTCTCATACTCAACTGCAGAGTGCTGAGAGTTGTCTTCCCAAATTTAGTGAGCAGCATTCTAGTACAGCTATATTCATACCTGATTCAAATCAATGTACTACATATTCAAGCAATTCAGGCATGCACTTAGCAATAAATTACGTCAAGATTCTTACAACAGATTCAAGAAACAAAAGAACCTCAGCTGCCAACTGTCACAGTGATAAACTTAAAGAAAGAAAAGGTATTAAGTTTATGTTAAGCACATATACTTACTCCCTTCTGTGGTCAAACATTAAGACTATCTAACCTTTCTGGAGGTAGATGGGCAAAATGCTGAAAGCAGAAGTGGAAAAACTCGTGGACTTGTAAATAAAGAAGTGCTTGAAATACACTTGACTTTATTTATAAGTCAGTATCTGTAAGTGTGCACTTCATAATCTGCATTAATTCTGTTGCTCAAACTACAGTCAGGACTAGTCTCAGGAAAATCTACCCTATCTGAACATAATTTAATGTGCTTGAATCTTACTGTGTGTACTATTCTTGGGCTTGTATAATGGACCAGCTACTTTAATAGCTTCCAAACTAACTTCTAAAGTAGTTGTTCTTTTTTAAAGTGGTAGAGTTTTAGGCACTCAAATGTACTGATGCCTTTGGCTTTTTACAAACAAAATATTTCCTGAAAGCTAAGATATTTATTCCTTAAAAAGGGAGAACATCTGCTACTTAATTATTCTATATGCACTGTACCAGACCTTGTAACAATTAAAAGCAGCCTTGATATTGTCAGGGATTTATACCACGATCATTGATATCATATTAGAGAGTATAGAAAGATGAAAGTCCAAGTCACAAGTCCAGTCGTGAGAGCACTGTCATCCATGGGCCTTTGATGTCAAAGGAAATCCTGTATATAAGTACAACATATGCCAAAGGTACAAAATCATGCAGTATAGGCCTCATTTGTTATGCAAAATTTACATCATTTTAATTAGTAAATTAGAGAAATTAGTCATGGTGAAAATTCGCTCTGCAATGACACTAACTTGTGTAAAAGTTTCAAAAATGCATGTGCAGAAAAAAGCATGTGCACTTAGATGTTTCAAGAATAGATTAAATTCTGGTTCACTTGGGATAAAATTTATAAAGGTTCTGCAGAACATACATCTTACTCTACTACTGCAAGAACCAGTTCTTACTCTCTAATTGAAATAATGGTTGACAGGACAAAGGGAGTGGTCAAAGATTATAAAAGAGCACTGAGAATCAATTTATCTGTTGCCAGATCAGCAGAGCTTCCTCCCCAGAGATAGGCACTATCTAGTTTTGCCTTGATCCATTGCAAATCGTTGCCTGGTAACTTGAGCTGCTTCCCTTTCAGGTCAGTTTTTATTAGATGAAAACCTTTTAATTACAAGCTTGACTGCTGCAATATTTTTGTTGTACAAAAAGATGACCCCAAAATGCTTACATAAACAGCGTGTAATTCCAGGCACTGCTTTCCCACTACTACCTCTACACCTATTTACTGTCAGGATTTCCCCTATCTGAATAGTTCAATCTATTTGTTAGGCTAAAGTAGCAGCTTTGAAACAAATAGCTAAACATTCTTGCTTTCTTCTGAGAAGTTTTTCTGACCATCTCCCTGTTCATGGGATGCTTTCTGTTCTGTGCCAGTCAGGCTTCTGCCCTTTGCATTGAATGCGTCCCTTCTTCTGGAACCTGCCTGGAGAACTCTTCCTTGGGAATAATGTGTAGCCAGGACATTCTGGGTTAAAGTCCTCTTCTTACCACTGCACATTATTTACTGCCTTAAATATAAATGTTGTTTGTTTTTCTTGAAAGTTTCCCTTGTCTTTCCAGTAATATTAAAAAGTCAGAAAACTCAGCTTACCTGTAAAAGGCACAAATTAAGAGCTCTGATCAGGTCTTTCTGGCCAAGCTTTAGTTCAAGATTCAATATGCCACATTTTTCACACAGTGAAGCTCATACCATGTTTGAACAGAACATGGGAAAGACGTTTCCTGCTAGGAAAGGAGACGTGTGTGCCCTACTGAGTCTTGCAATAATCAGGGGAGATTTCCTGATTCCCTAGTGAGGTCAAGTTATTACCACAACAGAGCTCTCCGCTAGCATGAGGCAGCTCCTCCTCCGCTCCATGTGGCAGGGCAAGAGTAGATGTCACGCTACCATATGTGAGGCTGCATATTTCCAAGAGCTTTCTGAACTGGTGCAGCTTGCAGCATAAAGGAAATATTTTTTTTATTGCACATTAAATATATTAGGACATAGGGACTGTTTGTGTTGACTTGATGAAGCCCCAGCTGTGTGCCACTGGGTGTTGATGCATAGCTATCATATCTATCAGTCTACCAGCATATGAGAGTACTAATTCAGGTGATGAACGTCCACAGCCCGACAATAATATAAAATAGCATTCTCTTACTGGCACTTCCATATTTACTTCGCAATCAGTCTGCTTTTCTGGTAGAGCATTAGAAAAGCCAATCATGGAGCAATTTACTACATGAGTTACATTGCAGGCCCACATGTGGAAAGTCTTTATTCTTCTCCCTTTGATCATTATCCAACTTCAGTCACAGCGAACATGACTCAATATGTAAAAAACCGCTTCTAATAGGACTTATAACATACAACAGATTATACAACCAAATTTACCTCAAATGGTTTAGAAGTTGCCTAGCTACGGGACTGGAAAGGTTGAGGAACTCCCTGCTAAAGTGACAGGAAATTAAGCTGAGCCCTTGAGGACTGAAACTTCAAGCTCCACCTAGTGACAAAACTTTACCATTGCCTTTATAGGTAATCCCAGGGAAAGCACAGGATGCCATGAAACGTTTCTAAAACTCTGCTGCAGTATTGGCAGGGAATGAGAATCAGAGCCAAAAGAAGCACATTGTTTTTTAAAAAAATACAAATACAACTTAAAAACCAACACAAGAGGCACTAACTGGCAATGGACTGCTCAATAAAAGTAAACCCCCCCCCCCATGAAAAATATGTCTCAGGCTAGTGGTACATAGGAGAACAATGTGGCCATAATGATAACAATTTGTGAAATTACTCCCCTCCTTGGGAAGGAGATTTTTGCATGAATAAAGACAAGAGACAGAGCTCTAGTCATTTTTAATATTTTTCTTCATAACACCACCAGTTGCCTGGTGGGATAGCAGTGAGATTTTGTTCACCAGCTACAACAGCAAGTCCAACATTGTTCAAGAAAAAAATCTTGTGAAATGCTTATTGTATGCATAGTCATTTTATTTTATGAACATGCCAATATAGGTGTTCCCTCATAGCAAACAAAATAAGATTTTGAATGTTTTTGAACTGCCCAATCATACATAAGACTGTGCAGGGGAAGCATGATTTGTCAGAGAAGTTACTGGTAGCTTTAGAAAAGAAAGCTACACTTTGGTGTATTCTTTATATTTATTTTACCTGTATAAGATGACATTCCAGGCTGTCTTGATGATCTGAAAATAAAAATTACACTAGATTACCATGATGGTTATAAATGTACTATATATTCTGTCAGAAACAATGATCTAATGCTTCCTCAATTAATTTTGTAACATAAAAAATATGCATACTTTATTTTTTCCCCTAAGAATAAGATTTAGTAAGCACCTAATGTTTTGATCTTTATTTTATCTTTTGTGAATATCTGAATATTTGTGGTCTTCAAAAGCAGGCAAAATTTTCTTGAAGAAGAAAGTCTTATGATCAAGAGGAGTCTGAGGATGTGGATCGAATTGCTGGTTTGTTCACAGATCACTATGTCACCTTATGTCCAATAATGAGAATAGTAATACTTCGATATCTCAAAAAGTTAATAAGAGTTATTTAATTCATAAACTGCTTTGACGTGGAGAAAGTTCTCTGGAATATATTATTTTTTCTGGAAGTTCCACTCCTGGTTTTGATTGCAATCAGAAAATCTAGTGTAAAAGGAAACACTTAAGTTAATAAGACTTCTCCAAAGAAGAACCTGTTTGGATTTAGATGGGGAAAGGCATTAATCTTGTTTTATTCTGACTATCCTCACCGGAGTTCTGCAGTAGTAGATGACAATAAACTGACATGATGGAGCTTGAGACACACTTGTATTGGGAAAAACAATATTAAACTGTGTTTGGAAAACATGTAATTCGAAAGAAATGCTGACAAATTTTCCTGTATATGTAATATCTTGAAGCCATTTACCACACTGAATGTTGTCACATTCCTGTGTCTCGATTAAGGAAGAGGCTGTACGAGCAACATATTTACATGACAGAATAGAAGAGAAGCACTTACTGGAATAGTGTTTACTGTTAAATTCTGCCAAAGTTTCCTTTAATTTGTGGTATTTTAATTCTATTTAGGGTGGCGCCTGCTAGTGGAATCTGGCACTGAGCTACTGTACTTATGCTGTTCATTAAGGAACGTACTGTGTTAAGGATTGCGATGTAAAGTATGGATAATTGGGAACTGATCTGTTACCATGTTGGAAAAATATGCAATGCAGGTTTCAGCAACAGACTTCTACTGATATGCTAGCCTAAACTGTTTACTAGCCTGATTCTGTACATAGAAGAGGCTATATTATGTTAGAAGTCTTTGTAGCAATTTGGCTACTCTCGAAGTTGCCTGTATCTATGTGGATGAAGCTACTGCAATAATTCCTCTTTGTGCAGATATAATTTATGTCAACGAAACATGATTTTGCAGATTCATATTGCCAGGGAGAGCAAAATAAGTTATGATGATGGCAAAAAGCACATTAATGTTGTACAACTGTAATTACACTAGGGATTTTTCTTGAATAAAAGTCTTGCCAAGAAATCACAAATGAATCAGCGCTGCTAGAACATACCGAAAAATATTAGTTATACAAACAGTAGTCAGATCTAGCTTTAGGGTAAATAGCCAGGGTATGTACTTAGGCAGAAATAGGTTAAATTAAGCAGAATGGCTATTCATTCAGACCACAACAGGAAGAGAAAGGGGCTAACACAGGAGGATCTGCCAAATGTCCCCAGTGCGTCACACGCCAGCTCTCCCTCCGCCACAGCCGAACTGCAGAGGGATGTGCTGAATCCCAATGGCTTCTCCCTGGACCCGCTCTGACATCTATACAGTCCCCTTACAGAGCTGGCTTTCCTTTCATGGAGGTCCACCGTTCTCTCAGAGCCCCCAGCGGCTCACACAGCGCTGGGTCTTTTATGTTCAGGAGGGGTTTTTTTGTTTAGCTTTTGAAAAACCCAAATGCAGAGCCCAGGTTCTGCAGCACGGTGCTGTAAACTGCAGAGCCCTGACTTTTAATCTATATTTTGCTTTTTACTGCTTTGCTTGCTGTGTTCCTCGGGCCGTAATCACATGATTTGGGCCTAGCGTACAACCTGTCTCAAAGTGAAGTGTGTGCCTAAGTGTTTTGCTGGATCAAGGCCAGAAATGACGTCTCACAATGGAGTAAGTTGGTACGCATACACGTCAGTGATGCACTGGTGCTAGGAGGGAATCTCACAAACTGGAGTGAGCCCAAGGGCAAACAGGAGTTGTCTAAATTAATAACCTTTTTTTTTCACTGAGGATACCAGAAAAAGGTCAAAGGACCTATTACAATTCATTACTACAATTCATTTACAGGTCCCACAAGGCCTGTGGGTCTGAGGCCGGGCCTGACCGACCAAGGCTGAGCGGGCAGGAGAGGGCCCCCTTGCTGTGAGGAGCTGGGCCTCGCTGGCTGTGGAGGGCCTGGCCCAGCACTCTGACTCCGTCCCCCTGGGCCCGCCAGAAGGCGAGGCAGGGCAGCAGCCATGCTGGATGGCCACGGGGCTGAAGCAGGGCCTTCCCTGGTGTTCCCAGGAAGGCGTGTCCCCAGCCAGTTTGCTGAGGTGTGGAGCTTTCCTTGCCGTGGCCTGTCCTCAGACGGAACTGTGGCATCACTGCATGAAGGGACCTCGCAGTGTCCTTGTGCCAGCAGGGCAGGCACTGTGGGCTAAAGACTGGCCCAAAGTCTTTCATAAGAGGCAGTTTCTGACACTGTGTCGTGGTTTAACCCCAGCCGGCAGCTAAGCACCACGCAGCCGCTCGCTCACTGCCCCCCCACCCCTGGGATGGGGGAGAGAATCAGGAAAAAAAAAAACTCATGAGTTGAAATAAAGACAGTTTAATAGGACAGAAAGGAATGAAAAACAATGATAATGATAATAATAATAATATGACAATAGCAATACTAAAAGAATTAAACTATACAAAGCAAGTGGTGCACAATGCAATTGCTCACCACTCGTTGACCGATGCCCAGTTAGTTCCCGAGCCGCGATCCCCCTCCCAGTTAACTCCCCCCAGTTTATATACTGGGCATGATGCATATGGTATGGAATAGCTCTTTGGCCAGTTTGGGTCAGCTGTCCTGGCTGTGTCCCCTCCCAGCTTCTTGTGCCCCTCCAGCCTTCTTGCTGGCTGGGCACGAGAAGCTGAAAAATCCTTGACTTAGTATAAACACTACTTAGCAACAACTGAAAACATCAGTGTGTTATCAACATTATTTTCCTACTAAATCCAAAACACTGCACTATACCAGCTACTAGGAAGAAAATTAACTCTGTCCTAGCCGAAACCAGGACACACTGGAAATGGTTGTGTGGTGATTTTTAGTAAAACTGCAACTGCTTCAATTGCTGGAAAGTTTCTGTATGAGAGACTAAACTAAAAAGGAAAGGCAACAATCCTTACATACAAAGATTAATACAAATGTGGAAAGAGGTTAAAATCTGAAGAGTTAGTAAGAGCACTGTTTTTTGTCAAAATATTAATTTAGAGCAATATCAAGACATAAAATAGCAAAAATTTTATGAACTATGAACTATTCATAATATACAGAAGTTCTATTTTCATTTGAAGGGTAAAGAGACTTTTAAAAGCGCTCCTAATTATATACACAGTGTTACAATTAGCAGCACTGCAGATTTATTTTATAATCTAATCATCGATGATGCATTTCAGTGATATAACACTGCTCATCCACAGATCTCAAAACACTTCGATAAATATGATTATTTTCATTTCACAAAGATAGTTTAAGACAACAGTCTTTGTGACTTGTCTAGGAAAATAGAGAAGCTCATTTCCTGTTGCCAGGGGCAAGTGCACTAAGAAAAGATGAAGAAATGCCTTAGGGTAGTAGACGCATTTATTTTGTACAAACCAGCTGAGTCTGGTCAAGGTTTGTCAGCTTAGGTGGGGCGCCAGGCTGATGCAGCTAGCCCCCAGCTAGGCTGGGCTAGTTCGTGCCTCGTATTTCTAGTTTCTTGTGCTGATGGAGTGAACTCAAGTCTGGCTGTACCTAGCAAAACACACCCAAATCTGACTTCCATTCCCAACAGCGAAAGCACTATGGTGGCTTTCAATTGTTTGCACGCAAAATGAATCAGAATTACCGAGTATGGCTGAGTATGGGACTCACCCATTTCGACTCGAGGGCCTGCTACAGTCAATGTCACTTTGTACGGACTCCAAGTGTTGTGGTTCCTTTTTAATTTAGGGTTTAAATGAACTCAATATTCAAAGCAAAACACTGCGAAAAGCATTGAATGTCACATGGTTTCATGCGGTTTCGATGAAACTCTCTAAACAGGACCAGGCTCACTCAAAACTTACACCAGGGTTTCCGTTAAGAGTTTGCTAACGGCAGCTGAGTTTTGTATTTCTGACTAATCCAAGGCCAACCTAGTTGCACAGGTGCTTAGAGCCTGTGAAGAAATTTTCTGAAGCTGTACTTCCAATCACCATTATTTTATTATGAGAGAAGTGACAAGGACAACAGTGGCAATGGTGAAGTGCTGATAAAGTATAAATACAGAGAAGAGGTTACTGTTTTGCAGAATGTACTGTTGGTCCAAAGCATCAAAAGTGCATTTTCAGTCCCATTTTGCAACTTGGTACATGCTTCCTTTCTCTTCTGTCCTGACTCTGCCTGTACAGAAGTATGATGACACTGATCAGTTCTCCCTATATGCTAAGCTGGACAGCTCTGATTTGCATTTGTGCAGCCATGGGTGGAGATATTGCTTTAACTAATAAGCCAGTTTTCTCATGAGACCAACAGCTAGTTCACTGCTCTTCCGCTCTGAGCTCAGGTCAGTCTGTACCTACATGTGCAAGTGTAGTTTTAGTCTCTGTCTCTGTATCTGCTTGTCTGTTTCTGTCTCTCTCTCTGTCTCTCTCCGTCTCTCTCCTTTACATACATGCCAAGTCTAAGACTAATCTGGACTTCTAGTAAAAATCTGGTTTTCAAACCCCCAACGCTGGAGTATGGTTTAGACTTAAGGTGTTAATTTCATCCATTATAGAGCAGTTATGCTTAGGAGTGAGCTGTAGTGCTCTTTTAGTAAGGGAGGGTAGAGGACAGCTCAGGACAGACTGCAGAGGGAGGCAATTAAAGGCCTAAAGGGATTACTTTTCCCTCCTACCTTGAGGCAGGAATGATGACAGGAGCTGTAAGTGCCCTGTTTGGTAGTACTGTTCAATTATATTTGTTTTAGTCTTTCAGTTATAGCTATTCCCCTTCCCTCCCTTCCTCCTTCCCCCTCCCAAACCTACTCCAAACTGCTCAACAGGGAATTAACACCTGTAGAAAGCTTTTCTTTCACAAGAGTCAGCCGAGATCCCACTAGGGATGTGCGCTATTAGATGTATTCCCTCCACCCCTCCAGCCCCCTAAAGAGTCATCCTGTGCTGCTGACACTGGGCTTTTGAAGCTGAAGTGGGATCTTTCATAGCAGCCTCAGTGCAAACAGAAAGGAAGGTGAGCTTGCAAGAGTGTCAGCAGCAGCAGCAGTAACTGGTCTGCCAGAAAGCCACTGTAAAAGCCCATGTCTGCCATTAAGCTATTCTTAAAATAGAAAGAGATTTTGTTGTTGTTCCTTATTGGTTTTGCTTTAATCATCACTGGATGCTATGAGCATCATGTTACGCTTATGTAGCGCTTGCCCTAAGCTTAGATTTCAAAATAGTAAATAGACAAAACAACTTTTTTACTGCTGCTTGCTCCTGCCCTGGGAAAAAAAGATGTGCTACTGCCTGACAGAGAACAAGAACCCTAAACATTGTTCACAGAGGTTTTAAAGCCGCTTAAATAAGAAAAAAAAAAAACAGTTTTAATTTCTTTTTAAGTTTTCTTAAGCTATGTCTGATTTTCTCTAAAATTCTTAAGAACATGATGATCTTGCTGGAATACTTCAAGATTTGGCACTTGAATAGTTTTAAACAGTTTTAAACTGTTTTTACTGTTTTCCATTTACAGTATCAACACATGAATTTTCTTAGAAGTTTTAAGACAGATTTGTTAGCCAGCCACATTTTGTAGATTGTTTTCTGCTTAGAAAATCTCATCACATTTTGGGAAAAAATTACAAATTTGGAAGAAAATTGAAATAAGAACAAAATATTTTTCTTCCTGCATATGCAGTGCATTTGATTCTGACCTATGCATCTAAGTCAGGAGTATATGACTTTTCCTGATTCTTTCCAATCCTTTGCTAACACTGGGATTCGGATGTTGCTGGTAGGCCTAAAGAGTATATTTTATTCTCAGTGTCACTGGTGAGCATGGGAATTTGGGAGGAACACTAAGCCTAGTGTTGCCCAGCATGGAGACTGGAAGATTCCTTCCCTAGAAGAGCACTTAATAGTCACAGATCATTGAAAAATCAAGACAGAGATTCACAGACACCTTGAGATTAGCCTAATTATTATGGCACTCGGAAGCAGATAAATAAATAAATAGCTTTTTCTCATTTAGCTTCCACAGTTATTTGGTTTTGAAGTTTTCTGTGTAATCATTCAGGCTCAGAACTCCTTGTTTTCAAAAGGAAACTGAGATTCTCACTTAAGAGATTTAAATCCAGAAGGTATAGGTTTAGTATAAATGCCAGATACTATGTAACTTTACAGTAAAGTGATGATTCAGTGACATCATTCACATGTGTTTTAAAAATAGCAACCAAATCATAGAAAATGAACTACTGAAGACTATAATCACTTAGTAGTAATTCATGTTGAAAAAATCTTGCCATCTTCTTATGACTTTGAAAAACTGTTTTTTTGCACCTTGTGCTCCTTGCTCTTACTACAGCAGGAGAAACAGCATTTGCTATATCTGTGGATGGATTACAAGACTGGGCAGCAATTATATCTCCTCATGGTTAGTGGGGAGGATAAGGCAAAGAGGTCAACTACACTTCGGGTGCATGTAGCACTGTAATTGAAACATTTTTCAATTCTGATGATGCGAGTAGCAAAAGCAGACTCCTAAAACGCTGTAAACCACAACTGGTATCAAGTAGCTACTTTGGAAGTGTGTGGAGCTGTTCAGGTTCACCTCATTATAAAACTGCTATTTTTCTTCAGTGCTTTTGCCATTTTCAGTTAATCTATAAATCTTTTTTGTTTGATAAAGAAGCATTGTGATATGTTTTGTGGTAAGCAGAATGATGGACATGAGATGATCGAGAACTTAGGTAATTTTCTGTGGAAAATTCAAGTGTTTATAGTACTCCTGCTTAGATGGAAGGAAGTAGATTTGAGACAAGAATTCAAAAAAGGCAAATGGGACATATGAAAATAAGGCAGGTGATCTCTTTGAAGCAGAAGTGGTTAGAAGGCAATTACTATGGGTTTCACAGTACGCCGGGATGCCCGGGAAGCTTATGTAGGTGACAAGGCAAATTACGTCATGTGTGGGTAGGATAGTCTGAGGAGAACCAAGAAAAACTGACCAAGTTTACTATCCTTCCAGTTTGACTTACTATGTCATGTTTAATCTTCTGAAAGTGATTAGGAGCTACCCTCCTTTTCATTATTTAAATAAATAGCTCTTGTTAGCAGCTCTATGGGTAGCTATTCATATGTTATGGAAAGTATGTTCTGAAATCAAACTTGAATTTGCTCTTAAGAAATATTCAAAGCCTCACCACTTTGACAGAAAGGACTGCACTGACACCTTCTGAATCCATGTTTGCTGACAAGTCAGGTGATAACCTTGTCTAGATGGCCCATCATGAACTTTTCAAAAACACTTTTATGTATCAAAGATTAATGCTGCAACCAGCATCATCAGCCAAGCCATTTCAAGTTAATAAGATTAAGAGTCTCAGGAAATGTTTAGGAGTACATGTGAACAAAACAGGACCCACAAAGAACTGCAGATACCAGATGGAAAGCTTTATCTCAAATAGGGATTCTTGTTTAGAGACAGTGTACTTAGAAGATGTGTCTTGTCCAGGATGCCAGAGGTCTGGTGGTCATGAAAATGGTGTTGCTAGTCCTGCTATTCATGCCTGATATCTTCTGGCTGAATGAAACACAGTGAGGATCCAAAATTAAAACAAAGCTGCATATTAAAGCACGTTATTGTTTTTGTTCTTTGGATTTGTTTCTGGATCTAGAGATTAGCTTTTTGTCAAATCTTTCCTGGCATTGAAAGTGATTTCAGAAAGGTCTGGCAAATAGAGGGTGCTTTTCTCCAAAGGGGAAATATAATTACAAAATATTAAATTGTTCTCAATTAAGTACTCCACACAGGTTTAAAAGTCCTCAGGAGCCTGCAGTCTTCACTAAGATGCAATGGCCTAGTTGTAAGCTGGTAATACAAAATACAAATTAAAAAAAAAATCTCTTAAGGCAAATGTTAACCAGAGCCTCTGTAAGTGGGCAGGAAGTCCAGGACTCAGGTTTCACTCCAGACTTGTCACTCAGAGCCTCATTACTTATTTTCTGCCTAAAATCCTCAAAACCAAATAGCAGTTCTGTGCTGATGGGATACTGAGAAAATACTAGTGGAAAGAAACCGCAAAAAGGTTGCATCCTAAAAATAAAGCATAGGTAAACAAGGCTTAAAAACTGTAGTGGACTAGTGGTTGGTGACACCATGTGTATCTTTTCATAATAAAAAGTTCATATTACCAGTGAGTATTTTAATCCTAAACAATTTGAATAAAAGGTCAGTGGGGTTTTAGAAGGGGAAAAACCACCTATGAATGGGGATCTTTCTCACTCCTTACTAATCTGAGCATATCACTATTTTGTTGGAGGTCAAAACCTGTCTGGGGATGATTTCAGAGTAAAGGGGATGCTACATGGCACTGGAAGCAGAGGAATAATTTATCCAGTCCCCCTTCCTCATTCAGTCCTTACCTGGGACTCACATATCCCATATCTGTGGCAGCTCTAAAGGAGTGCTGATTGACAGAGGAAGGGAAATAGAGCATGACCAGCCTTTGGTTCCTTTCCCTCTCACTACTAGAATAGTAAAACCACAGGAGTAACACTGAGGATCTCTAAAGGCGATAGAAAGAGAGCAAAAGCAGAAGTACAGCAGGGTGCAGAGTAGATTCAGCATAAGAAAAATGGCATAGGGTAGTGTACAAAGCGAATGCCATGGCTAACTCCATTAATAACAGCAGCAGTATTGACACCTAAAACGATAATATACTTCCAGAATCATAGAACAGGGTGTATTATGGGTATGCAATCCATCCCTGTGCTTGGCCCAACGGTGGCTATTGCAATTGTATGGGCACCCATCAGTAGCCAAAGACTACAGTACAACGAGCAAGTGTGCTTAAGCTGGGTGAGAATTCAAGGAGCTATATGTTCATGGCACCATTCAGGACCAGATAGCAACTCAGAAATCCAACCTGGTAAGTGTTCTACCTTCCTTAAATTAAAATCTTTATAAGCAAAATTGTAAATACAGTTATAAAGCATATTTTGAAATGCTTTTTGTCCAGTACTGATATAAGTTTTGCAGTTATCAAACTGAACATTTTATTTAATTAAAATAAATGTGCTTCAGAGGTCTAAAATGATAGAGTCTTTGATTAACAGGCTTGCCTTACTCTCTTAGTCATCATGTTAATTCTCCCATCAATAGTTGTTTTTATTCTTGAAAACACTCATTTCAATTGCTGGTATCCATTTTACATTTACTATTATTTGTCTTTTAAAGAATACAATATAAAAATGGAAGCTCAACTAAACCCAAAATGCATGTTCATCTGCATGCTACAGAAAAGGTGATAAATGTAGAACTCTGTAAAGTCAGAAATTCTGTCATAATGAGTTAAGTGTATAAATAGAAGACATTTGTAATTATCAGTTTAGGACTCTAAAACAGGAAGGAAGTAAAGAACATTACATTTAAAAATCTTATGTAAAAGTAAAAAAAATTATGTTTTTAAAACGTATTTTCATCTACCTTGATTAACTTACATCCTTAGTAGCCATGGGCCATGTGTACACAGAAGCTCTGTAGTAACTTTTCTCATACCCAAATTTATGCACTTCCTCAAAAAATGGAGAAATGACTACTGGACAAAGTCAGCCAAAGTTTAAAATGCAGAAATATTTTCAGGTTCAGATCTAGGTTATGGCCATACGGTTAATAAATGAGAAGCTTGCAATTTCTTTACACTGTCTGCATTAGCAGGTGCAGAGGCAGTCAGAAGGAATGGTAGATTTTTTAGAATCAGGGACAATCTAGCAAAAAATACTATTCAAAATGTTGTAATCCAGTCATATTGTTTTAATTGGGCAACATGGCATTGTGATAACAGATGGCAACTCCATTTGAACAGATTCAGCCAGCCTGATAGCATTCTGCCCCGGCTCCTCTGAATGAAAAGCTATGCGCTTCCAGTTTATATTGCAATAGCTTCATTCAGATTTCACACTTGGATAGACACTGTGCCATTATGAAATCAAATACCATTTAAGGCTCTATGCATTAGTGTATGGAGATTTCATGGTAGTTTCCATTACTAAAGTGTCAAGTTAGTTGGAGCTGTAATAGCTGAGCTGCTTTAGAGTTAAGAGGTTACTGCTGGTAGCTGTCTACCCCACCCCCAGCCAAAGGTTACAGTTCCTGGATCGAAGTTAGTAGAAATAACATGCCTATATCTTAACTACTCCATCTAGATTGTGCCAGCTGACATCCATCTTCCACAGTGGTTTATCCTAGGACACTGGGCTTTTTCAGCGGAAGTGCTACACATGTTCCCCTCTATTGACTCTGTGGTAACTCCTGGCAGAGGAATGGGACGGACAGCTGGAGGCAGAAACATCTTTAATTTCAGAAGAAGGATTCGCCAGAACTTGCTTCTCAAAATTCTAAATGTTAATAGCTTCCTTTGACAGAGATAAAAGCAGTTTCTAAGCCAGTGGATAGCTAATGTAGTGTTGCCACTTTAGAGAGGGAAATATGTTAATGGGGCACTTTGTCAAAACATGCAGGAACATCAGCTACTATGTTCTTCATAACCCTCTTCATATCTGTTCACTTCACAAAATGGCAAAGTGCAGGAGGGGTGGAACACAAGTTAGTTGTCTTACCCTACCCCAAGGGCTATATACCTCTTGGGATATGAGAGCCTCAGCCATTTGCTTCTTCCTAACAGTAATGATTCAGGGGGAAAAAAAAAAAGAAACCAAATGTGAACAGACTCTCTGGCTGCCTCCTGTGCTCTGTGTGCTTTCTCACTCCCTTGCTGACCCTCTCAAGAACAATTGTAATCGAGCTGAAGTTTTTCCTGGCTCTTGTCCGATTTAACAGATGTTTAATAATGGTTCTGGATCACTACTTACATGCTGAACAGTTTTCTGTTAATCTGAAAAATTTCTAGAGAAAAAAGACTATGTAGGGGGGTGGTGAGAAAAAAAACCAAAACAAACAAGCAAAAACCCCAAAACATAAAAAAGATTTTACTTCTCAGGGTGTATATTTCTGGTCAGCAACAATTTAGCTGCTTCCGGAGTGACTTTCTTAATGTCTCAGTACTTGAAATGCTTTTGTAGTACACTTGGCAGGCACCACTGTGCAGAAGATCATGATGTACAAAACCACATAATTCCAAACAGCAGGCTTTATCTATCTCAGCTGGCCCTTATATGGCCCTCCACACTGTAGTAGCTAAGCTCCTCACAATCTTTGGGTATTTGTCCTCAATGCTTTAGTGAAATATGCAAGTGCTATACTTTGCACTGTTCTTTAAGAATGGTCTCAAGGATGGCTATGAACATGACACTCTCCCTTTTCTCATGTCTTCATAGCTATGTTGTAAAGCTATGAAGCTTCAGGCAGCTGCTGACACCCTGCCTGACCATAACAAGCCACAGAATTAAAGCAGTTAGGTGATACACTATGTACTTTAAAGGTGACTGTCCAGATGTTCCAGGGGCCACACATTCAGACCTGCTGCCCACAGCCTCTCATCCAACTACAGGTCGCTATAGTGAAGACTGAGGTTCCTTACTAGTCAATGGAGAGTAACAGACAATTTTAGGGCATGAATCATCTGCTTAAAGAACAGATGAATCACACTCTCCAATGCCTATTTCTCTTCATTGGCCGTAGAAAGTCTAGACAATTATCTGGACAGAGAACTCTACATCTGGTCAGACAATCTCATGCCCTAGTCTGGTCATGAAAACTGCCATCAAAAGACAATATAGGCATACCCAGACTAAAAGCAAGATCCTTAGAGGTTGTCAGTCACCTGAAACAAACTACAGTCGGTAGGTACTCCTAGGTATCTTTGAAGATATCTGTGTCAAAGTGATTTGTTTGAGGTCTCACACAGTACAGACACAAAGTCTGAATCTCACAAGCCTCAGGTCAAAATGTTGTCTATTGATTTGTCTTCCCTACCAGTCTGGTGGAAACGAATAAACATTATAATTGCCACAAATTCAGACGCTGCATACAGAAGGTCTTTTTGTTAAATAAAAAAAGTCTTAATGATTAATTACAGGAAGGAAGTGAAATCATGCATGCCTGTGCCCTACAGAGCAGTCTAACAAGAGGGTTTGAAGCTATCCTTGTCTTTCACTGTCCTGCGAAAACAACATCTTTAAAGCTTCCTTAAAGATTACTCTCCTGATGAGCAGAGGCCATATGTAGGCTACTGGACACACAAATGTAGGTTTTACTCTGCTTCTCTTTTTGTGTATATTATACTGTGTTTGAAATGGGGATTTTGTTGGGTTGCTACGTGACTTCCCAGCTGTCTTCCCCATTCAACACAGAGTCTTTCCACTTGAAGCTGGTAAACTACATTACTTCCCTTTTTACTTGCAAAGGTGCAAGGAAAGGCACATGCCTGAGAAACAAGGGACTAAATACTTGTACGAGATTAGGAAAAAAGGCCATTGTTTTAACTGCTATTTAGATACTCAGCTTTCACTTGAAGAAAATAATCCTCCAAAAGTTATGGTCTTAATGAAGATAATCAAAATGTGAAGGGAGTATAACAGATGCAGAAATGCCTGGATTTGCTTAAAGCCTGGAACTACAGCTCTAAGAGATTAACTGTCCCATTAGCTGTCACCTCATACTGAAGATAATGTTTTTTAAGGGACAACACATTGTTATTTCACCATTTATCAAAGTAACAAAAGAAAGAAAAGGAATAATTTATTATTGTGGTGACTTGTCAGAAATATTCCTGCACATCAAGGATAGGAAAGAGGGAGAGATGAGACAGAGACAGAGAACAAAGAGAGATTGCCAGAGGTGGATCTGAGGTGGATCTCCTAGTTAGGAGAGATTAATGTATTGCTGATTAAAATGCTATCAAAGAATCAAAAGAAAACCAGTTTAGTTCCTATTTCATAGTCTGTAATTCTTGTTCAGCTAATTTTCCATTGTGTTCTATTAAACAGATTTTCCACCAGTTCAGCTCAGAAGATAAGAGCTTCCTCTGGGCTTTTTGGCACTTTTAGCTTTGGCATGAGTTTTGGCACAACCAGGGAGTCCCAGATAGGTGCAGTTGGCTATGAATTCACAGGCAGCACTGTATCTGTTACACAGAAGTGGCAACCAATCTGTTCTCAATCAGCTCTAATGGCCCAGCCAACCTAAAGCAAAAAAAACCCCAATACCAAAACGTGCTGGTGTTGGGAAGATAACATTTTCACCCTTTATTAAAGTTGGGCTCTAAAAGCTTAGAGATTACAACTACCAGCTTGTAGAGAACAGATAAATATTTGACTTATAGTAAGCATGAGAAGTAGCCAGACTCAAATACCTGAAGCGGTCTCAGGTCCCACAGGTGGGAGCCTGGCATTTAGAACACCAGTTCCCATGGGCATACTTTTTGTGTCTGAACTGTTCCTGGAAGATGCCGGTTTTGTAACGGGAAAAAGGAGATGCATTTTCCTACATGCCACATCCAGTTGTAGTTCCTATCACTTATGTTTGTAGGAAAGGATACTAACTTTTCCTCCTTTCATTGACAACGTAGATATATAACAAAATACAGATACTTTGTAAGCTTTTGTTGGTATTACTATTCAGTTGGTAAAATTTCCCTCAGACAAAAAAGGCCCCTCTGTCTTTCTGTGCTGGTTAGTAGAAAAGGAAATATTACTGAATTTTATCCCAGACTTATCCCAGTGAAAGCAGAATCAAGACATCATGTATTAGGCATCTAATAACCAATGAGATTACATAAAACTGATTTGAAACTTATTTTATGTTGTTTTAATTCCACTGACTCCAGAAAATATTTATGCAGGTAGAAGGGAACAGGATCAGTCTCCTACTCAAAATGTGAGAAAATAACAGTGCTTGAATTGTAGTTTACATGACTTAAAATTAACTATAAATGATTGTATATTTTGCTAAAAGATTCAAGAAAGAACAAGTTTAGCTTCTCTGTTGTAAAAAATGACATTTAGTTCATTTTCCATCCTCCTCTTTTGAAAGAAAATATTAAAGGTCTATGGAAAAAATGAACAGGCATTTGGCAAAACTTGGCTTCTGACAAACTGGCAGCAGTTACTGCATTACTGAAACACATTCATAAATGCTGGCTGCTTCTTCCCTGGAGGAATGCCAGTAAAGTACCCACCCTGGCGTTTCCCTTTCCAGATACACCAACTCCACACTCTTAGGTCTTGCTGACATACATCAAAATTCATTCTAAAGTAGGCCTTTTGTGCCATCCCAACTAACTCTAAATCAAGGCAAATAAGGACCACATCAGTCCATCTAGGTTGTATCTGTGGCTTCAGATATCAGACAGGTATATTCTGATCTTCAGCTTTGTTTACAGGATACATAAAGAAGTGTAAAGCAGTAAAACACAGTAAAGATTGGCATATAACTAATGCCTATCAGCTGAGGAGCTCAGAAGTTCTTTATAATCAGATGAAACAACCTCTATTCCTTAACCTGTTAATTTTACTTCAGTGCATTCATGTTATTCCAATAATATTCTCATGTAAATGAGAGCAAAGTTAAAGCTTTTAGTAAAGACAGGCAATAATGTGAATTTCCATAAGTCTAATTCTAATCCTTTTTAATACTGAAATGTATCAGTAAACACAGACAGCTGTTGATACATATAGACTCATTCCACCCACGCTCTGAGCAAGTCAGATGTTGAGCAGCTCCCATTTGGGAGTTCAAGCTAACAGGCACAATGCCTAAGTTAACAGACTTTGCTTCTCCTTCTGGCATATGTGCACTCCTAACCACCACATCCTGATGTATCCCCCTGCCTCAGGTGTCCAAACAGGACAAGCGGGAGACTGTGTGGCATAAGATCTTCATGAAGGTTTGCATCCTTACCATAGATTCTTTCTGCTGGACAGAATGATATATGTTGCTGTTGTTATTATTATTATTATTATCATTTATTCATTTATTATTTTTTATTTGTTTGTTTGTTTCTCTGTTTATTAGTTATTAGCAGTGACATTTGCTCAGTGGACCAGTAAGAATCATGGCTATGATGGTGTAGGCACTGTCATAACACAAAACACTAACACGCAAATACTTAGGCATCATTTTATAAAGAAACTAGGCTATGTGCACTAGAATTCTTAGGATGCATTGACATCTTGTGGACAAAAAGAATATAACACATCACTACCTACTGCCAGAATACATTACAGCAATATAAACACAGTATTTGAGGACATACATAAGCTAAGTTCAAACTACCTAACTTGATGCTGAGAAGACTGTATCCAGAGTAGTATGGACTTCTTCTGAAGGAAAACATTTGAATATTTATCTAGTTCGTTTGGATACTTTTGCAGTCTGCAATGATTTCTGTGCTGCTGCAGCTAGGCTTCTACTGATACCTGAGATACTGTGGGTAAACTAAGTTGGACACTACTATACAAGACGGTTCCAGCTGCAATGACAGTATACAGGTGGTGAGTGCGTAGGAGCCTAAGAAGATGCACAGTTGTGACATCTTCATGATGGAATAGCCAGCTAAGGCAAAGACCTCAGTTCATTCACTGTGGAAAGGCAGTATTTCTTTGCCTTCTAGTATTGTTCTTTGCAACTAAGTCATTTTACTTACAGAAATTAGTTTGTTTCCCTATCACTATTATTTCCTTTCTTTCATGCATTCATTCCTTCCCTCTCTGTGGAGGGTATCTCCAGGAAATAAAAGGGAACAGAGCAAAGTAGATTGCAGTTGCTCCACACCGGCTGCATTTGCAAGCCTTCACTTTAAACGATCATTTTTAAAGGGCTCTTTTGGACCAGCATGACTTATCTGATCTCATGACAAACAAGCCAGCCTTGAGTTACCATATGGAGGTAGCAGAGCTTCTGGATCTTCTGCCATGACAGAACCTAGAGTAAGATTTTTTTTTTTTTTCCCAAATGAGTGGTTGACAAGCTATGGCCCTGGGAGAGACTGATCAGCAGCCTGCTGAGAACAGTTACACAGTGCTGGCTCTTTATTTTTGTTTTTCATTGCATCTCTATATTAAAAATATCTAAAACTAAGTTTAATACTTTCTTAGCAAAACCTGGAGTTGTGATAAACAATTGGTGGGAAAAGCAGGTTGCTGACTCACCAGACAGCCACAACAGAAACAATTTTATCATAAGATGGACACTGAGATTGGATGCACTGAATGGTTTGTATGATAAGCAACAGGAAAACCTAGGTCTTGCATACTGCTTTCATTTGCAAAAAAATTCTATCATCTCAAAGCATTTTTATCCACAGCATTTTATCAGGGTTGTTACTGAGGCCATCCTTGTTTTACAGATGTCAAGACTAAACATGGAGACATGGTGATTTGCCTAGAACCATCCAGAACACTAGTGTCAAAGAGAAATAGCATCCATAGCATCTCGTTTCTTTTCAGTGCTCTTTTATACTCACTGTTGCCCTTTCAATGCCATATCTTGCACAGGAAGCATATTCCTTCTTTTGGCCCCCACCTGATGCTTTGCAACCATTGCACCTGCATTTCACATATTTGCAGCATATCTCAGTTAGTCTAAGTTCTCATAGGCCAAGCACAAATAACCAGCAGATCCATGATTCTGAGTAGAAGAGTGGTATTGCAGCTAAATGTCATTTCCTAGCATCTCAATCAAGCTTTCACTTGTTATATGACCTGAAAGTTCAGAACTGTATTTGTCCAAGACCATAACCTCCTCATAACCTCCCCTCTGTCCTGTGACGTGATGCTGTCACACCATACAGTCAAGATACCACCATCACAACAGGTTTGTGTTCAGTTACTTTTGCAAACTTTGCATAAGTTTTGCTGAGAAACCATTTTTAGTGCTCTTCTCTTTGAGCTACTGAGTTAAATCAGACATTAAAATCAAAGGAAAGATCGAGAGCACAGTAAAGTGTGGAAGGCAAGTTTCAAAGGATTGCTCAGTCAAGCAAGATACATAGTTTTCCTGCAAAGCAAAATTTCAGAATTTCCAACTCTGTAGTAGAAAAGCTGGGAGGAAAAGGAAACTAAAACACAAACAAACTAGCTTTTTAAAGTTCAAAGTAGAAATCATGTTTCTTAGTCACTGCTAGTTACCATCACTTTGTCTTTACAATCAAAACCAACTGAAATACTTTACTAAAAGAGGTTACAGATAATATTGTACCCAGAAAGAGGAATTAGACAATATTAGGGCTAGCTTTAGTATTAAGTTATTAAGTTTATTATTAACATTATTAAGGCTGATTAATCTAGGTGTAATACTAAACTGATAAGTTACTTTCAGGACCTGAAATGATATCTTTTCGTGGTGCTATACCATACCAGATGGCCACAGCAGATTCCCACTGGGGTGTTCTCTATTGTGTGGAATTGACACATTTTTAAGATATTATAGTAACTAGCCAGTATCTGAGTAGTTTCCACACAAAACTAGTATCAGCCTACTAAAATTCTGAGTTTAATCCTGGAACATGGCACTGCCTCAATCACAGGCACTGCCTCAATCACAGGCACATATTTTTGATTTTTTTTGGTTCGTAAAGGTTTTTAAGTGTTTTTAATTCATGGTAGTTTGAATTTGAAGTTTTTGGTAGGAGAGTTCAAGGTTTGTAAAACACCTGTAATGCCAATTTGCAAATGCTTTGGGAGAGTCAAATCAGTTATTTAAAGCATTTTTTAATTTAAACAAATATATTTATTGAAAACATCTAATTTAGTCTCTGTTTTCTTTCATTGTCTTTTGCATCTTTCACAGTCTAATTTTTCTTTTTTTTTAACTCTTCTTTTGGTGGAAAAGTTTAACAGCTGGCAATATCAGCATTCTCCATGGTGTACGGAAGTTGTCCTGGGAAAACAGCAAAGGTAGGACAAATCTCTTGTAGTAAGGATAGTATAACAGGACAGTTGGTCACCTTAAAAACACTGCCTGATGTTCACGTCTTGTGGGGCTGGGTCCACACTCTCCATGACTGTGGCTGCACGCCAAGCTGTTGGTGTTTGGTAAGTAGCTTAGCTTTCTAAAGAAACGAGGCCGATGTGACAGCACACTGCATCCATCTGCAAGGTTTCCTTCTTCTCCCACCAACTTTGTAAAGGCATAATGACACAAGTTCATGAATATGAATAGAGCGGTAGAGGAGAGAGACCTAAAACAGTGCTCCCACTGAGAGAAAGGCAGGCAGAATTCAGCCAGTTGTAGCCATTTACAGTGTCAACAGCTAAACATCATACACACTTACAAGGAGCTTTGAATCAGCCTTAATAGATGTGGCCATTAGAGTCCCTCAGAAGAAACTGGAAGAGTTGGGCAGGGGACAACGAATTGCCATGGAAGTGGAAGGAACTGAGAAGGGGGTGGATTGCATATAGGTGGTACAGACTGAGAGGAAGCAAGGTTTCTTTAGCTCCTCTGATCACTGAATAACTGCCTGGTTTTGCTCCCAGTCCATATAAATGATGTGAAATTTTGTGGCCTGTGCTACTGCAGGAGGTCAGAGCTGATGATGGTTCTCCCTGCTGTTAAAGGCCCATGAATTGTGGCTGTTTGGTCTTTTGCAGTTGCACAGAAGACATAAGAAAGCAAAACAAGGTGATTTTGGATTGGACTAATCTTTGCTCTTACTTCTATAGCGGTGAGATAGGTTAGGTCAGAGCAACAGGGTCATTGCTTTTTCGGTTGCTCTAGAAGACCTCACTAGTGTACCTTAGCGACGGTGTTCTTCGCAAAGGAAAGACAATGCTAACACCATGATGTTAGCCTTACTAGGGCTGACAGGCATGCCAGTTAGTGCCATATGCGGTTTTGTGAGGAAGACAGCTGTTATCACTGGGAAGTGTATTGAGATTACTAAACTCTCCCCCCAACAGCCATCAGCCAGTAAAGACTTTTGGCAGTCAAACTTGAGTGGACAACTGAATCTTTATTTGATACAGCAAGACAGACATAATGGATGATAAGGAATAATTCTTCCTGAATTTTAAATATCATACAGACTACTTTTTCTCACTTTCAAATTTCCAGCTGTCTCACAACCAATCATGCTAATTATTAAAAAAAGAAGTGGTATTTTAAGTAAAACTTCCCAGAACTATTAGCTGATAGGCAATCTTTGGCACTGTTAATGGCTGCAAGTCTGTCTATGTCCAGCCTGTGCCAAATGTAAATAGATTCTCAACTGATCCAAGCTGAAAATGTGAGCATACATACTCTGACATCAAAGGAGAAACTTACAGAAACTCAGTGTCTAGGAGTTAAGAATCAGCCCCCCATACCTTTTAGAAAGTCTGTGCCATGGATAGCTGGGTGTAGTTCCTCTATGCACTACCTTGCCATCTGTCTGCAAACAAGGGATCCCTAAAAGGTAACTCAGCTCTCCAGCAAACAAATAAGAATGCAACCCTGCATCATGGTTTGCATTTCTGGAGGTTAAGGTTGGATAAATCCATTGTCTCCCTAAATTTCTGGGCTGGCCACAAGTCTCTGGAAGGAAAATTGGGCTGCTGCTAGGGAAAACGGCAAAGCAGTTCAGAATTAGGGTTTATTCCTGGCATTAACACAAACTCTGTATCTAACCCATATCTAACAAATCAGGTGTTTGTTTCTTTGTGCCTCAACTTCCCTGCCTATGAAAACGAAGCTAATACCTCATTACCCATTCTCAAAGTGCTTAGACGATTAATTTACATCTAAAGTGCTTTGAGCTCCTATGACAGGAATCATTACAGAAATATGAAATGTTCTTGTTATTTTTCCAGGGAAATAAAAGTATCCAGTCACTCATCCAATTGGCAAGACACTTCAGATGCTTTTAACTGTGGATATCTCTGTTTTCCAGGCTTCAGAAGGATATGTCCAACACCTGATAGCTAGGTTTTGTTTCCCTTCTCTAAAATGAATGATAGCTGTGTTTTTAAACAGAGATAAGGGGAAAGGGGACAGTGAAGGATAATGGCAGCAGTTTGGGCTGTCTCTTTTGGCTTAGCCTCAGCCCTCTTATCTCACCTAATGGCAGAGTGAGTGCCAATGTTTATTTGGCCATTCTCATTCACCAGCTGCTCCTGTACCATGGTGTTTTTCTTCCCAGATGGCAGCACGATGTTCCACGATAAAACTGACACAAAAAACAATGCAAAATTTGTCTAAGAGAGGTTCAGCAAGCATGAGAAAAACAGCTGATATCTTTCAGAGCTAGCCAAGTTGCCTGACCTTGATGCCAGAGTAATTATGGTCTGATTTGAACAGAGGGTAAGAAAAGAAAAGCCACCACCAGATTTATCAGGTGTTTCTGGAAGAGGAAAAAAAATATTAAAACTCCTCCCCACTTTTTGGCTCTGTGACAAAATCGATTGCTGCAATCTGAAAAAGCTCCCAGAAGTCCCATATATTAGCAGGTCTTGCGAACTATTACATGCTGACTAATTAATGCCCTTCTAGATACATATTTTATTCAATTATACTGTGATCTCATGCAAAGGAACACTGAGATGATATAAACAGCTGTATTTTCCTGGGTTTCATCTTTCATTTGTCAATATTTAGAAGTATTGAATAGAGATTTAATATTTAAATAATATTTATGTTTTTTTAAAATAAATATTCTCTCCAAACTCCTAGTTAAATTATTACGGAAGAGATGTAATTAAATTGTTTGTTTTATTAATCTAATCTCTCTGAAAGCAAGATATTTTTTCCCTACCAGACAGTATACACATGTATACAACACTTTTTGTCCTGCCTTAAGATCTAATGATTTTAAAATCTAATTACTTTAGAATTACGCCTTTTTAATGATCCTTAAAAAATAACTAAAAATACTACTTCACTTAAATGATGAACCCTTCCAAAAATCTCCCTTTTACATCTTGCAATGGCAATACCTTGAGATATATTTTTTCTTGTGGATTTCCTATTTCCTTGTGTCCTACGTTCTGATCTTAAAGTCAAGTTAATCATGTCAAATTCTGAATATCTATAGATACATATGCGAAGGTCCAGCTGCAAGAGTAGGATCTTCGATTATAGGTTCTGGAAGTAAGAGACAGCTTCTTCAGCCCAGATGCTGAGCCCTCTTACCCCCTCACAGATCTCCTACTCACCAGCTAGTCCAGCTTGATGCTCACTAGCAAACAGATGCATGTACTCACATGCCTGTCTGGCAGGCTCCCCACACTGGTGAGTCACCCTGAATACCAGCACTGTCTGATACCCCTGCCGGAATCCTGGGCCCCCTACTCGCTCACTATTTCCCCATCAAGTTTGCTAGCAAACTACACATGTGCATCCCCACATGCACCAGGTTTGGGGAAGATACAAACACTTCTCCCTGCCCCCCTGATGGCACCAGGCACGTGGGCTGTGACTCCAGCCACCAGTGCTAAGAACCTTACTCACTTCACTCATACTGGTTCCCCCAGTAGCTGGCACTCAGGACACACTGTTCCCATCCCAGGAGCTGGCACTGAGGTCCCCACTTGCTCCAGTTGCTGGCGCCACAGGTGAGGGGCACCTACACCCCCCGTCTGACTCCAGTTGCTGGCACCAAACCCACTCTAAGCCTGTTCCCTCAGTAGCTGCCACTTGGCCCTTACAGTACACACACACAGTCATGGGGAACAGAGTGAGATTACACAGAGAGATAGTTAAAGTATTTCATAATAGGACAGGACAGACTGCAGTGATCAGGGGCAGGGCTCAGTCAGACAAGCGTACTGAGCAGCAAAGATTTACATGTGGCAGGCCTGTTTTATACCCCTTTTGGTCTATTCCACCCTTTGTTCCTCCCCAGCCCCCTTTCCCTAAACATTCCTGCATGAATTTTGCATAGTCCTACAGGACCCCCTCAAATATCCCAAATTCTCATGTTCATCTTGTTTCCTCCTCCTCCTCAGTTACAAAGTCCAAGTTGTCTCCTTCTAATGTGATGCCTGGTAGTTTCTTAATGGCCCATCAATTAGTGAGTGGAGAATTTTGGTCTTTGGTACTGCCTTGTTATCTCTTGTCTACAAGGTCTGTGTCTCTGTGAGTTCTTGTTATACCTTTTTTGCATTGAAAGGTCCTTGACTGAATAACCTTAATGAAGCAGATGCTCTCACCTTCCAAATAACCTTACAACAGCGACTCTTTTAAAGACAGACAGAATTTCCCACATGCTGCTTTTAATCTTCTTGAAACAGAGCCATTAATAGCTGCCCTCTTCTGTTTTTAAGGGAGCGGTGAGAACCAAATAAATTGGAAGTACTAAAGTCAGAAAAGTAAAATTAATGTTTTACTTAAATAAAATACTGTGCAATAAAACCCAATTATTCTAATGATAACTCAAAGATCCTCACCCAATTTTTATATATTTTGGTCCAAACTCCTCAAATTCATACTGTTAACCTCTTCTGCTTCACCTACAAATCAATACTGAGGAATGCTGAAGAGGACTGCAGGAGCAGAGAGCCTGCAGAAGGAGACCGAGCCCATGTTCTGCCAATCGCTCCATGGGTGCTTGTCAGACGGTAGTGCAACAGTTCAGTGTTTCAGTTTCTGCTTGTGGCAGATTGCAGTTTAGTGGCTACAGACAGCACAGCTAAATGTCACAGTGCTCATGTTTGGTTCACATGTGGCGCCTGAGCTAGGCATCTCTAAATGAAAAACACATGACTTTTTCTCGTTTGAGTTAGAGAGTCAGAATTTTTGTTGTGGAAATGATAGCAGTTACAAAACTTTACGTGTACCCTAGCCTTTAGGAGAATGACAGAGAAACTTAGACCTTGGGTGCGTGTTCCCTTCTAGCTCCATCTCTGTGAGACAAAGAAATGGCAGTTCCCACCTGGTTATCACTGCCCTCTCCTGATTACCCCTGTCTTCCTCAGATCTGCCAACTGAGCACTCCTGTGCCAGAGCACTTCCCATTCCCCTTCGAATGAGTTAGCCAATGGAGCTATCCTGGTCTATGAGGGAGTCCTCATACCAGTAATTTAGGTGATAGATCTGAGGGACAGGTAACATGCAATAAGAGATAATAATGAAGAGACTGTAGAAATAGTGCTCTTCAGCTGACACTGGGAAAAGATTTATTGTGTCAGTGTAGATTACAGGAAGAGTTCATTTACCGTGATGGCAAAGAGGATGACGTTATCTCAGTTGTGCTAAGGCTTTCAGCCTTGTATGGCTCAGAGGTAGGTACTGAAGGTATTGAAGCATTAGCAAAAGTTTTCAAAAGGTGCTTGGGCAACAGTTCCTGGTTCCTGGCTTTCCAATTTACTGAATGTTCCCCAGGCTAGACGGAATTATGTGGGAAAACTTGACTCTCTCTCTTTCAGTTTTCTCCAGTCACTTTATTTGCAGCAAATGCCAGTCAAAACACAAAAATTACCACACAAGCTTCTTTAACATCCCAAAACTGAGCTTTTGTGAAGAGAACCAGCACAGATAGGTCATTGCAGAAATCACCATTCCTGGAGTGTGACTTCTCTAGCAGTAAAAAGAAAAGGTCATTCCCTTTTAAAAAAATGGATTCACTTTGCAGATACTTTCCTTACAACATGTGTATCATCATTAACTTTTACTTATAAGATTTCTCGTAAGAATCTGCAAAGCCATCTATGCAGGACCTGATTGGAACAGTACTAGCCTCAATCAGGTGTGTTTGAGCACTGCCACCCAGTTATGTACCACAATTATGTACTATTTCAATCACTAACACCTAAGTAAAATGATATGGATAGAAAACACTGAATACTTGCAGAAATCTGTGATTCAAGTACAGAGATATTAAAAAATTAAAACAAAATCTGTGAAATCCTTGGATTATCACCTAAATCTGTGTGTTGCCTTATATAATAAAGAACAATGCACCAGTAAGAAAAAAGTCGAAATTCATCAGGTAGATTATGTATTTTTTGTCCCATTCTGTTGCACAGCTTTTTATGTTTTAGTGACATATAAGATATCAGATGCCTGACAAAAAATCTCCCTTATACATTCGCTACCTGTACTATTTCAATTTAATGGTGATATGAGCCAACATTAACTTTTTGCCACCTCTTCTTGTTGACTAGATTCCTGACCGAATATTTTTAGCCGAACGTTGTAAGCTTTTAATCTTGCATCTTTATCAATGGAACAAAATAAAACAATAAAAAGTCAGCAGAGTAACTGATTTGCAGTTTCAGATGGTTTGACGTACAACAGCCTTTCCTGGCTTGCCAGCCTCAAGGAGGGGTGTTTTACCACATGATAAAATGTGCATCAGCTCCCTCTCTAAAAGCACATTCTTCTTTGGAGGGCTGACAAGGGCCACTTATCTTGTGCTATAATTCCGTCCGTGCCAGATTCATAAATGAAGTGGTATTTCACCCTAGACTAAGTGAGTAAGTTAGATGTACTTTCCTGGAGGAAAATCAAATATCCTAAGGCAATGAAAGAGTTAAGAAGGTCATAAGATTTGCCAAGCATCATGATGTAATTCTTTGAGTCTACTCATCTCAGAATGACTTAAGACTCTGGACAATGTCCTTTTTCTTGAGATTCCAACAGGATCAGAGGACTGTCTCTATAAACAAGATTAAGCAGTAGCTGACTTAATGAAAACTTGGTGCTAATTCAGGAAGTCATTCTAAGTTACTGTAGATTTCCTAGATTCTCAATTCCTTCCAATACAAACAAAAATCTTTTAACTAATATTATGGTTTAGATCACATTTATGCTTAAAAAAACCACTGTGTAAAAACAACTTCTTAGTTGATCTATTCACTGAAGTGCCAAAAATACAGTTTTTTCCCCTTTTCAAGCTCCTTTTCAAAACTGCTTGGCAAAGGAAAAGAATCATAGCAGCTATTGTGGCTCATACATCATCGGAATTGTCAGGCAGGAACTAAATGTAACTGGTGTGTTAAAAGTCACCTAGTGAAATAACCTTTAAAGCTGCATATAAAGCAAAGACTTCAGTTTCTAGACTGACAAATGATTTGTTTCACATCAACATTAACAAATATTGATTTTTTTTTTACATAAACCTCAAATTAATCACTGTTCTATTAAGTTCAGATATGTAACAAAGGAGATTCCCTTCTAAACAAGATTTTGTTTTCCCTTTTCCTAGAAGACCGTTCCCGACTAGTATTGCATTAGCACAATTTGTCATCAGATGTGCTGAGGAACAGAGTTTATATATAGAAATAATTATTTATTTGTTTTATTTTTAATCTTCTGTGTTCACCCATGAATGCCCACTGTAAACTTGGTATCCGATCTCATATTTTGAAAGTAAAATTATTGATTATGCAAGCAGAAAGTTATTATAAAGACTGTTACAGATCCAGAAATAACTTTGGTAATTTATCTTAGCACCACATGGGTGTTTTCTTTGTCCTAATTTTTAAAACATTTCCACTTTGATTCTATGCAAAATGGCTTTCTTACCTTCTTTTTATTTCACATGAAGGACTTAACTGGTCAGAGTTGCGAGTAATCTTTGACCCCTGTAGAAATCTCAAAAGTCTTGAAAGGTTCCTTAAGGCCAGCTCCTGAACGTGTAACTCTCAACTCCTGGACATTTCATAGCACACAGGATATGCTCACAGAAACTTAATTCAGTTGTCAGAGATCAGGATTTCCAAGTTTTGGTAGTAATTACCTTTCTGAGCCCATATAGCAAAATGAATGAGACGTAACATCTGTTTTCTGGTTTCTTAAGTAAACTTATATCGAGTGAATTCAATCATTGATTAACTGTTCAAGCCAATGAGACATCACATTTTTCAAAGTCAGAAATTATTACAATTTCCATTGAGCCTGTGATCTAATTAGAACTGAATAGAAAACAATTTTCTCAGCCTGTTAAAATGTTTGAGATTTCAAGAATTTTCCCCAAACCAAGGAACCCTGTAACAGCCTTCCCAGTGGCTGGAGCCCCCAATCTACTGTATGGAAGCTCAAAACCCCCCTACCATTAATTCAAATCAAAGAATGTGGGTTGCCCACACCTTATTGATAGCCAAACCACTAGGAGGTTAGCTATGACTGCTGGTTTTGATCTGAAATGGCATTATAGTGATGGGGATGGGTCATGACTGATGTGGGCTCTGGGAAGCAGGATTGATTTTGAGGTTTGGGAATGGAGCAATACTAATTATTGCACAAGGGAATTCAAATCACTGTACTCATTTACTATAGGGATATGAGAAAGGACTAAAGTAGATTGAATCTTTGCTGAAAAAAAGGGTTCATAACAAACTCATAATGTCTGAGCTATAACTACTACACTTCAGTGTTTTCTAGGAGTTGTTCTTTCCTAGCTCCAACAAAGTTTTCTGGAGATGGATTTCTGATAAGTACACCCCATGTCTGGCTTTATGAAACTCCTGCAACAAACATTCTGCTTCCACAGGATGATGCTGCATCTCCTTGTAGATGAAATTTGATCAGAGTAGATTAGAGAGGTAGAGTTGGGAGAATGGAGAAGGCTTACAGGATGGATTGGAGGCTCAGAAATCCATAGATATGAAAGAATATGAGTCTAATGTGGAAAGACCAGGGACTAAGAAAGATGTGGGATGTATAAAAGAATATTGTGAAGGATGTAGTATAGGCTGGTAAAGGGGTGGGAGCAGTTTGGCATCAGAATAACTTTGGAACCATGGTTTTGGTTGAGCATGTAATACCTAAATTGGTGATGTTGAGATGGTATTGGGAAGTACTGGGGATCTCTGGAGCTCTGATCCAGGATGGTTGGAGTTACAAAGGAGTGCTATTGCATTTGAATACCATCAGCCCTGATGTGAGACAAGGGGGATGTATATGTGAACGATGCGTTCTCATGTCCATCATTTTTCTTCTTAGCCTGTATTGCACTGTCCTCTTTCTTGACTTCATAAAATACAAAGTACAATTTTCTCTTATTGTCTCATCCATTACGAGACCAAAAGGACAAATCTGTAGTGCTGGGTGCTTCTGTCTCCTCTTAAGTGTCCCTCCTTCCTTCTTGTCATCAAATTCTTTATAATCACTGCTGCAGGCAACTGCAGTCCCCTTTCTTAGGATGCCTAAGCCTGTAGTCCCCCTTTGATGAACCCTGTGGGGAAGTCAGGTATTTAGGTACATCATTCTCTTGCCCAACTACAAATCTTTCTTTATACAAGGTGACAATATCTTGCCATGCTAATGCTAAATAATGAGTACATATTCACTCTCTAAAACACACTCACCTCGAGGTAAATTTATTGCTCTTTAGAGTTTAACCCAGATTTGAATTTTGGTCTTGGTTAGTAATCCACTGAAATATATTACAGAACCCCATGAACCCCATGCTTCAGTGCAGACAACCAAGTCACAGAAACTGCAGAGAACAGCAACTAATTCCTGCCTTTAACCCCAAACATTTATCTTCAGTCAGTTTTGCCAGCTTTGTAAATTCCTCACAATTCTGATGGGTTTATGGGTGATCTTGGTGAGTGAGACATTGGTGCCAAAATCCTCATGGACTTCACCAAAATCAAAATTTCATTTTATTGTTTTATTAAAATGTCAGATGCTGGAAACTGTCACTTAAATGAGATTCTTGGCTTTCATTCACTCTGACGAAAAATTGTTAGGCCTCGCAGTTGCCAAAATAGATTAACAATATGAATTCTTAACACTTTGAACCCAGAAGATAAATAACCCTCCAAAGGTAATATTTTTGTAAATGTAATTCCCAAAACAGTATCAATACTTTTGGGTGGCTGATCAAGATTTTTGAATGGTTGGAGTAGCCAACGCTGCCAAATCATTAATTGCAGAGGGCAAGAAGTAAGGGTGATGCAGTCAAGCACTCAGTACTAATCAAGACTCGGTGTTTTAAGAACATCAAGGAATGCAGATGAAGCTAATACTGCTTCCAAAAAAGTGAATTTAAATTTTGCTAGTCTCTGCAAAATCAGCAGATCTGACCCCCAAACCCTCTCATTCTTTCAGACACGCAGGAAAATTTACAGACAATCTGCTTGTATCTATGGGGTTGAACGATTCACGTCTCTGACACTGAACTGGAGACTATCAAGAATTTTGTATCTTCTGAAACATAGAAGGAAGCATGTCTAGTCCACCTAGCTTTAACTTGTCAATTCTAGATTATTCTTCATTTCAGGGGAACAATTTCTAGACAAATACAGATTCCTCTGAACAACTTCATGCTCCTCCTCACAGGAATACAGCCCCTTGAGAAAAGCTAATGAGAAATGGGATTATAATCCTGACTGACTTAATAAAAAAACCCTCACAATGAAGACATGTATGTTTAGTAAGTTTTCAATTTATGTTAGACAGACTAAAACTTGGGACCACTTTTTTTTCCTTTTTTGGCTTCAGAGTTAGTTGCTGAAACACACTGCTCTTGGTCTGCAAGCAAACACTCCTGTTATTCCCAGCTTTAAGGGCTGAACTGTTTGTTGAGAACACAGATCCATTAGTAATCAATGTGGTCTAAAAAATCTTGCTAACCTCTTAACTTCAACCTTTCTAGAGTGTTCTTAGGTCCTGAATAAAGTACTTTTAAAATGCTAGTGTACTCATAAATAAATCTCTAGGTAAGCACCAGTAAATTGTCCTTATCAGAACTAACCCTTTTGTTCTTTGCTAGTTTCTGCTTTGCTTGAGGAACATTTAACTCTCTGTCTCATCCCTGACATCATCATTATTTCTCTTTCCAGCTATTGTCCATACTATGAAATGGTCATATTTAATATTTTTTGGTTTTACCTAACACTAGGTAACACTGCCATATAATAGTCCTCTCATTCTCTGTCTCATTAGCATGCAAAGCCAAGAAATATTTTGAAAATTGCCACAATACTAGCTACTTGGAAATAGTATGGTAAAGATCTTATAAATAATTTTTGTTTAAAAAAAAAAAAGTGCTGTTGCACAGGAATATCAGAAAAGGTATTCAAATTGCTTAGTATAATATAATATAATATAATATAATATAATATAATACTTCTTGCTTAGCCAACAATTATTTGTGACTATTACAAATTACTTCTCTGTCTCCTACCTGCTTACAAAACTCTGCCTTTTTTGCTCCATACTACCTGGCTCTTCATCACATTGTGAATAATACATTGCATCCCACATTATAGGAAATGTATTTACAAGTGGCGTCTAACTGCATCATCAGATGTGCAGTTTGTAACTTTGCATTTTAGAATGAGCTAAATGATTGAGAGCACTTGAAAGCAACTTCCATTATTTATGTTACAGTCAGCCTGAATTTGACTATCCTCTAAATCTGTCGATTTGAGCCAAGTACCAGGCTTTACTGTACTATTGACTTTTAAACAGTACTGTCCATTGATTTAATTGGAGAATCCTGATTAAAAATTGATGTGACAATGTGCCCTATTGCCCTCAGTCTGCACATAAAGCTAGTACCGATGCTACATCTGCAAAGTTATAGTCATTCATATTCAACCACTGTTCAGCTAGTTGTAGTTAAAATCTTTTAGAGATAATACCAACAGCAAAGACCATTCCTTTTATGAGGAAGGGCTGGAAACAGATGTTGTGAGCCAAATTCACTTCCTACTAAAATCTTCATACTTTTACCTGTTTGAAAAACATTTTTGATTCAAACATCCCTCACAGGAACAGAAATTGGGACTCAATAGGACTATCTGCTAAGGAAGAGCTGAATCATTTATCTCTTGGTCAGTGCTGATATGATCAAAGAAACAGAGGTTGACTTGTGTGGAAGGCTACAAGAACATCTAAGGCCCAGTACAAAACTTGTAAAGCACTCTCCTGTAGTTTCTTGCTGTATTTGTTGAGCACGTACTTTCAGTACACCCTTTCTTTCCTGGAGTGACAATATTCCATTAACTGAAAGGTAAAATTTAAAGAAAAAACACTGTCCTACTGAAGCCCTCTAAATCAACAATTTCTACTGATTTTCGTAATGTACTTGGCAGAAGACATTACTTAAAACTGACATTAACTACTTCGTTAACTACATCTGAGATTCACTCTCACACAGCACAAATTTGGAGTTAACTACTAGCAATAACTCTGAATATATTTCAAAATATCATAATAGCAAGTGTTACTGAGGAAGAATGTCCTGGTTTCGGCTGGGATAGAGTTAATTTTCTTCCTAGTAGCTGGTACAGTGCTGTTTTTTGGATTTAGTGTGAGAATAATGCTGATAACACAGTGATGTTTTAGTTGTTGCTAAGTAGTGCTTATCCTAACTTAAGGACTTTTCAGTTTCCCATGCTCTGCCAGCAAGCAGGTGTGCAAGAAGCTGGGAGGGAGCAGAGCCGGGGCAGCTGACCTGAACTAGCCAAAGGGGTATTCCATACCATGGAACGTCATGCTCAGTATATAAACGGGGGGGAGTTGGCCGGGAGGCGCGGATCGCTGCTCTGGCATTGGTCAGCGGGTGGTGAGCAATTGCATTGTGCATCACTTGTCTTTTCTTGGGTTTTATTTCTCTCTCTCTTTTTTTTTGTTATATTCCTTTTCGTTACTATTATTATTATTATTATATTTTTATTATTATTTTTATTATTATATTTTATTTTACTTTAGTTATTAAACTGTTCTTATCTCATCCCACAAGTTTTACTTCTTTTTTTTGATTCTCCTCCCCATCCCACTGGGAGGGGGAAGGAGTGAGTAAGCGGCTACATGGTGCTTAGTTCTGGCTGGGGTTAAACCATGACAAAGAAGAAATGAGAAGATAGATTCTTTTGTCTTTACAAGACAGGTTAAGGTCTCAAACTGAAACCAGAAAGGGAACCAGTAGAAAGGAAAGTTACACAGATTAGAGTATCGCTGGTCTAGACAGCCAGAAACATGGATGGAAGTATACTACATACAGCCAAATGGCCCAACACAGAGATATCAGCTAAACCTATACAATCTCCACATTTGTACCTGTATATTCTTAAAAGAAATGATTTTGACCTTTTACTGTATTGTAGATGTTGGAACTAGAACTTGGCTAGTGTTGATAAGTGAGTCCCCATGCTACAGAAAGCCGTAGAGACAGTATGACATAACTATAATGTTCAATTCAGCAGAAAATATTCTGTGAATTATAATTCTGCTTTCCCTGCACACATGCATTCTGGGTATATTGCCTTTAAGCATAAATACTTCTTGAAGCATCACAATCAAAACCCAACATTTTGAGCATTTAATGGCAAAGCATGAACTGATTGTATACGCAATACTAATGCTGAAGTACACCATATAATAGGCCTTCATATGAAATACAATACTTTTACTGTGGGCAAATTCCATTTGGATAACATTCACCATAGGATTCCCGTAATTTGGAGATTTGTGCTTCCCCAAAAGGTTGTTTTAAAAAACAAAGCCTGCTTGCAATTTCTGCGGTATACCAAAAGAGGGCACCTAAAGCTTTCAGTATAAAGCCCAGGGAACTCTGGCGGAACTTGGATTACTATCCAACAATATTTTAGAAATCTTCTCCCACTTTACAGCATACTAAGCAGAAATATAAAGTCTGTCACTAGACAATGAGATATAACATGCAAAATGTATATAGTTACTTTTAAGGGAAAATGACATTTCAATATATTCACATATCCACATTCTTTATAGATCATGCAGCCAGAAAGGAAAACTGTGATCACCTAGTTTGACTTCCTATACAATATCCTGCATTAATTCCTTTTTGAATGAGATCATTTGTTTTAGAAGAATTTCCTAACTTGACATTAGAATTGCCAGTGTTTACAGACTCTAAACAATGCATTTAAATAATTTCAGTGACTTTACCTTCATTATTGAAAAGGTATGTAAAATTTCTAACTCATTTTTGGTGTCAAGTTCTTACTGTTGGATAGCTCCATTAACTTTCAAAAATTAGCTCCTGTTATTCATTGCCAATAATTAAATCAAAATCAAGCCTGCACTAAGGTGCACAATTTAGGACATCTGGAATACTTCTTTAAAGCAGTGCATAACAGCTGGCTTGGCCTAGTGTATCCAGTGGCTGAAAGGAACAAAAAGTCTGTCTTCTGTTAGCAGCGTGACTATTTGCCTGTAGTTGAACCTTAGGCAATTTATTGCACTATGTAGTGCCTCAAATTCCTTGTCTGCAAAATGGACCTAATTTTAGAAATTCTTTGGAATCCCTAAGCAGAAAGCCTGTATGAGGGGGCCATCAGTCATACAAAGTTCTTTGTTGCTTCGCATCTCCCAAATTGCTGTCCGTAGCGGAGTTAAGTCCTCACTGGAAATTCATGCTACCATTTAGGTATTCTTGGAAGGATTAGAAACAGTATTTTCCTTTTCCAGGAGGGAAAATATTACTATTAAAACAAGCAGAAGGTTCTGTTCATATGTCCACCACAAACCTGGAATTTATCTAAGAGTCTATACCTACACTTCTGAACTGCAGAAATGGATCAACCTTTCTTAAATCTCTAGTTCACTTAAAATTTGAGCTCGAGGCTTTGAATTCTAGCCTTCTAGAATATCCGACAAGTAAGCAAAAGCAGAGGCTTACCCACTCCATGTTGTGCCATAAAGATGCAAAAGGTTGTCAGGAGTCAAATCCCGAACAGGAGTGTTTCCTAGTCAGGCTGTGTGTATGCATGAGCAGTTCCAGAAACCAAACTTCAAATGCCATTATTCCACTGGCTGCCTCACGCCGAAATGCCCTGATCTTATACATATGATCCATGCTCCTGTCTTCATTTTGCAGACGTCTGCTAGAGTTCGACTGATTACTTTTGGTTTTCTTACATCTAATTTTATACCCATTCCTGGCTACTTTCTTGTTTGCTTGTTCAAGGCCAAATACAAATCACAAAATGGGATTTTATGAACAGATTCTTAAAGATGCTGGTGGCACACAACAGTTCATTGTTTATTCTCCCATCCTGGCACGTAAATCAACAAAACTAACCACTTGCTGCCCTTATCAATGCCCTGACGTGTCTATTTAGGAACATCAGTATCTCCACCTCACAATTTATCTATGTGAATACAATACAGAAAATAATGCAAAGCATGGAACAAGAAGTAGGAGCAAATATGCAGTTTATGAAAATTGTGGTAAAATTCACCAGAAGTAAGTGGTGGCAGGAGATAGAAAAGATGACTGAGCACCATGGCTGTGCAGACTTCTTCCTAGCAGAGAAGAGCTGACTGTCTGGTGCCAGCATAGCACCATGCACATGTACTACCTATGTAATTGCAGTTAGTGCTGCTGTGGAGTTGGGCTTAAACACGACAGGCTGTGTGATGTGCCCACAAGTTTTAGCTTGCTCACAAACAGAAAGTAAATTCTAGAGCTGTCTATCTTGCCCTTGCACAGAGATAGCAAAGGGCTCACTTCAGAGGAGGAATTAGGCACAGGCACTTGAAAACAGATCTTTCTTGAGTCAGATTCCAAACTTTGATGAGATTCAATAATTGCCTTGTGAACGTTGTGCCTTTCATAAGTTTCAGCAATTATTTTGTTACTTGCCTGCCTAGACTACGTATTTTCCTATTAAATAAAAATACCAACAGTTGAATAATAAATTGCTTTAAGCCATAAAGAAAATTTGTTTGAAGTGCAACAGTTTTATTTGCAGCAATGTATGTTAAAATAGCAAATATTACCAATGTACAAGAGTGTATTATACTTTTCATATTGATATAGCCATTAACTACAATAATTTGCATTTAGCAGAAATCCTCAATTATAAGTAGCTTTTCACTAACTCTGGTCTATCTGGAGACTGGAAAGGTATTTCATGTGGTTATCCTTCCCAGACATGTTTATTTCAGATGCAAAAATGCAAACCATCTAATTCTCAGGTAAAAAATTAAACTAAAAAGAAACAAAGCTTTTATTTTCCACTTGCCTTTAATACATATATGTGTGTGTATATATATATTAGAAAACAGGTGCAAAGTAAATATTCAGCTGTAGCTTTAGTGTAGCTTTTTAAATCTTTCACCATTTGCTTCTTAAATTGGCTTCCTATGCCTGCCTTATGAGTAACAGAAAATAGACTTCCAACTGTAAAGATGTGAAAGTTAATCCCCTATTAAATGACTGTATATTTTTTCTGTTCTTTAGAATGAGATTAGTGCTAATGTACTGCATGATAGGGAACACAAGAAAGAAAATATTTTTGGCCCTCTTAAATAATAGCCTTTATTGAACCAGAGTTATTGTCCCCTAAAATATCAAGCAAGAACTGCAAAAAGGATGTAAAGAAGAGCTGTCTGGAAGAAATGTGATTAGAAAAGGGGAATAAGAGTCCAATTGCTTTTGACATCTATCATTTCACATATCTTGGGCATTTTTACTGTTATTCTTTTTCTGTATCTTAAGGGTTTGTCTGCTGGACACTGCTGCATGGGTTTGGGTTTACTTTTTAAAAAGTCATTCAAGAATGTATGAAGGTATTTCCTAAAGTTCCAATGATAGTTTTGCTTTGTTACCTTTATAGCTCAGGTGGATTATACAGTTGCATTCAGTAAAAGAAGCTTCGAGTGTAGGAAAATGTGGAAATAGATATATTAAGAATAAAATATTTTGTTATTACTGCTTCTAGATATATTGAGAATAAAATATCTTGTTATTACTGCTTATACAACTCCTGTTTTACAAGCCATCATTTTTGCATTTCCCTTCAGTGCCAGTGCCCTTTGCAGGTAACCAACTACGGCATGCACAGGGAATTCACATGCTGAAAGGTGGGCTACTGCATAGGCTCCAGTCTTGACCATCTAATCTTTCAGCTACTGGAATAAAAAGAACTTTTTCATTCGGGTTACCTGAAATCTAGATTATGTGCACAGATCTAAATGGAGCAGAACAGAGGGAGGAGCGTAGGAGGGTTGCAGGGAATGTATGCCTTTCAACAGTGCCAGGGAGTGCATATATAGTGGTGCAACATGCTCAAACATATGGGCCTACATTTGGATGCATCTGTTTTGGGTGCCCAAGCTGAGAGACCTAGAGAGCTGAAACTTCAGCAGACCTTGGGAACTAGCCTCTGAAAATCAGGCCTTTTTACGCTGTCTCAACTTCTGCTTATAAAAGGAGACACTAATAGTCACCAGTCAGGTCTGAAAATATAGACTGGAAAATATTCTCCACTCTGGACTTAGAAAAACAAATGAGTGGAAAAGCAGAGATTAGAGTTCTAGGTTTTCTTTGAATCTGACCCAAAACCCGAAAAGAAATCCTTACTAACTGGAACAGCTGAATCTCAAAGGTTTAACCTGGCTTTAGTTTGTACACTGCAGAGGACTGTCCTTACATGGCAAGGGACGGATCTAGAGGAACCTTTGATGTTTTTCTTTGCTAGTTTTGATTACCTCTAACAAAACGTTCAAGATTAAAACTTTCTCCCTTGCAAGCCATTGCATACGTTCATCAAACCAGTGTATAAATCACAATAAAATTAACTAGAATACAATTCTAGAAAAAGATATGTACGATCCTAAGAGTATCTGTCTGGATACCTTACTACTACAGCCACATACAACGGCTCAAGTAATATAAAAGTGTTCTAGATTTTTCCTCAGTGATGTGTGTTCAATATAAATTAGTTTGCTATGAAAAATAAAATGACAGCTTTAGCTAGATTCAGGATTTCTTTTCCACAGACTCAGTTCTTTGATCAAAAACTACAGTAGATTGAAGTTTTGCTATTGTCAACATATTGTACATACACAGCATGTTTATTTTTGTGCACTTTTAATGTATTTAACCTTAATGTCTGCTTCTTTAAAGCAGAGAAACTGTGGCTCAGCATCTTGAATTGTCAAAGCAACCTATTGCATATTTCTTTTTATAGATGAAAAGAAGCGTCCAGATGATGAATGCTATTCACAAAGTGATTGCTGTGGCAGTCATATCATGTCTCAAAGTACACATGGCTGTGTAAATAGAAACTACTGAAACTTGTACTGACATGTAAAACTTTTTCCATGGCATATGAACCTTCGTGTCACCTAAGGAGATTCAGCTGGAGCTCTTACTAAAATGCAAGTGTTTTTATTTGCTTTTTAAATTTTTTTTTACTATCACTTTATTGAACGGGCCAAACCCGAGATATTCCTCTCTCCCATGAGACCCTCAAGTTTAACATTAGAAGAAGTTTTGTGACAGTCTAGTAAACCTTTAATGAGATTTCTTTTTGTGACAGACAGATGTAAATGTATCCCTCTAATCCTATCCTTTCAGGTCTTTGTCTGCAGATGAATGTTAATAATTAGTAGTTGCGTTCCTCCCCCCCGCTTCCTTCATAAAATTGTATTCTTCATAAATTCGTCTTTTTTTTTTGTTTTCTCAAAGTACCAGCAGCCCTGACAGCCTCCCTTTGTTCTTATGTTTATAAATAATTTATAATGTAGAAATATCTCTTCTTAGTCTTAAAAAATAAACTAATGGTTGAACATAACATACTGCCAGGAGCAGATCTACCACTAGCTTTAGAAAGAAAAAAAAAAGGAAAAAAAGCTTCATCCTTAACAAAGAGAGAAGGAAGGAACATCACATGGAAATCCACTTATCTGAGTGAATGCTGATTTTTGTTTGCAGATGCTAAATGCATCTGAGCTACCCTTATCTTATGCTCTGTCTCTGCTTCTTTTCCAGACTATGCACCTCAATTCACTCCATAAAAATGTAGCTTCTTTTAAATGTTCTGAACACACAAAGGGCTACGGCATGGACTAAGTTATCAGCATAAATGTGTTTATACTGGTGTAGGTGATTCCCTTGAGGAGTATACCAGGCCTTATACTGACACTTCGTTGACGATTGCTGTACATGTTGTAGACGTACTGCTAAAGAAAATCATGCATCTAGCCAAGACATTCAGTCTATCGTAAACTGCGTATGGACCAGCTGTTGGTGTTGGGATTCTTTCACAAGAATTCTGAATGCTGTACTGCAGTGGCAGATACTTTGTCACGAACAGTCGCATACGCAACCTCAAACTGCAAAGAACAAGCACTCAAATTAGAATTGAAGTACACTGAGTTTCCACACCTACTGAACACCGAGGAGTGATCCTGTTTCCAAATGTTTGGATGGCTCTTTATTATTGTTTTATGCAGTCACACCTGGAGCAGCATCCACATAAATGACTGGAATTATTGTTAATTAAGGTAAATACAACACAACTTGATATTACGCTGTCTAGCTAAGTTCTACAGAGAAATCTTTATTTTGCTGTAGGTTAGCATATGTCAAAGGAGATGGCTTAAAAGTCACTGTGTGATATACTGAAAATACATTCAGGTCTTTTTAAATAACAGTCCTAGCATACAATTTAGATAGGGATCTCGGCATTACCTCACATCAGCTGCTAGGATTTTTAAGCAAAGACGAGATACCATATTATCTCCTGTCTCAGAACGCTCCCTATAGCGATGACATTAGTGAGTCAATGGCTTACTACTAAACTGCTACATGGCAGCATCCCTGTAGGCAGGGTAACTCCAATGAAAACTCCATAATTACACACAAGCAAGTAATTTGGGTGCTACTTTGTTTTACAGGAAGTGAGTGTAGCTCTATTTTAACATACTTTATTTTAAATTCCCCACCAGGCGCTAATCTGAGTGTCCTTTGCAGGCGACATACAATATTCACCTACTCTTCAAGCATATATTATCACAAGTAACTATGATTGAATCAACAGCACTATGTAATTTAGGGATAGGAAGTGAGTGGAAAAAGAATACCTTACCCAAGGTCCATATACAGTAGAAGATGGGGAATTTAGGCAGATACGCAATATAGATGTAGGAATAGTTTTGACCTGCAGGGCTCAGCTTTGGATCTAGTAACTTAAGGGAGGGTTGGAGCCAAGATTTTAGTTTGAGTTTGCAAGAACCAGGCCAGCTGCCCTTTGTAAATTATTCCTTCTTGCTTTTGGCTGGTTTCTGACTTTGGAGGGTGGAATGAGTTTTGGCCAGAAATTACACTCATGCAAAATCTTTTGAAATAACTGGTTAAGGAGCTTTCTCAATAAAAGAAGATGTCACTCCTAGCAGCTCAGGGATGAATCTGCTTGCACAAAAACAGCTTGGAAAGAGTGAGTTTAAATCTCTGTCAGGTGTCCAAAATCAATCTGAACCCCCTTTTTAGGAGTTTGATCTTCTAATCCTCTACCTTTTCTCATCCCTTGCCTTTAACACCACATAACAGGATTCTGAGCTTCCGTTAAAATACATTTTGTGATAGTCTGTAAATCTCTGCTGAGATTGCTGCTGCCTTCAGATCTTACAGGGTGTGATGCGAGGATTCAATGTTTTTCAGGAACTGTACATTCAGAACGGAATCTTGCTTGAAAATCCCTGGGTGCACACGTTGTAAAGAAAGCAGGAAGACAGACCTAAAATAGAGCACGCATCAAGACCAGAATTTCATCCAAAGGTAGCACGCTTGTGAGGAGACATTTGAAAGCTCAGTGCAATCTTTTAAAGGAAACCTTTCAGGTTCCTGAGGGCTGCTCAGGATCAAGAGAGAAACTAGTGTCATGGGAAGGGAGGATGAGGCTGAAGGGAACGAAACATTTGATTGGAAAGAAGAGGAAAACAGAGAAGCAGGGAGGAGTATGAGACAGGTATAAAAGCATCTCAGACAACCATTTGACAATGGTACCTTCATATTTTCAATGCTGTGATGTTAGCTCCGAAGTTAACCCTTAAATGCTTTTGCATTTATCTGAAAGCGATCTTCAACCTATCGCATCAGCTTGGTGAAATGTCTGTCTAATGATGCTGACACATTACTTTTCAAATTTTCACTGAACATCTTTCATGACTATATAAAACGTTGTAGTTACAACACTACTTTCTCTTGGTTAAATTACTCCCCTGTTCTGCTGTGTTATACAGGTAAAAACATTTCCAAATGCATTCATAACCTCTGTTCTGTTCCACTCCAAACTTTAGCTTGAATAAATACCCTGAAACCCTAATGCTTGGAAAAGAGATCAGGACCCAAACATGTATCCAGATCTCTTATTTTTGGTCAGATTATAAAATGGACTAATCAAAACTTCAGCTGTAACATGCCTGATTTTTGTTGGTTTCAATACCTTGATTAAAAATTTTTCAACTGAGACCCTTTGCTGCCTATAACAATGTATCTTTATAGCACAGAAACTGTTTGGCTCCCTGGTGTTATTAAGAAAATACAGTATACAAGAGCCTTAAGCTTTAAACCATACAGCATGATTATTATGATAGCAGGAGGTGTCAGGTGGAGACAAAGACACACGGTTAGAATTGATTTGAGGTGCGTCATCAGAAAATAAGGGTGATGTGATCACAGTACTTATAGCATATGCAGCAGCTGTACAATTCTACATGGCAGGTTCCATCATACCCTTCACATGAAAAAAAAAAAGAAAAGATTCTGAGTAAATGATGGTTGAATACAGAATAAATTGTAGTGTATGACAAGACACTTTCTTTTTTGTTTAATATATAAATCAGGAGCACTTATGAATTGATATTCATTAAAATAATGTATTTGCTTTCTTTCGACAGTTATGTCAGCCTCATTAAAAACTGAGTGCTAAATCTTCATTAGATTTTTCAATATTAAAATACTTCCATGAAATATAAATTAACATTTAACTTGTTGCTGGTCATAGTAAGAAAAGGAGGGGGGAAAAACCATTGGGATGAAATCCTGACCCAGTTAAATCAATAAGACTTTTGTTTCTGAATTCAGTGGGGCCAAATAATTCCCTCCCTGTTGGCAACGAGAGGCAATAGCTTTAAATCTGATGTAGAAGCAGGTCTCCTCAGGAAGTATTCTGTTTCAGTCTATATTCCTGACTCGCATGATGATGGTTAAAATTTTCAAAGTATCCTTGGAGACATAGGGGCAACCTATGTCTCAATGAGAGTAAAAAAGTTTAGATTCCTGGGTAGCTTCGGTGTTTTAGGAAACCTTACGGAGTGCCTTGAATTTGGACAATTCTGCCTCATGAAAAGACACAGTGGCATTGTGTCTAGAATGATGCGAAATCTACTTTTCAGTAGATGAAACCTGCAAAGCAAGCAAGTAGTTCATATGTGCACGCTGTAATTTATATCAGACAGCAGACTGCCACTGTTGTGCATCTGGAGAGACGTACCCTGTCTGATGAACACCACAGAGCACCGAGCAGCGAGAGAGGGTGTCTCAGAGCTCCATGTCGTGAAGCTTCCCAGGTCTCAGCTCACTATGCAGCTTGTGCAAGATTTCCCAGCGGACGTGAAGTTTAGGAAGACGGATAGATCAGGAGGGGAGAGAAGCTGAGCAGCTGCAGTCCAGTTGAAGGAAACTACCACAATGTGCATATTCAGTCATAGCTGTGCTCAGTGACCCCCTTCCTTCTGCGATAGCTGCAGTCTTGAATCAGAGCAAGCCTACCTGGAACGGGTGGAAAACTAACTGAAAACCCTTTGAAATGGCCTAGCTGCCTTTCAGATGTATTGTGTTCGCTGAAGGAGCTTGTAAGCTGTTTGCGTTTCAAAAAGAAAGGCGATCTTATAATTACGCTTTATCTGACTGTAGCTTGTTTGCAACTGGGACCAGCTGCTGCTCTCCTCCCTGGGCTTCTGCAGCGCCAAGCCACAAGGTGGTGGTATGGCGTCACTTTTTTTTAAACAACAACAAAAAGAGGTTTTGTTTAATGAGCTTGAACTCACAAGCCTGCTCATCTAGTGAACTGTGACTTTTCAAATACCAACCTATTAATGTCAAAGGCAATACTGAAGGGAACAGTTCTGTTTGATTTAAAAAATACAGACAATGTGAAGTCCACTATGCTCTAATATCTATCACCTATGGGGCTCCATTCATGCCTAATGCTTTATTCAAGCTAAGACCTAGTTTTTATATATCAGATTAATACATATCTACAGCTTTGCACCTTTCTATTTTGATTTTTTTATTATCAGGGCTCACCGGGGCCATTTTCATTCCCTTACTATAGCATCTGCAAGCAGGTGGATTAGAGATAACTCTCATTGTGCTTTGTTTTCTCCTGACACTGTCATTAATCATTCCTTAAGCCACACTTCAACTTATAGTAATCAGGACTGGCTGTTCCCGAGCTGCACAAGAATTGCCTTTCACAATGTAATGTGAAATTGGAAGCGAATGGCTGAAGCCAGACGCTTCTTCTGCATTCCCCATCTATCTCATCATTTAGGTATTTATCCATCTCAGGCTTGTACAGGGAGCATCTCTCTCCTTCCCATGAGGACACAGATTGCAACAGAGGATCAGATTTGTTACCCAGGCTTTGGGCTTTGATTGTCCTCTTATAAGTTCGGGATTAAACTGAAATTTCCCACAGGGCTATGCAGGATTTGCTAGCATTTAACTGTTTAACCTGGCTGTTTGTGAATGAGAATCCTGTGGTCAACTATTCCATAGAGAATATTATGGTAAGCCAGCTCTGAATGGCAGACATTTCGGTAAATTCCTGTAAAGACTGCTACAGTTGATTCCAATTAAGTTCATACCTGATAACAATTGTTTTCTTGTACATGATGAACGGTAATCTTATGATAAAAAACAATTGTCTAGTCTCTTGTGAAATACTCATGTCAGCTGCAGAATAAATGCAGACCTTCAAAAAGTTGCAGTTGTCTGTTTATGCTTTTAGAATCACCGTGCATTAATTTGTCTTGAACTAGGTCATATCTCTCACTATGTAGAAGAGCTGTATTCCCTTCTATCTTACCCAGTTTTAGTAATAAGTATAAGCTAATAATATCTGTAGTAGCATGGCAGTGGAATGGACAAACACTTTAAACAAACCGCACTTGATGTATTAATAAAGACAAATTGATGGTTCTGGAAAGCATGCTGTTAAATATGTAGCCAAAACAGATGTATTTTTCCTGGCATTTGATGTGATTCTTGCACAAAGGAAAGTACCTATAATGTGCTATTCTCTACGAAACTGAAAGCAGGGGGGAAAATTTTCAGTCCACATTATCTATCTTTTAGTCTTAGCTTTAGAGCCATTTAAGGAAAAAGATTTTAAAACAAGTCAAGATCATTTTGTTATCTAGTTTAAAAAGACTGTATGCTCAACCACTGTATATATATTCTATTTAATGTGGATGTGTTTTTAAAATGCCTAGGAGGATAGTGCTCATTTCATGTGCTTCTCCAAGAGAGACATAACACCCAAGCAACTGAAGTACATAATTTAACAAAACATTTTAGCTTGCAGTGAAATCAGTTCCCTTGGAGGGAATGGACTGAATCATTAAACTCAATTTTAACCCCACTCCCTGAGAAATTTTTACATCTTATTCAAAAGTTGGCTTTTCATTTTCTTCTTTGTTGGCTAAAAATGTGCTGAATTTCCAAAATAAGCTTTCATGGGATTTAGTTTAGGGAAAAAAAAAATCAGAAAGATTTTTATTTATCCTTTTAAAAATAAAGAATCCCAGAGACCTCAAGGGAAAGGCTTACAGATATTATCAATTACAAATCTATAAATTCTAATGCAGACTGGAATTAACAAATATGAAACCCAAATATATTCATTTTATTGTTCACTGTTCAACTATTCTGCATTACAAACCTGTAGTTATGACATTGATCTTGTGCTAACCAGTGTCTCAGTGGAAAGGAACAGTGTTTGGTTGTATAACGGTACCTGTGAAAGCCTCACTGGCTGAGTGCAAATTATTAAATATCTTTACCATCGTATAGTGTTTCTCTGATAGCATTAAATGATTACTGAAAAGGCATAAGCAATCCTTTCTATTTATTTGAAATATCCTCTAGATTCACATGAGTAATTTTCAGCTGTGTATAATGCTCCCAAAGTAACCTCTTCATTTCCATTGTTTTAGTGTGAAATCATTTCCTCGGGAGATAATTAGAGTTGCTCCATTTATTACATTAAATGATTAGCATGCACTTGAAATGATTCAGTATATTTTCCTTTATTGCTGATGACTCTTAAATATGGGCCTACATTTTTAATGGATAAATTAAGATTATCTTGACATTTTGTGGCTGCCTCAGCAGCAAAACAAGAGAGACTTTCTTTTCCAAATACATACACAGGTGTGCGTTGAACAATGCAGGTTAGCTGAAGGGCTCCTGTTCACCTGAATATCCCACCTGGTTCAGCTTAAAGACCAGTAACCATGTTTGAAGGTAAAATGGGGGTTTAAATGTACCAAAACTGGTATTGCTTTTGTTGCATGTGTAGTTAGTAACTATTCCTAAGTGTCATGGGATCAGAATCCCAGCATCTCAGCTGAAGCGTCTACTTCCTCTGAACAACCAGCATCTTCTTCCAAATGTATATGAAATTATTTCTTACAGTGAAAATTAAAGGGCTCCATTTTCCCAAGACCATGCCATGTCATTCCCAAAAGAACACCAAGAAGATATTTAACTGGATTTGAAAGCTTGGTCCATTGGAGTTAAATAACTTACAGCACTCGAACTACATTAGTGGATATGAAACTGATATAATTATTAAAGGATACATTCCCTTGTGATGTGGTACATTCACCTGTCCCCCATTTCTCAAATTTCACTATGGCCCCAAGAATTCTTGCGCATCCAGTCAATTTAAATTCAAGCATTTTTTGTATTTAGTATCTTTAAAATGTAATTTACTCGAGATTTTAATGGTAATGAATCTTCTTATTCTCTCAGCAAGCTTTTATTTGAGTATTTACTCAATAAATACTCAAATTTGAGTATTTTGAAGAGGATAGCTACTGGTTATGTGAGCCCAGAGAATGCATCTCATGTTTTATCTGGAAAGCCAGTTTGTTTGTGGTTTCAGGGAGGAAATTCATACATAGTTGAAAGAATATGCAAACCATGACTGTATAGAATATGAAAGAGAAGACATAACACAAAATTTTAAAAACCCCAGTATTATAAACACTTTCATAAGTGTGTAATGCAGTATTAAAAAACACTTTCATAAAACTGTATCTTAGATCAGAAAATAATATTCTAAATGAAGTGCCCATTACTAGAAAGAGACAATGTATATTTTTTGCCTTACTCACTAATAAAGCATACAAAACAATTCTTTCTACTGGCCTATTTTCCATCCAAAAACCACTTCAGATATTTCTGGCGTTTAGAACAAATTACTCTAAGTAAAAGAAATATTTCTCCATCAATTCATAAGCATTGGTCACGTTGCATGAACAGGAAGCAGCCATGTATTTGGGATACTAGGTCTCACCAAACCCAATAAACTGTACCCTAATATGCAATGTTGCTGTAATTTCATGTAGTACTGCTACACGGAAACAGCAACGGCACGGATGGTTTCGTAACACCACTCCATATGTTTGGAAACAAACGTATTTCCTCATTTTGTTTCTTGGCTGATCCCCACTTAAGCCGGATCCTTACCTGTGTCTAAGCAGCACCCTTGACCACAGTGTGGTCATACGGGACAGATTTCCTAAATTTAACTTTAAAAATCTAAGAAAATACTTAATTTGGTTGTTCCTTGGACAAAGGCAAGAGGAGTGTGGATACCAGCTAGAATTAAGCCCAAACAGAGAACAGACCCATGTTCCTAAATGACAATTGAGCAAACCCAGCCCCATTCAGCCAAACTCTTACAGCACGAGTGTGTCCCACCAGTAAAAAGCTCCAGACGTAAACAGGAGGTTTGATGAACTGGGACTCAGAGATTGCTTATGCTCTTATTAAAGTCATAAATGTGACCTTCTTTCTGCTTCAGTGATACTGGATCAGGACCATCATAACTAGAGATGAAAGCCTGCTCACCTTATTAACAGCAAGTAATCCCATTTACTAGCCCCAGGACTAGTGTATGATGTAGGCACGTTTAACCTTAAAAACTTACTTGAGCAATATAAAAGCACACCATTAAATAATAGCACTACTATAGGCATACTATACAAAAAGTGCCATAACGTTGTTCGTATGACAGGCATTTTCAGTACAAGAATGCTGAAATTCTACACTCATGTCATTAAAACATAAATGACACACTACCAAAAGATGGAGATACTAATGTATGGTGGTTAAAACTACGCTTCTTTCTAAGTTTTAGAGTATTTTTAATAGCTTCAAAGCATATTTTTAATAGATAAAGTTATAACAATACCAACAGTAGTGGCGTGAAAGGTTACAATGGATGAACATCATCTCTCAAACATTTATTCCATTTAAGTAAAAATACCTGATAGAGAGCATTTCTATTATTCACAAGAAATCATGCAATATAATGGTTCCTAGCACTCCTTTTGTAATAGCTTATTTAAATACTTGGGGCTGCAATTCAGATTCCCACTTTGTTCAGACTTCACAGAAATACTTCTTACAATTGATCACATTTTTATTCTTTATTGTATTCTAAATAGCCTCTGATTTTTCAGAACCCAAGACTAAAAATTAAGTTCGCAGAAGTGAAAAGTACAGTCTTGAAAAAAACCCTATACACTTTTCACAACTGAGGAACAGCAACTACAAAATTGAACAAAAAATCTACACTATGAATCATTTTGTTTACAGAACCGCTTTAAGGAATTATTCCTGAAGTCTAAATGGAGCTTGATGGGGCTTTTCTAAACCCCTAAAATCTGAAATGACCTGAAGGTATAAAGAACGCTTGACTTCGGATTTCTTTTATTTGTAACATTTTCTTCAGTGCTTCCAGCTCAGACTACAGTAGCTTACACAAAATTAAGAAACCCAGTCTGATAAGGAGTTATTAAAATTCTATTCATCGTCTTAAGTTTATTTATTGTCAAAAAAGGAATTTAAATGAGGAAGTAGGAATAGATCTTATTTATGATGAGGTTTGATATCAATGGTTGATAGATGCTATGTTTCCAGCTTTTCTCAAATTATTTAAGAACTTTTTCTGTATTTATTATGAGACCAGGGTAATCTCTCAGTTGATGTAAAACAGTACAAAGTCAACAGAGCTGTTGACTTACATCAGTTGAGGAAAAAGCCCTTTTTTTCAGAATAAAATGGCAATAGTTATTTTTATTTCAGAAGAAGTGAACTTTTATCTAAAGAGCAAATAGAAATGATAATGTATAAACAAAGAAGCAAAAGTATATTTGAATTAAATCCCTGTCAATTGACATTCAAACAGTAAGACAGTGGAAGATATGACTGGACTTAAGTTAGATGTGCTGTCTTTTCTCCACCACATTTTGCCATGGTAAAATGGCATACTTAGGTAGAATTACTTACTTATTTTAAGAAAAAACCTAAAATAACTAAAATAAACATCACTGTGCTACGATGACCGACTATTAATAGATTCAGTACTGAAATAAACCACTGAATTATATAAATTCATACTTTTTTTTTTCACAAAGCTTGTTATTTACCTGAGTATAAGGACCTTTGGAGCATTACAATGAGCAAATGAGGGCCTACACAATTTTTAAGGTATGTATTAGCTAAATGATAAACAGAAGCAGCTGTCTCAGGGGCATATAAGCTCTCTAATCTCAAAAAATGCCTCATCTCCTAACTTCCAGCTCATTCCAAAATGGTTTAATATGATAAACTTCATACGGCAGAAGTATTAGACTACAGCATGGGAGTCTTAGAGCAGTCAACAGTGCTCTTTTTAGTATCATTCCCATTTGCATTTTAAATAACCAAATGGTTTTCAGGCATTTAATAGAAAAACATTTTTTTAAATGAATACCAAGAGACATTTGTAAATAGCAGCACAAATTGCTCCTGGGCTATAAACCTGAGTGCCAAGTTTCACTCCAGTATGAATACAGACAAGTGTTAAAAGTCTGAAAAATGGATTCCTTAATGGATATACTGGCAGACCTGTAAGTGTAATAGAGCTAGCATGTGCCACTTTAATAAAGTTATCATATTTCATCTCCTAGATTACACATAGCTTTTCTATTCTAAATAAAAAGATTAGAACTAGAAATATTTTCCCTGCATATCATATTTAAAAATGTACAAGGGAATGGCATCCAACAATTTGTAAGCATTGAAATTATTTCTTTGAAAACAATAAAAAGTAATCCCTAAAGATATGGTAAATATACAGTTCCTTTATTGAACAAACAAAAATAGATTATGCATTGCTTTTTCAAAATCAAATACATCTGCTTTGACGGAGGCAAGGAGACACATCTGGGGGCTTGAATCTTACCACAGTCTCTGTGACTCTCTATATTGTCAGTGCATCAGTAACCTTGTATTTAACCAGATTATTTACAGTCAGACCCTTATAAGATCACACCCGTTGCTGCTGGTGTGAGGGAGGGAAGGAGACCTCTGAAATTGAATACAAATGTGATATTTATTGTTACATTTATTAGGCTATAACCGTATATCAAATGTGCTAAATTCACAGAGATAAAATAATACAATCACATCAAGGCTGAAAATTTAATACTAAACAGGGACCCACAAGTTCCCTTCCATCCCAGCTTGCTTTGTAGCTCATCTGAACAAACACTCTGCCCTGGAATTCACTGGACGTTTCCTGTGTGCTTGTTATTAAATGTAAGGGCTATTTCCTTCTGAAAGTTCTGTTAGCTGCATGTAAACCTACTTGTACACCTAATTTGTAAAACAAAACATCCGTTAGATGACTTTGCTTGCTTTTGCCAGAAAAAAAACCAAACTAAAAGCTCTCCATAGATATATGAGTTTCACAGTAGGAGGGCGGCAGGTCTAAGCATTGCTATTAATATGAAAATGCAGATTGGTCTTTGGAAGAATTTTGACGGTGGGGTAAATTAGTTTAGACTTCACCTGACTATATTATCCCCAGTTGCTATGCTAAAAATGCAGCTAGAATGTAATGCATATTGGCAGTGTCAGACTTGAGATCCTGACACTGGTGTGGTCTGGGTGTTTAGGCTTTTCTTTTCACAAGCACTACTTTCAGCGTGAGAGAAAGGGTTCAAGAAGTCACTGAATCTATAGATCCATTTTAGTAGAAAACAGGACAATGTGTTTGGGAGGTGGAGCACAAGTTCTCTAGATTACACCATATTTCCTTTTGGTTAACCAAATAACAGCAAGCTCCAACTAGAGACACAGCCTTCAGCTTGTGCCTTGCTTTCTTAGACTGAAAAAAAACAATCCACTTCAGTGTATATGTTTTCTAATATACTTTAACTACTTCTTCTGTATATACCCATATAACATGATTATGTTTCTGTCAAGACCTAAGTGGTGTGGATCGACAGCTATAGTAACCCGCTAGAACAAAACTAACTAAGCTAAATTCACCCCCATGTCACTCATTGATGCCAGTGGGTGAAACAGGCCCTTGTGACTGACAAATATAGCAGGCATATTCCACACTCCATTAAAAATAACAAATAAAGATAAAGGTGGATAGGAAACAAAAGGCTTAGCTTGTTTTTGAATGCCTTTCTTACCTTCCCTAAGGAAGATCTTAAAAACATAAAGTTGGATGCAAGAGAAGTATTCATTAATATATTGGAGTGATTTTCAAATGCTCAGGGGAAGGTCTGGTTCTTCCTTCTTTTGAATTGATGTAGATTTGAATGGCTTCCTTCAGTGGCAGTGGAATTACACCAGCTTTACGCTCATGTAACAGGCAGCAGAATTTAACGCTTGGTGTACAGGATTGAAGTTTATCCTGAATGGGAAAGTAAGGCTGCTGTTCTTTCCAATAGCACAACTCAAATTAATTTATAGCAACATTTTTTTTTTTAAAGAGTGGCAGTAGCTGAGTCTTGAGCTTTATGAGTAAATTAACTACTTACATGGGACAAAAAGAAAGATAAGCAACAACAGCACAGAACTAGATGATTCCTCTTAGAGAAGAGAGATTGTGGTTGCTTTTTCTGACAGCTGTGATTGCAGAATCTGTAAAATGATTTTGATATAGATTTTAGGGATTTTTCTCCCAATTATCTTTCTTTATAAAGAATACTTTCATAATACTTAAAAGTGGTATCCTTTATTACAACTCTTATTACAGTAAAATCGACGGAAGCCTGAGTGGTGGGTGTATTGTTGTGACACTTAAACTATTTGTAAATATTGCTCAGAGCTTTCTTAGCATATTTTAGCAAGGCAACATTACAGCAAAGTATAATTTATCACACATGATATATGCTGTATGCTTCAAAGACAATCATACTGGAAAAGAGACTCATGAAAAAGAAGCCATGAGTGTGTCTCGCTTTCCAGTAAAAGCATTTTTTCAGTCTCTAGGTTTGGAGGACAACTCTGCGATCACAAACCCACAGTGGTGGGTAGGAGGCCATTTTTGCTTTGCTCTCAGTGCCCAGTACTAAACAGCCAGTGCCTTGGTTGACGAGATTTCTCTTGGTTCTGCAGCTTACCCTTCCTTCTTCTTACACTTTATACTCAAGCAAGCTCCTCTGATCGCAAGATTGGAGCCACACCACCAGCACGCTTTCATTACCTTCTCATCCCAGATATGAAAAGAATGCATTGTTTTACAGTAATATTACATTCAGCGAGGGCTTTGTTTAGACTCATTTAAAATTCTTCTAAGAGACCACGTAAGAGGAGCTTTAAAAATATAAGGAAAAACTCAGTGAACAACCTACCAGTCTGTATCAACTAGCTTGTAAAAAAGAATGTAACCCCTCCCTCCCTACACTTTCTGAAAAATAAAATGTTCTAGCTGTCAGCTCTAATGCTGGTAAACAACAACAAAAATATTTATACTGTCCCTGCTCTCTTTTATAATCATCTCCAATTTACAGTTTATGAAAGACGTTTTACACATTTTACGTTTAACAGCATGATCGTAGAGTGATCTGTACTTAATAGCAAACAGGGAGTTTGACCACTAGCTGACTGTTCAGTAAAACCTTAACTGCTATAGCAAGTAATCCCCAGACATTGATCATATATCACGTATAATGAAGCCTTTATATTCTTATTACAGTAATAAAGGATGATTTTGCGAAGTCGACTGCCAAAGTAGGTGGGCCACACCACAGGTAAAAGTTACATGTTTCCATTGACATCATGCTGGTGAGGAATATACATTGTGAATCTAGCTCTCAAACCCCATACATTTTGAGGGTGTTCCAAAAGTTGATCCAATCTGGACTTCCTTAATTGCCCATTACTGGGCAAGGAATGAATCTAAACATCTAAGTATCTATCTATATATAAACCCCCCTATTTAAAGTCCATGCATGTGTATTTTTTGCCTTTTAGTTTCTAGGTTTCAGTTTAGATTTCCTTCAACAAAATTTCTACTATGGTCTATACCATAATTTTGGGGGGGAGGTCAATTTTTGGGCTACTTATTTCAAGCAAAATATCTGACTGGAATTATGGAGATTTTCACCGAAAGGTGGATTGGAAGATTTGACCCACTGTTAATAGGCTTTGTATTCTTGTCTTCTACTTTGGTAAATCTATGCCTTACTTTCTTTGTTTACCAAACACTTTGATTAACAGGGAAGAGAAAATTTTATTTTAGAAATAATAATGTGAATCTGCAGAAACGTTTAGGTTAGTGATTCTCAGGGGAAAAAACAGAAGCATCTGAAATCAGCGTAGAGATGCAAGCGGGTGAGAAGAATTTAGCTCAGCACATTATGATGTTAAATTAAGGCCATGCCTTGCTCTCCCTGAAGTCAATTAAGTTGTAATCTTTCATCATCGTATCATTTTACAATCACAGAACAGTTTGCATTTCTTCCTACCTTAAAAATAGATCTTGGATCATTACATTATATGGACACACTGCACAAGGTATTACAATCCCTTTTCCAAATAAAACCTTCCACTTTGACAGCGTTCCAGGTTCTGACAGGCACCACGCTACATACAGCAAATACAAAATAAAACCTGCGTTCAGAAGCTTGCATGTGCCTCGTACAGCATGTGTGTTAAATTAGGTGACAGTACAGAAGAGGATAACTGAAGCAACTACTCTACATGGGACCCCGATCCATATTCATTTTGGAGCAGTCAGCCCAGGGTGTCCTGGTAGGCTGCTACACTACATTTCAAAGTAGTGATCAATAAACGTTCTATAAATAAATAAACTACATATTTTTATTCTTGTTGAATATTCTAGTTGATTCCAGCAAATTAGTTACAGTGTGTGAAAACTCCCACCAGGAAAAGATGTTTAACTGGTTTTTTTTACTACAGTTTACTAAATCCGGACACGTTTCTCACACTGATGATTTACCAGAACTTCAATTTACCTCTGAATTTTATACATGCAAACCAAAAGGGACAGCAGGGTTCTACTTTTAGAATTTTAGCACCATTAAATACCAACTAAAATTACTACACTTGCAGAAAAGGAGGATAAAACCCTAGCAAACTCCCACTCCTAAATATTGCTATACAGTCAGAAAAGTAAATAAAAACACTTTAAAATGTGGAAGTGTTTCCAATTAAAAAATAATATTTACACTAGGAATGTAGTCACATTTTCTCTCCAGTGAAATAAGGAAACTTGAAGAGAGATCAGATATAGTACAAACATCCTTAAAACCCCCACCTACCTCAGGTAACATAGATTTCTACAAAACAAGTTAATGTTTTCCACACCTTAATATCTGTGATTCTGAGTGCAAAAGCTGTAAGTTGATAAATAAGAAACTCTAAAGATTTAATTTTATGAATTTTATTTTTATTTATGAATTTTAGTTTGATTTTTAAATGCATGAAAAGAACATTATTAACACGGGATGCATATTTTTATAAAGTACAAACGAAAACTGTGTGCTGTCTTAATTTTCAGCTTAAATTTACAGACATACTACATGGCAACAGTATTAAAGCAAAAAGGAGGGATACATTTTCCTATTCAATAAAAAGCCATGGAAGTTGCATGGGGTAGAGTCTCTAGGAAATCCACTCTTTCTTTGAAAAAATGTCATTGGTGAGATAGGAGATTGGCACCACAATGAGCAAAATATAGTGAGGGCTGATACGGACTGTCAGCTAGAATTTGGGTTAAGACACTGACTTTTGTCTTCCAAAGAAGACGGAAGATGCAAAAGTGCAAGTTTCCTCTCTCTGGTTAATGTGGTCTATACAAGTGAATAATGTATAAGAAGATGTTCCCTTGATAATGTCACAATTATTCATTGTACAGCCATAAACTCAAATATTCACATTAACAGCTAGGTATTATTTTTCTTCTCTGAAATTAAGTGAGTGGCATCAGTGGTCATAAATGAGAGCATTCATCAAAGGCGTAGGCCATGGCAGAGGATTAAGTGAATGCTGATGAAGTGTCCAGATTCCCATAACTTGGAATGGGCTGCATTCAGCATTCCTTTATTATCCATCTGCCACATAACAAAAAGTCTCATATATTTAATGCAGGTTTGCCCTCGGCCACGTAATAGGATTAGGAATAATTTCTACAAATTTACAAAAACAAATCACATGGGAAGGCTTAGAATTTGCTAATAATTTCTCCATAGCTGGGAGATCAAAGGGATGTAAGAGTCCAGAGCCAGGCGGTAGTTTGACCCTGGCCAAGCTTTTTTAATGAAAGGGTTAATCTTCTCAGAGGTGACCATAGAGGAGCAAATAGTGTGACCAAAGGCAGATTCAGGCCTCCAAAAATAGGAAGAAAATCGTCTGCGAAGTATGACAGCAAGAAAACATTTACAGAATAACAGTACATTTTCCGTCTGGAAAAATAAAATAAAACAGCAAACCACAATGAATTGTTTTTAAGCAAAGTGTGACTGGTGGGGCGAGGGAGGAGTGTCATGCTGAGGAGAAGTTTGCAGGGTGGACCAGAAATATTACTGTTTCTTTCTGAATAACAGAGAATAGGCTGAACGCCTTCAGTCTAAAAACACTCTCTGTTGTCCTTAGGTGAAAACTGTCTTCTCCAAACGTGTGTCAAAGCTTTGGTTGGTTGCTTGCTTGCTTTTGCCATATGCTTGTCCTTTTTTTTTCCCAGAGGAAATGCACTGCACACACACGCTGCTTCATAGGTGAGTTTTTGGGAGGACCTGAACAAGTTGCCCAGTGAAGCTTTTTCAGAAATGTCCTTGGCTTGCTGCAACTCATGGTTAAAAACTTTGGCTTCTTTATACTCTGAAGACAAAAGATAGGGGGGGAAAAAAAAGGACAGGAAATGAAGGTATTGGGGTGTGTGGGTGCATATGTGTGTATTTTTTGGTTTTTTCTCCCTTAGCAAACTAAGCCTGTCTAAAAAATTTCACCTTCCTGGATTTCCTTTCCCACTCAGTAAACTGCAAAGGAAGTGAGTTAACATCAGCTAGATATAGGTGACAGCTATTTTAATTTTGCATCATTAATTTTGCATCCAAAATGACATTTGGAAAGTATGGCACAATGGAGGGCTAGCTTTTTCAATTTAATAGAAATCATGTGATCATTCTCATTTTTGGTCCCTGACCTGTTGTAACAAGTCTGAACGCAATGCTCCATCTCTGTGGTTTTCTTTACCTACTGGGCTACCCATCAAATAGCAGATCAAACAGCCTGATTACAAGTAAATTAGTGAATAATTTATTACAGCTGCACAAAAGCCCATGCAGACATCTGAGCCTAAGTGAAGATATTATTTCTTGTGTTTCTCTTCTTGGAAGAGAATTTTAGGCCAAAAGTTTACTTCAGCCTCAAGATTAACTTCACATGAACCTATATGTCCCACCACACTCTTTCATTAAATAAGAAAGGAGGAGTAGTGATGACAGGGAAATAATGAAAAAATAATTCCCAGGAAAGAATGAAACATTTCCAGCCAGAGCATCTATGTTTGAACATGGGGCCTGACAAGTACTCAGCGTACAACAAAAAACCTGAAAGCTGAGTAGCTTTGAAAAGGGTCAGACTGATATCCCTGGGGAAAGAAAACTTCCGTACTGTGTTGCTTGCATCTTTCACACACAGAGACTCCTATCAAGATGGCTAGAAATGGAGGAAGCACTTTCAGGTATTATTAGACAGTCCAGCTCTTTCCAGTCCTGTGCCACAAGAAGATTTCCAAGAAGGATACCAATGAGTACCTAAAACTGGTATGAGTTCCGTGAAAAAGGAACATTTATTTGGCAGTGTAAATTGGACGGAGGTCACGAGATTTATTTCACACAGCTTACCAGGAAGCCAACAGTTTATAGTAACTTGGTATTGCTGCCAGCACGGACTGAACTTAAATGTGCTGTAGAGATAAGAGACCTTAAATTCTCTTCTCTAATTATCCCCATATTCTCTGTTTATTTTACAGAGATGATGGTTCATTCCACCTCTCACACATTTAGAGTAATTCCATTTAGAGGTTGAAATCCAAACCAACTTTTTTCTTTCATATACAGAAGTGCAACTCAGCCTTCTGATACAAAATTGTTTTTTGAGACTTCCTCAGTGTGTAGAGGTGTAAGTATCTTGTTAGTAACTTTCAGGCAGGGCTTGAGGTTAATGTTTTGTGCGCCACAGTCTCAAGCTGTGATGGTCATAACAAAAAAACAGCAACCACTATCATCCATCATAGGTCAGAAACAGCAAATGCTCAACAATTCCTGTTTCTTTAGTGACAACACAGATCTATGGACTCCTGTGTGCATCAGAGAGGCAAAAGTTTTAACTAATGACACATAGCTTTAGGAGGTATTTAGTCCATCTTTAGACTAAAACCTCTAGCAGTTAAACAAATTTTAGGCATCTGGCTTAGCAGGCTCTTGGCTGGCTATAATCATACTGTATCGTTACTGAAAAGAGACGGGTTCTTACTCTGAAACTCCCTTGGAAATTATAAGTTGGGTGCTCTTAACTGACTCTCCTTTGTTGGCTGAGGTTGTTAGCTACCTAAAGAAGATAGTTGGGTTAACTACCTAAATTTGGGCTGTGTGAGAGGACTCAGATTTTAGACCACCGGTAAGAACTGGATCACTAGTAAGACCCCCCCACCTTGCCCCACTTCAGCTTAGCAAGTAGAGACGTTATGACAGCGCACTTTGCCGATGAAAAGCACAAATGTAAGAATGACCCTATTCTACTCCACAAACATGTCACCTGTGAATATTCTGGTAATTTGGGCCACAAATTTAGTTTTACTACAGTTTTATAAAAACAACACAGCAACTAGAAATTGAACAATATTATGTCCTTTTGTTGCATTTTCACATTATAGGAAATAAGAGCCATAAGAAAAACTTGGATCTGATATAATTTTCAGACCCCTATCACTTTTATGACCACTTTAACATAGAAACGCATTTTTAATACCATGCAGTATTAACCTGGTAAGCTGTTTGAAGCAGAAATGCAGATATACAATGCATACCTCAAACCACACTGTTGGGATTCAGCATCTGATTAAGACCCTGTGTTTCCTAGACATCAGGATTGTTCAGAGTTCTTGGTTCCAGCCTTTTCCCAGCTGCATCTGGAAACCAGTTTTGCCTTTCACCATCTTAAGTAGCTGCTCGTTTAATGGTCACTAAGGTTGACCTTTATGTGTCACAGTGCCACTCAGTGGGATAAAGAATGAGATACCTTTTTAGGAAATCATACTGTGTGTTTACAAGCAGCTTCTTGACCCTAACCAAAAGAGTTGGGGAGCAGCAGATAGCAATCTATTGTGCGAATTCTACCGTTCTTCATGCCAGACCTTTGAGCATTATACTGCCCTCAAATATGAGGTCATATCTCTGCCCTACACCTAAGGAACAATAGAGATTTTCATGGATGTTCAGAAATAGATGGTGGCCCTGTTACAATCAGGACTGTATCCTGCCCTGCTATGCAGGCCAGACAAACCCAAGGGAGAAAACTGCATTCACATCAGGAGTTAATGTAAAGCGGTGTCAATGGGTGAGACAAATTCCTCCAAATTTTATTTGTTCTGAAGGATCTCCTAAAAGCCCAGGCAAATTTTAAGAAGCCCTCTTATGCAATGGGAAGAAATAGATTTGTTAGCTTCCTTCTCATGAGTTCATGTACCACCTGCTAATACTTTCTTCTTGCTCCTTTGAATTGACAAATGGCTTTATCAGCATTTCTTATTAACTGCTTTAAGGATGGGAAAAGGGTCCCAACACTGCGTGGGAACTAATGGTTGGTCAGTTGAGAATTCTGTATTTTCATTGCATGTTGGAAATGAACATGAGGAATAATGCCATCTTCCTCAGTACAATTTGGTTGCACAGCTAAGTGAATTGGAGATAAGAATACCAAGAAGTGCCCTTCAGCATCAGTATCCAAAAGCACAGCAGATCAGTCCTTCTGTACGTCAGTATTTTTTCTCCATGTATTTCCCTGTGAAGACTACTGAGATATCTCTTAAATAACTTTAGAACAAACATCATCATCTGCCACATCACCACCAAAGCCTTGAGACATTTTTACTTAACTTATGGACATCACAGATGCATTGGAAATAAATAAAGGTAAAGAAAATCAATTTGGAAAAAATGTTTAGAAACATCTTTCAAGAAAAGTCATGTGAGCACCAGCCAAACTTATAACTGATAGGTAGACAGTTTTGAGACATGTAATTTGCATAATGAGGATGAAAACAAGGAAGAAGATTTAAACATAATTTCATTACCGTTTTATCACGATGACATTCCCAGAGCCTCAGTACTGTATGCAACAGCAACAGGTTTACAACACAGAAAATCTAGATGTTATAGAGAACTGCTAATGGGAGGAACAAACATTTCATCTTTAGATTACTAATTCAAATCCAGACTCAATTCCTTAGAAGTCATTAAGATGTGGCGGTTGTCTCAGCCTATGGGCTACAGGACAACAATTTATGTAACAAAAAAGCCCTGCCAGAGCTTAGAGAAAAATTGAGTAGTCCCTCTCTTCTCAAGATATTCTCTGAACAGAGAGCTACAGTTACTTCATACTTCAATCATGAGTCAAAATCACATTTCTAAAATTAAAAATAAAGAACAAATAATTTCAAAGATAAATCTTGTCCAAGACTTGCTGTTCATTTACGGACACTTAACTCTAAATCTTAATGAGACTTCCAATACCATCTAATACTATCCATTGGTTTTAAGAAATAATACTACGTCTCTCTACAAACTCTGCCTCTCTTATCATCTAAGATAGCTCACACTTCTTTAGGGTACAAGTAGAAATGAAGATGCAAAACTAGTACAAGGTTAATACGACAAGTAACCAGGACTAGTAACTAGTAATCAATTACATTACCTTCAGGCCATTTTTGGCAAGGGAGCAGGATTCCCCTCACCCCAGTGTTAGTATACCAGTGCTTTTTCATACAGCCACTAACTTTGCAATCATGCCAAATAGCAATAAAATTCATATGGCAGGGTATGCAGCTTATGGCTCACAATTCCGTTTTGTTAGCTTCACCCAGTAAAGTGCTGAAAGCATTTTTTCCTGTTAGTAGTAGTTCACATTTTCAACATGTCCAGTTTTGAATTCTCAATTTAATCCTATTAGTCCAATTTAATGTATTCAAAATCAATCCCTTTTAACAGTTTTCAGACTGAATAATAAAATTTGAGGTATCCAAAGCAGCATTTTGTAACATCTTGGCTTATGGTAGTTAGACAATAAACAACTATGAAACAGAAGTTTTTCTCTGTTGGAGAACTTTAACTGTGGAGTGATCATTGTCTAATACTGTTGTGAGCTTTACTACTCCTATTTTGCCATGACATTTTACATTTTACATAAAGTGAAAACCATCCACATCTCACAAATGTGGTACAATATACCACTGCATTAACCGCACAAACTACAGCCCCGTAGTGTTTCACTGCACAAGGCTATGCTCTCCGGTCATCTGCTTGAGAAGGCTGAGAGCTGCAAGAAGCATGTCAGATAGAAAAATACAAGCAATGCATAAAATGCTGCCTATCCAGTAACTCTAGGTCATCTTCTGTAAACTTGGATGCCTTAAAGTAAAGTAGCCAGTTGGTATGCCTTAAGTGTATATGGGTAGCTCCCACGAGTCCAGTCTCCATTTTACTGGTTAATGGAGCAACTGTAATACACGCACATGCAATGTTCTAATTGTTAATGAGTCAGCTAAAGCTATTACAAACTCACCCTGTACTGTGTTGGGGTGTTTCTACCCAGTGCTTCCAGTTACTGGAATGTGGGGAAGAGCAATGCAGGCTGGATTTCCGTGCTTTAGCTTCGTTCCAGGAGGGGAAGGGTTCACTAGTTTTATCCCTGTGTGGTACAAGAACAGCCATGCCACTTCTAGCGACAAGCTATCCCTGGAAGTAATACAGTTTTCCACATAGTATCACACCTGATCTAACAAACTCTTGCAAACTAAGTTGCTTCTGCAATTCTAACACTATCTGCAAGGTACATAACCCCACTACTGTTAAGTAAAAGTTAATAATACTGAAAGCCTTTAAGAGGCTGATTACACTTATGTTGGATTTTAAAACTGCCAAAATGCCTTAGGAGCATAAGCCTCACTGATCATTCAGCTCCCTGTTTTTGTAGCAGTTTTTGACTGGTGTGTGCGGGCGTACCAGATCAAACCCCCACTGTTATGTCAGAACAGAAAGCACTAACTGACATCCGTGGAGGCACGAGGAGAGAATATCACAGCAGAGACGAGTGCACTGCTTCTCCTCTTACATCAAACTTACACTGGCTTCATATTGACTAGACTGAAGTTCTTCCAGTTGCACACCAATATGAGTAATACTATGATCTGGAACCACACAAATGATGCAAATTAGGGGGAAAACATAACATGGGGAAAAAAATCCAATTTGAAGACAACACTAGACCCTGCATTTTTATCTCACGAGTGGCTTAAGTATGGCTGGTCATCTATTTCTTTGATAGCTAGTTGCTCAGGTCCTCTCATAGCTGGCAGCTGCACTGCAGCTTTTGCACCGACTCTGAAACCTTTGTGATATTTCAGCCATTCTAGCAAATTCACATTTTCAATAATAAATAATGTACCCCTATAAAGTCACCTGAACACCCTGAGAGAATTATAGCCTTTATTATGTACAATTGGGGGTATATTAATCCTTACATTGAAAGATTTTTTTAGTGACCTGTCGGAAAGTTAGATAAATTATCAGAAATAGCAAAGTAAAATTACACTAAATGTCCTTTAGTAGAACCACTGAAATGCCCTCTGCAAAATATGGGATTGTTTAGTTAGAGGAAGAGAATCCAGGGACAGACATGATCATTTTTTGTGGCATAGCTCTGAGGCTGATTACTTGAGTCAAGTGACCAATCTGGGAACTGTGAACCTCTGGACAGTCATTTTCTTGCTATTACTAGTGGCTGTTTTAACCTACTCACCTATTAATCTACCATGTATTTTCACTTGATTTATGGAACTTCCCTTCTAAGTAACATTTGGTAGAATGGTACCTTTACTCATTCAAAACAAGTCCTTTGCCTAAATCCATCTGAACACATGGGAAATGGCTTCCGAGCAATAGAAATAAAAGGGGAGGAAGGGAGGAAGCTCGTTTAACACAAATATTGCAATATAATTGAAATTATATTAAAAAAATTAAATGACTTTTTGTGAACTTGTTTAAAAGGGTCAGAAATGTGTTTGAGCTGTACAAGATTAACCTTTACTCGTTTGGGAAAATGCAGACTTCAACAGCAATCCTCTGCAGTGGTTGCACTTGCTAAAAGTTTAAAACAGTAATTTTTTCCCAAGAAAGGTCATCTTGAGCTAAAATGTCAAATAAATTATTTAGATTACTGAATTAGAAAAGTGAGGATCTGACAGGCTGAATTTTTTATGCACATTAGCCACAGTCAGGGACTCTATATGCTCTTTCTATCAAGTGCACCCCCTCTTCCCTTATTAAAAATCTCTCCATTTATTCCAATATATTCTCCTTAAGATGTATCTTAGCATCTAAATAGCTGGTCCAATTTGCTTCTTACTTGTACAAAACAGGAAGCACTTTATTTGACTGTTGCTCAGCACTTTTCCAGCATAAAACTGATGTCAGAAAGAGAATCTTACCACTAGTTTGTAGGGGAAATTAAGTGACCAAAAATTCATCTTTAAAGCCTCCATGTAGCTATTAAATCCTAGGTTCTAGCAGAAGAAATATTTTAAGGAGAAGGAATATTTTGAAGGATGGAAAATTAAAAGGATTGAAATAGAAAAGGAATAACTTTTAAGTAGGTGCTACTCTCATGGTTATGTCCTAGAGTTTTTATAGGGCAAAATATAGCTATAAGTAATTACTAGAAAATCGAAGAAAGTCATCTTCATATGTAGCTGCTCACACACAGGGTTTACCCCACAGGTTCACATCTGCATTTCCCATTCTTCCTCACATTCATAAATACTACTGATAATTATTCGAGGCAGCACAAGAGCCTCTGTCCAAACATGATACAATATGATTCAGTCAAACGACAACAGTAGTAAAACTTCCCACTTCATTTTCCAAAACCAATATTTGCTCAGCACTGGAGAGGTCATTCTATAAAACAATTCTACACTGATAATAAGACCCTCCTCATTTGACTCCTACTGTGCTTTTTTTCCCCACAGACTATGTGCACTGTGGAGCAAATTAAGTTCTCAGCCTGAGTAGCCAGTTCAAATGCTGGAGGTGTAGGGCATGACAAAAGGAGAGACGATACTTTCAACTTACCAGCAAAAATAGCCTCCCTCCAACCTCTCAAAATCCAACACATAAGGTGCGTAACCTCGACCCTCACTTTGCTAATATCCAAATACTCCTCAGTAGTATAGTGTCATAGCAGGTTTCCTCGTAAGCCTTATAGTGCATGCAGGTAAGGTATGTAACTGTGTGTAAATGCAGAGGCGGTGCAGCTGCACGTGAACCCATGAGGCAATGCGCCTCGGCAGTGATCTACTAAGGGGTCTCATCTTATTCCTTTCCTAGGACCCAGGCCCACCTTGCATCACTGCATAGGGAAGAACACTAGCAAAGCACAGCTGCGCAACCTGGAAAGAACTGAAAGAACAATGCTCCTCCTACCATACATCAGAAGTACAGGCAATACAATGTGTGTGTGTGAGTAATTTTGTTGTGTACAATCACACGTAGTCAAATCCTCTTAAACGAGATGATGGCAGGAAGAGCTGCCCTCATGCACTTATTCCTTACGTGCTTTTTTTTTGAAACACCTGAGATTTTTGTGTTACTTTTGTATATAAAACATCTGGCATGTGCAGGACAAACTTCCTATCACCCTAACCTGAGACTGACCTGTTTTAACTTTCTGTCTTGCAGTGGCACCAAAAGTACTTAGTCATTTGTGCATCACTGAGAAGAGGGATTTAGTGAATAAGACAACCATAGACCTTACTCCTTGGTGATTCCTTCTTTGACAGGGTAAATCCAACAGAAAAACAGCATTAATAGAGCATGACGATTTGAAGAATAGAGCCCTAACTGTTGACATTTCTGTTGTCAAGCCAGGTATTATGCTATGATAAAGAAAAAGAAATATTAAAAGAATTGTGGAAAGCTCTCTGGAATTAAGTTTCTTGATGCTGCATTACTGTAAAGGCCATTAGTACTTCTCCCACTCAGGGGTCTTTCATCTTTCCTGCTATGAATTCTTCTTTTCTGGACTTGATCATAATTTACCTTTGTCAGGTCAACAAAGTAGAAGTTGTAATTTGTTATATAGTGTAAAATACTCAAGGGTCCTTTTAAGGTCTAAATTTAGGCAGAAACAGTTTCTTTTTGAAAATGTTTGTACACTCTACTCACCTCTGATTGCAGTATTTGCAATGTGAGGTAAGACACACTGGGGAGAAGTGGGAAGAATATATTGGCTCTTAACTTCAATTTGCAAATTAACAAACAGAAGAAAGTTCTTAAAAAGGTAGAGCAAGTTGGAACATTGAATCTTGATAATATGAGATAGGCCAGTAAATAACCTTCCCAATGGTTTTCACAAGCAGCTTGGACAGATCTTGACATCATAGCTTTTGATTATCTTTGCTGTGTGAAATACTCATGATTTGCCCAGTTTAATTTCTCAGCTGTTTCGTAAGGTAAAATGCTTCAATGGCAAAGTGTTCATCATACATGATACAAATGGTTTTGGACCATGACCATTAGCGCAATCAAAATAAAGATACTGTTTTTCCACTGCTTTTTGCTTCTTTTTTTTTTTTCTTCACTCATAATATGATTGTGGATATGCTCTGATCTACAATATTTGAGAAGTTTTCTTCCCTTCCTCCTTTCAGTGATTTATGTGCTTTTTTATGCTAACATTGTTGGCCTAAATTGATTCTGCAGACTTTGAGAGGTCATACTGACAGAGGCCCTGTGATAGAAATGTATTTTGCCCTATATTACAGTGCAGTGCAACACTGGCAAAGCAGTTCACTAGGTGTTTTCAGGAGAAGCTTTTTGTCCAAAACATGTCTCAATTTCATCTATGCAACAAGGCTGTTTCCAAAGAGACTGCATAGACCAAACTGCGACCTGGTTTATTGACTCTTACCAAGATGGTCATTTTTGCTCTAAGGAAAAATCTGCCTAAGAGAACTGTCTTGATAGATTGCTATTTTATTTTGCTTCAACAATTTAAATTAAACTAGTACCAAAGTTCTGCGTGTCAGTCCTCTGAATTCCTTTTCAAATTAACACTGAAAAGAAAATCCATCCATCCATATATATGTAAATACGCAAAGCCAGCTGCCAAACAGTGACATTATCCACGGGTTTCTGTGGGCTTGTCATAGAAATGAATGGGAAACTCCTCTAATATTGCCAGGCTTGTATGATATTTCTGAAATAGGTGAGAGAAAGCAGCATCGTTCCAGGAAAAAAAGGAAGAGTATTTACCAATTGGAACACAGACAGATGTCACTGATAGCAGATGGTTTTAAAACTTGCATTTTAAGACAGCAGCTGCCTGACTATGTTATATTTAAAAGGGCTACCCTTGATTGGAATATTGGATGAAATGCTTTTGTAAGAGGGCAGCTTTAACTACAAAAAGAGAAAAACAGACTGGACAGATATAAAATCAGATCTTGCTTCTATTGCATCCCTTCCAAAGCTTTATTAGATAAAATATCAAAAAGATAGAAAGACTATTTGTGTCAAAGTTTGTAGAAAGAGGAGACGTACTTGCTCTGAATATTTTTAGGTGCTAAGTCCATATGGCTCTGTGATACTATCTTAATTCAAGGATATTCTAGGACTGTTTAAAGAAAAAAGATGGGAATATTAAGGAGGAAGTCCTCACTGAAGCCTTTTCCAGTCATATAAAGAAGAGGAAGACAAATGCAAAATCCTTCCTGGGATGGAATAATTCCATCCAACAATATAGATTGTGGACTGACTGGCAACGCAGCAGGTCTGCAGTCTGGGGGCTCTGGTGGACAACAACCTGAACATGAGACAGGGACGTGCCATTGAGGTGATACCACCAGCCACTGACAGGTTTTCGTTGACAAGAATGTAGTTAGTAGGACAAAGGAAATAATAATTCCCTTCTGCCCGGCACCCATGAGGCTGCACCTGGAGTGCAGTGTCCTGTTTTGTTCCCTTGAGAGTGAGAAACTGGAGAGAGTCCAGCAGAAAGCCACCAAGATGGGTATGGGACTGGAGTACATGATATATACACACATATATATGACTTGTATAGTTATGCATAGAAGCTGAGGGAACTTGGTTTGTTCAGCTTGCAAGTGAGAAGGCTGACAGGGTTCTGTTTGCAGTCTTTTGTACCTAAAGGGGGGTTATGGAGAAGAGGGAGCAAAACTCTTCTCAGAGGTATGCATGGAAAGATAAATTGCAAGTGGAAGCAGCAGCAAGAGGAATTCAGATTGGATATCAGGAAGAAAAAAAGCAAACCCTCAATGAGAGAAATTAAGCGTTGGAACAGGTTGTATAGAGACGCTCCGCGACCCCTATCCTTGGGGATGTTCAAAACCTGACCAAAAAGGGCCCTGAACAACCTCGTCTAACTTTGAAGTTAGCCCTGTTTTGAGTAGGAGGTCAGACTAGGTGACTTCCAGAAATCCCTTCCAGCCAGGTTTAAAAAGACTAAGAAATATTATCTCTGCTGACCTAATGATTAGAGATATTAGCCTAGTGACTAGAGCAGGGTGGGAGAATTGTAAAAGTTATGATTCATCAAAATCAAAACTGCTTTTCTTAGTCCCAGTATGGAATTGCCTTTCCAGACCAGAAGTACCTACCATTAGAAAAGTCATATTAAAATAGTTGAGTCTTCAGTATACCAGGTGATGATTTTAACCTCCAGCTGAGCCTTCTGTTTCTTACTCACCTTCTGTCCTTTTCTAATTTTTTTCCCCTTTCCTTTTTTTTTTTAAAGTATTCTAAAAAAATTGTCACCAGATCACGGAACAGAATTCCTACATACTTGACTTTGACATTTGATTATCATGAACTATGGTTAATAAACATAATAAATCATGAACTCAGACAGACAGCTTTGGGTATCTGAAGCAAATCTTCCACATAGCTCCAGCAAGACCCCTTTGCAGAGCATGCAGAAAAAAAAATGGGACCAGAGTTTCTGAACCATCAGAAATGGAAATAAGTGTTTAAGCATAGCTGCAATAAATTTAACAAGTGCTTCAGTGTTGTCCTACAAAACAATGACATCTCAATGAAAAAAAACCAGTAATGACTTGGCGGTCCTATTGCAATTCAAAACATTTTCTTCATTTCAATGCTTGTATTCTCTTGTATTTTCAAAATGAAATTTCAGAGTGTTTTGAAATCTGTACTCAGAAACCTAAAATTTTGTAAGCTCAGCTGCATATGTCAGAATTCTTTATGTTGTACTCTGTGTGGTCGGATTATCGAAATACCTGTAGATCAGCAAGGAAAGTTGACGCCTGTTCAGCTTGTGATGTCAACATTTTAGTGCCTAAAAACGCGTGTCATATAGCCAAAGAAAAAGCATTTTTATGGATATTTGCTTGATGTCCTCATAGACTACTAACAAAAATTAAAATACATGAAAGTATCTGGCTTTGGTTTCCTAGCATCTGGCATGGTATATCAGTCCACAACTTGTTTTGTGATTTGTATTTTTCAGCAGAGAATGGACCTTATTTTAAGAACATCACAACTGTATTTTAGTAAAATGCTTACATGAATTGACACAGGCATATTTAACATATGATGCAGACACATGTTCTTCATCTCTAAAAAAATCCCTATAGTCCTTTTGAACTTTGCTCTGGAGATAAGAATTTGGCCTCTGTTTTTGTCTCTGTTTCTCGGTTACAATTATAATCATAATTAAATCGCTACCTAGACAGATACCCTGTAAGTGAACATATTCCTTACATTTTTCTATTAAATGGTTAGTACATTTCTGAACACAGACATGAGTCCCTGATGTCCAGTTAGCTGTATAAACCTCTTACACAGCTTGGCTGGCATATGACTTGAACAATGGATTTTGAATTCTACATAATTCTTTTTTTTTTTCCAAAGGCTAATTAAAATCAATTCCATGGCATTTCTCTGCTGTTAGAAAAGATGCCACGGGTAGATGTTTCAATCATTAGCAATATGGTGCTGCTGGATTAAAAACAAATTTCCAAATAACATAGCAATGACAGTTAGTCTATGATAATCCATGCAACCGTTAATGAACAAAACCTGTTCTGCCTCTATACCTGAATATTTGTTGATGGCATCTGAAAATGGAGATGTCAAAAAGCAGTATTTTTGTTACATTTTAAAACTATGTTCATTTATTTTAGCCATGCAAATTTAATAATTTTCTGAATTTCACAGAGGATTCAGACCTTATAAATATGGGCTTTCATAATTATTATAAATATAAAATATTTCAGAATTTAATTCTAGAGGTAAAATACTCTCATTCACTCCGCTTACATCTAGAGTCACTCAACCTTTGTTTAGATGTAGCTCCCATGTTTAGTCCTTAAGCGTTTTAAGTTAGCCTGACTGATCCAAATTCTACTCTTACTTTACACAATGTAAGCCTAGTCTGAGATCAGCATCAAAACATTCCTGAAAGGTTATAGAGTCCAATTTAAAATCATTGGACCCAATGGAGCTGAAATACTTTCTTCATTGAAGGTCAGCGAGTTTTGTCACTGATACAGCTGAAGTGAGGATTTTACTTCAGGAGGTGGAGAAACGGTGATGTAAATGAAAACAGAGCAAGAAAGAGTTTAATAAGTATTTTGGAGAGAAGAAGCATGATCACTAGAAATGAGTGTTTGTAATTGAGTAAGAGTCAGTGCAGCACGAACATCACAGCCTAAACTCTTTCCCCCTTTGTGTCTTTTTTCACAGTAGGGTTGCTGTTTGCCTAGCCTTTGAGAAGGGGCTATCATTATCTTTCATGTGAAATTATTGTAATTAGAAGCACACAGTTGAAACAGAACCTTATTATTTCTGAGTTAAACAACTGTAAATGTAATTGATATACACCACATAGAAGTAAAAGTCCTTGTTCTGACTGATTTGGCACAAGAACTTGCACCTGAGTCCCTTCTCAAATTACTGGATTATTGGTTATTATGGGGTTGTTGCATCTTATCTCCATCTATTGGACACAAGAAACCTTCCCAACCAAATCGTAATTAAATCGGATGGATTCCCATCAGCTCTACTTTAGATACATCAATGTTTTTCATTAAAAAGAAAAATATTATCTGGTGATTAATAAAAACAAACAAAAATATCTACTATTCTTCCCCCAACATTTTTTTGTTGGCTATTAAATTTTGTAGTATCTATATTCATGAATAGTATGAAAAATCCACAGCTTTTCATTAAAAAAAAAAAAAGAAAAATTTTGGAAAAATTTATCAAATTATTTAGGTACATGTAATATGTCAGTGATGGCATATCTGAGACAAACCCATGGATTTTACTGTCTTCCTTTCTTAAATGGTTACTACCACTCTCTCTTGTCTGATAGACATGGTCCTTATAGACTAGGATCCATTTCATAGCATAATTTCCTAAATGAATTATGGGAGACGGTGTCAAATGTGTTGCTAAAATGAAGTCAGATGACAACCACCGCTCTGCCCTCATCCACTGAGCAACTTGTTTCATCACAGATGGCAATCAGTTGGTCAAGCATTTACCACTGGTAAATCCATGTTGGCTCTTCCCAATCACCTCGTTGTCTTTCATGTTCATGGCAACAGCTTCCGTGAGGGCCCATTTCATAACGTGCTCAGGGACTGGCTTGAGGCTGACTGGTCTGTTGTTTCCCAGATCTTCTCTTTGGGAGATGGGTATATATTTGTGCTTTTCCAGTCATTCAGGACTTGCCCTGATCTCTATGACCTTTCAAAGATGAAATAGAGTGACTTTGCAGTGCTGTCAGTCAACTCTCTCAGCACCCTCAGACCCATACCACCAGGTCCCATAGACCTGAGTATGTCCAAAATGTACAGATGGCTCTTGACTCCCCTCTTCACTCAGCGGTTCACTGTTTGCTTTGTTGTTGCTTCTTGGCACCGAGACTTGGGGGCTAACTTTACCCTTGAACACCAAGGCACGGAAAGCACTTAGTATCTCACCTTTTTCTGTATCGTATTTAATTAACCTGTCAGCTTGTACTAACTTGTTCAGCAGTGGACCTGCACCTTGTACTTCTGCTTGTTGCTCACATGCTTACGACTTTCTTGTTATTCCTGGCATCTCTTGCCAGTTAGAGCTCTGAGTTTTTGCCTCCTCCACACCTCCAAGCAATGTTTCTATGTTCCTCTGGGAGTCTGTCCCAGAGTCACTGCTCAATACCTTATATTGGTATCCAGAATTGATACCTGTCTTTGATTCCTCATATTATCACAAATGTTAATAATAAGTAAAATTCAGAGTAAGTCTCAATGAGCAAAATTCAAAACAGCAACAAGGGAGTTATTGCTGTGTCATCTGATCTGCTAGGTTCTTTCCTGAGCATTTGCAAAACTGTTTATGAGTTATTTTGACACTGTCAGTGAAGTTAAAAGGGAATACCTTGTATCATTATAGAGGTGTGCTTGAAAGTTTTACATAGAAAATTTTACCATCAGTTCATGGTTAATCAAGCTATGCACATAATGAATGCTACAAGGACTGTGTGTACTTGTGTATAGAAAATGAATATATCTATGTATAGTACAGGCTATAGGCATAATGCAAGGAGAGAATTTTTATATAGGCATCTTTGAAGAGACAGCATGAGAAGAAGCAAATAGAGGCATTTGATGTGGGCTGGCGAGGAACACAGGAAAGTGTGCTCTGTGAAATGTGCACGTGCACATGGAAAGCATGCGTTTGTTAGGGACAAAAGTGCATATGCCTGAAGAGATATATAGAGAAGAGTATTTGTATAGTGCGTGCATCTGTGTGAGGGAATTTGGGCATGGAGTTATAAGCCTGTTTATGTATAGATAAAAGGAGAATATTTGGATTTGTGTATAAGCTAGGGCAGTGGATATAAGTGAGGTGATCGCAATGTTCACTCCACATACATACTCACAATGTACAGACCTAAAATTTTAATTGGGAGGATGTATCTGTAAGAAGCTTGAATTGACGGAAAAGTGGGAAAACAAAGTAGAAAGAAGGGAAGGGAAATGAAATAAAAATAATAAACTACACACTAAGATATAATAAGCAATTCCTTATGTTGCCTTGTTAAAAATTTTGACGCTTTTCAGTGTATCACTTGGAAAAGTGTCATTATTTTCTCTATTGATATCAGCTAAGTTTAGTCAGTATTTATGTGCCTAGCAGGACAAAAACCATAGCGGTTATGTTATTTTTCTTGTTGTTTACTTTAAATATTTTTAAACAGTAGCCCCACTTTGCCAAACAATTTTTTTCCAAAGATTTCCCAGTTCCTAAGAAATTTTTCAGGGCTGGAAGAGTGGTATATTTTTCTTTTTGTGCATTTCCTTGTAAAAAACTTACTCTGTAATAGACCTGTACTATTAAATAGCTGGCTGCACTGATTATTTCTTCTGCTTTGAGTGGCACTTCCCACCCTACCAATCATTATCAAAACAGACTTTGCTGCTAATTTCCTGGAAGATTCAAATGCTCCTATTTCAAGGTCATCTCAAAGGATAGTTTAAAGAGCTTTTTCTGTAAAATATGTATATTTACAAGAGCACGCATAAATGGTCACCAGGGAAGATAAGCTATCAGAGAGTAAAGAGATGTCTTTCCTTATACAGTTCACACACCACTGAAGCAGATAAAATTGGTTTTGTACCCAGCCTATGAATACACTGTTAGGAACTCTGTCCTGAAAATTGATCTACTGAGATAAAATTCAATGCATCTCTTTTCATAAATATCTAACTGTGGCATCAAAATTCTACTGCTCTTGCCTGAATAACCATCTACTGTAGTTCCAGCAGGTAGCGGAGTGACTTCACTCGTGTGCTCGAGAGACAAGGGAACAGGCTGCATCCGGAGGTAATTAGAGCATTAGTTTTAGTGCACAAAGATGTGAGTTCAAGTTTACAGTTATTAAAGTCAGACACATGACTGACTACGAAATGTTAAGATTAAATCTGCGTTTATTCTTAATAACAAAGGCATCCAGTATTCATTAACTTGTCTTTTTTCAAGTCCCTCTATGCAGCTTTGTATTCCTGGTCTTGTCTTCCCTGTCTCTAGTGCATAATACTGGCACACTACTCCTCTTTAGAAACAAGCAGGACTGTAACATTACTGAGGCTCACTTTTGCTCTGCTAGTTCACTCTGTGGCCATGATCTACCTGTACAAGCTTAACTTCAGCGTTGTACGAAATTTTTATATGGGCATAAAGGTGCATATGGGCTTTAGTGTTCTCAAAATATATGGTCAGGTCAGTAACATGCAAAATCAATTGTGGGCATGAGCAAGCACATAAGGACTATTCACAGCTGGAAAGTGCTCAGAACCTTATTAACTAGCACACAGTTAGCAGCAATTTTAATGTCTTATTGGAAAAAATGAAATCACATCGCAGTGGCTCTCATGTGACAGCTCCTACAATTTTCCCTTAGAGCTACCATTCACTTCTCTTCACATTACGCGTTACGCAATACATAAACTCCTAAAGTAAAAAACAAACATGTGGGAAACTGGAAAATATATTAGGCTTAATCCACTTGCTGCTAGAGTCAATAGCTAAAAGTCCTGCTGACTTCAACAGGAAATGAATCCAGGCCCTTTATTTCACAAGAAAGCATACTTAGGTGTGATCTATGTGATGAAGGCGGCGAAAAATCTCTGTTTACATGTAGCCTATTATCCTATAAACAGCCAAGGTGCAACAAGTTCCTTTAGAAGAAATCCTAACTATTTCACTTTTGCTTTATTTTTTACAGTGTGTCGCAAGAAAAAGAGAAATTAAAATATATTTTAAATTCTATTTTATTTTTAGCTAGTGGACATCTGTTGGCAAAACACAAGTTAAGTGAAAGTGCCTGAGTCTAGAGCAAAGAAGATGACGTGCTGTAATGATTTAAAAAAAAAAAAAAAAAAAAAAAAAGCCACTTCTTTTCTTCTGCTGGTATAGTTAGTAATTTGCTGGAAAAAATCTATGGAAAACTCACTCAAGCTTTTGTGATAATAATGGACAAAACCAGCTTAGCTGATTCTTGGCTCAAATCACCTGAGGAATCATCTTACTGGAAACCCTGAAGAAGAACAGAGCTTGAAGAACACACACCTACATTGATGCTTGGGAAGGGCCAATTCAGTCCTCTACGCATCTGAGGGAACCTGTGTGGGAAATGAAAAGGTGGTCCCACAGTTCTCTTATTTATGGTGTACTGGATTTGAGATGGGTGGTATAAAAAGAAATATAATTGCCTTTCTGATGTGTAAAACATTAGAAGCCTGCAGGCACAGAGGAGGAAGCCATATGGATACGCAGCTCCTACTTCTCCTTCGGAGACATGGGGAGTGCCACTACAGAACTACTCACAAATGCCTGGAATGGCAGAGGAGATGGCTCACACTGGTTCTAGCCTTCCCACTGCTACGGGAAATATAACTCTGCTTATTTTATCTTTTCACCCTCATTATTTTGTTTTGAGATTTGCAGTTAATGAAAGCTAGTGGTTGATATGGAGTCTTATTTATGTAGGTTTCAAGGGCAAAGGATTTCAGTAGGTACAAAACATTGTCAAACACACTTTGCATGTGAGTATGTTCTGCTTTCTTCAACTGATGGTGAGGAATCTTTCCACTTCCTTCACTACCATATCAATTAAAATTTCTGCCTAAATGCATCAGTGCTCAAAATATAGCATTTTATTATATCATGCTTAAAAAATAAGTATTTGGAAAGTGCAGTCTGTAATCCTGATGAAAGTGCATGGTAGTCACGGAGCTATTTTCAAAGGGTGATTTGTCTGTTAATAAGACATGGAAAAAACCTATTTTGACCATCGTCTCTTTCTCACTATGAAACATCTCAGTGTCAACTTTCAAAATATCATTCCTCCATTTGACTGATTTTGAAAGACAATTCCTTTACAATGCTGATTTCAGCTTCTGAACTACTTGCATGCATTACTATTCCATTTAAAGCTATACATTAAAGGCCACTCTCTTTTCAAGAGGTCAGTTCAAAAGTATGACAGAATTAGGTTCTTACTTAGCACATGCATAGAAATATTTGTGTCCCTATGAAAGCAAAAGAGAAATCAGTCCTTGAAAGAGTAGATATTTTTCTATTTGATCAGTGTTTCAATGGTAGTTTGAAATGCTTATTAGGAAAGATATTAAAATTCTAGCTTTTTAAAATCTGAATAATTATATTAATTTTAGTACCTTTTAAAAACACTTGCTTCCTTGTAAGAAATTGTTTAGACATTTCCATTCGGTGCTTTGTTGAACAGAGGTATTGTAAAACAATTTATGGCTGATTCCTCTCGTGTGTTGCTGATTCTCTTCAGCATAGGAAGGAATTTAAAAGTGATGCAAGCAATTGATCTACAGAAGGGGAAGGCAGAAGAGGAAGAAACCTTAACTATCTTATCTCATTTAGATATCCACTAACTCTTTTATCTAGATTCACTTACTCAAACCTAAGGCCTGTGGTCTTGTTTAATATCAGCCAGTAATAAAGAGCTCTTCAGCTAAATACAGCTATATTCCACTATTAACTGCAGCTCTTGAAGCAGTCATTGTGGAAAGGGGAGTCTAAACCCTTCAATGTCAAGGCATTTAGAGGCACTCTAGCATCAGTCAAGGTCTACGTCCAGTAAGTGCCTGCTTACATTTACATGAAATATTCATACAGCATTCAGTTTTGCTTTTCTCTCTCCTAATCATCACTTTTAGGAAGAAGCTACAATCATCACAGTTAAGGGAGGGCGTTATGGGATGTGCGGTACCTTTCAATGTCAGGCTTCCTGCAGATAGCTGGATCTGTAATGAGGCAGCACACTGTATAGACTACCAAAGGTCTTCCTCACACAGTCTAGCCTTGTTATCACGCACTATTCATCTTCAAGTATACAACTTAAAGCAAATGAAAGTAATTAATTAACCGTAACAGATCTGTCGAAAAGTGATTTCAAATCTTGAAAAATATTTAACGTCGCCTTTAAGTGAACAAGGTTCCCCCCCCCCCCGCCGCGTGTATTCTCCAAAAACAGCATTCAGGTCTTCTGCTACATTCTTTTAATTGTAGAACCACACAGACTCCTTTTAGACTGAGAATGATTTATTCTTTTAATACTTTTCTGATGCTTTTCATATGACTATACAGAGCTTTGAAAATGTAAAGCACTATAGACTGTGAACTATTATTATCTACTGTTGGCTAGAGACCATCACTAGTCTTTTTTCTCCCTTGAATATAATATCAACAAGTCTGTGTAATTTATCTACTATCCTTGACAGTTCAGAATACATTAACCTCAGTGCTTTTTTTTTTTAGCAAAATAATAACATTTGTAGGGAGTTACTTAGGAGTTTGGGCCAAATAGAAACATTGCACAGTGCCTTCTGAATGAAGTATAAAGAGCATTTCTCATCATCCTATATTTAGCCTTAGAGCAAATTCAGTTACTCCACCACTGGCAGTAGCAGCGTCTATAACTTTCTTTATTATCAGACTATTAATATCAGAAATTTAGGTCTTATAAAAGATTACTAGCAAATAATGGCTTTTGTTATTGTGATTTTGCTGCAGAAATAAGAACAGATCATGACAATACTCACCTTATAAAAGTAGAAAAATATAAAAGGATATCTAGTGCAGCTGATGCTGGAATTAAACATGTAAAATGATATTCATCCATTTAACTTTCAGTATGTACAATTCTATTTTTAAAAAAACTTAGTATTTTAGGCATTATTTAGTTTTATATGTATTAAAAATCTAAGATTCCCAAGAAGAATATGAAGAGCAAAGTTTGTACAGTTAGCACATTACCTACTAAAGTATTCATTTTTTTTCAGTAGCATCTTCCTCTTCCCTCCCTTTAAACATTCATACAGCAAAGTAACAGCATTTGCATTATATTCTCATGTTGAGCCTGCTGGCATCATCAGTTTTGATTTTTCTCAAAGGAATCCAGGTTCTCTAATAAATTATTACACCAAAATTGAAGCTGATTGCCTAAAAATTGAATATAAATGGCAAAGTACTGAAACCTAGGAAGACATCCAAAAATGTCAATGTATTTGTTATTTTTAAAAAGCTCAACATATTTGTTTACTTTTAAAACAGTTAAAATTGAAGCCATCTTCTTTTATTATATTCCCTAAGTAATAATAAAAATAGAAAACCACGATCACATTGTGCACATGGGAAAAGGAAAAGGCAGTTCTGAGTATCTGTTCGTCTAAAGATTCAAGCATAGGTAATCAAAAACAATTTGAAACAATTTGGGCCAATAATCTTCAGTTACCTCAAATAAAGACAGTCATACTTAAGAACAAAGAATACAACTGTACCGTTGTTGAACGTAAAAATACTTACTATACAAACCCACAAAACATTCTTGTTCATTACTCTGCATCTCTACTTGGGAGAACCCATATTATAAGAACAAACTAGCCCTCGAAAAACAGGTGTTCTTTCATTTTTCCCTGATTTTGAACGAAATATACTTCAATTTTTGTTCATTTTAAAAAAAGAGGAAAGACAGAATCTAGTGACATGAAGCTGTGTAGGCAAGATACATTCGAAGCTAATTTATAACAGTGAGCAAAGATTGCACAGTATCTGACTCAGAACAGGAACAGAAAAATCTTCCCTGAGGAGGCCTCACTGAGGTTTAAGAAGTAATTCATGGAAGGCTTATGGAAGATATTGTGCAGCAGTAGAAGCAGCCCTGCTTTATAATACACTTTCCTAAGTTCTTACAATGTTTCTGGCTTAGGATCAGATGCTGTGGGGTGCAGAGCTCCTTCTGGGAGTCACTGAGAGCCCTTGATTACTACCAAATTTAGTGAAATCAAAGGTATTTGTCACATTGCCAGTTTCAAGCTGCTAATTTATGAAGCATTCTCTTTCTTGTATTTTCTTATCAGCACTGCAATTTATTAGTTATGATAGTAATCTAAACTGTATTCTTGTATGTACACTATTGCAATAAAATCTTGTCATTAAATGCTGCATTTTGTGCTTTCTAATTCTGCCTTATGTCAATAGTATTTCCAAATGTTCAAGACCTTGTTAGATAAGATCATAAAAAATATCCCTATGTTGAGTGGTATAAATAGAACATAGACAAACGAAAATTATCCAGAGGCTATTTGGGAGTCAGACATCTTTTAAACAGAATTTAGTGTTAAATTGCAATTTCTAGTAAACTTTAAAAAAACCACAAACAAAACCCTGAATTTAATACAAGCTTCTTACAAACCCAGTTGTACTCATCTCTAGTACCACCCATCTTGAATAAATCAAATCCTCAGGATGGAAATGTAGTATTTCTTTAAGTCTGACTCATAAAGTGGCATAATCCATTATTCACCTCCTCGCATGTAAGCTAGGGTAGATGTTCAAAGTTGACTTCTGTTTTTTGGTCTGACATTATCTATTGAATTCATATTTGAACATTTCAAATGACTAATACAAAATAGACCTCTGCTGCTTTTTGGGTGTTTTTGGGTTCTTTGAGGCAATTTCAGAATGGCATGCAATCCGTTGTGGTTTAGCTCATATTTCAAACTATGCTGAAACCTGCTGAAATTTGAAGAGTTTGAATCAGTTGTAACCCATCATACCTGTGGGATATCTTTAATCCCACAAGTTGTGGGAACTTATGTATACTGTTAGCTTTTGATCTTACTACAATGATTCTGAACATAACTGGCAAAAGCAATGCTAGTCAGACATAAAAGAATTGACTCTCCCTTGTTCTGCTTCCTAAAGTGTTCTCAGAGCACTGAATAACATTAGGCTTTGCTTTGTGTGCCTGTGCAATACAATGATTTCCACTGCAGACTTCCACCAGATTCAGAATACAGAAAGGCTACCAGACACGGAATCCTTCTGAACAGTTACCTCTACAACAAACATAGTTTTTGAAAATGTAAATGTTATTTATTATTAGCAATATTCTCTCTGTGCTGTATTTACTCTTAAAACTAGTATATACTGTTATGCACGAGCACAGTACGCACAGCTGAAACATACATATATTTTATTGAATGCTTTTGCTTTACATCCATGCATCCCAGATATTTCTTTTAATAACCTTGCATGTTTGTACTGTCATTACTTGTGTGAAAAATATCCAAGATCCAGCTTTGTGCTTTGTATTATTTGCAGATGCCTTGAACGCCCTTTAGAAGGCTAACTATCAATGACTGTTTGTCTATGCAATGTTGCAGGTGTCAATGACATATGAGCAGAAGGCTGCAAGTCCCGCTTGATAGATATGTGCAGCCTATGTATTATCAAAAATGGATTACAGAAATTCAGATGTGTTTTTAATGTCACTTCAAATTCATTTTTAACTTTTTTTTTCCCCCTTGCAGTATAATCCAGTATGATCCACATTACTGTATTTTAAAATGATGGATAGGTTACCATCCAAATTATTTGTAAGACATAAATGACCATTGTATGTCTCTTTGAAGTCAGAGGATGTATTCTGTATGACTCAATCATTAAATCATCTTACAAATGTCTAACAAAGCACCTGCATTTAACCATACTTCCTATATTTACATTTTTGGCCTCTTTCTAAGATCAGGCATAAATCCATCAGGCCACTTTAGAACTTCAGAACTTCCTTCTTTTACATATCTGCTGCTCATTATCCAGAAGTTATTCTGTCCCCTGTGTTAAATTACTTTATGCTGCAGCTTAAACGAACATGTCTTGCTTTCATCTAGCATTTCAAATAGGGCAAAGACTGCTGTACAATTTCCAAACACAACTGTGCTAACAGAGATGAATTACTACAGTTTATATAATTTATATTAGGAATTCATAGACCTAGCAAAAGGGATTAGTACATTTTATTTCAGGGTAGGAGATGATCCTGTCATTAATGGTCGATACTTTCATCATCTTTTAAACCTGAGGAATTTCCTGGGTGACAAGACTGTAAGGACATATCAGGGATTCACAGCTGTGAGCTTTATCTGGCCGTGTACTGCTTTACTCTCAGTATGTGGACTACGTTCCATCAAAACTGGATTAGACTGTCAATCATGTCCTGCAATGTATATTGTATTATGATTTTTTGAAAATGTCACTGAGATCAGAGTAATTTCTTGGCTAATTGCATCTCGTCTCTTCTTAATACTGTGCATTTAATGGTTTCATTACCTTACATGACAATCACAGAGTCTAGTCCAGCATTAAGGGCAGTTTTACTTTTCTTTAAAAAAAAAAGGAAAAAAGAGAAAACCTAAGGAATCCTCAATCCTTTTAATAACATGGAAAAAATATTTAAGACACTTCTATATTTGATTAAACGAAATAAAAATGTGTTTGTGGTGTGCGTATTGTTCCCTATGGTCTGAGATATACATACTAGCGGAGATTGTTTCTCTAATCCCAAAAGCACACCTTATGCTTAGCACAGTATTTTCTTCTCTTCTCCTGTTATGGAAATAGATTAAAGAAAATATTAACCTTTAAGAAACTGTCACTCATTACTCACACAGCTTCCATTTTATGTATGCTTGTCTCAAGGGAAACTCTCCCAAACACAAAAATATTTGTGTTTCAATATTACCCATTTAGGCATGAGAGATTCATTTAGATGAATGTTATAGCATGTTTCCTGATGTTTCATTAAATGATAGTTTGCCAACAGCAAAAGGTTCTGATGATATGTGTCAAAAGTAGTGAAATTGTTGGAGTGTTTACAAAAGTACTGAAGTCAAACTTGTTTTGTTTGAAAATAAGGATCCTCTTAGAACCCAAACAATTATGAGGAAACATATCAGCTATTAAGGCAGTCATACGTATCATCGGAATCCTATGACTATAAAAAACAGTGATAGGCCTAATTTAGATGTTATTCTTTAAGCTGTTACAATGACTACTTAAAGTAGGAAGAAAATGCTGCCTAATCAGAATGGCTGCATGAAGTGCAAAGCGGTGTAGGTGAAGGTGGTGGTTCAGGACGGGACTGACAAAAAACATATTTTCAATCATTATACTACATTACCTCTGCCACACTGAAATACAAGCTGTTACTCATCACTGTAGTCTATTACATAATTGTATTCCTAAAGCTGAACATGTACACCCTCTCCTGGAGTTTTTTTTGTTCCTTTAAGCAAGGGAGGGGTTGTCTCCATTTTTGACATCCAACTTGCCTCTGAAGACCCTCATACTCCACCAGGCGAGGCAAAGCATCAGCACTTCTATCATTCTGCAGTCCTTCCTTTTCTACTCCATCAACTAATTGCAAGCTACAGGGCAGAGAATACACGGGAAAGATTCCTGGTAGGGGTGCTCGTGATGAAGGACACTCTTGGTTTTGGATCTGACAGCAGCTGGAATATCTAGTTCAAATTTGCTGTGGCAGGTAGAAAGAGTGCGAATGTTAAAATATCCAAGGCGTTTGTAAATACTCTAACTTGCTAGCCATTTGCATCCAGTTTGAGCGGATTGCTCCTATCACTAGCATAAATGCAAGCTGACATCTTTTTAAATGCAATTCCACTGATGATTTGGTTCTGAGTGCCTTTTCTTTAAACATTACAACACATTTTATTGATATTCTTGCAAAACAGGAATAATGATCAAACACTGCATAAAACTACAGTGTATTTCATTGGAGAAAACTGATTGATCCTATCAGCAGATGCACATGTGCATCCACGAATCGCTTAACTCCTGGTAAGTTTCATAATTAACAAAAAGATCATTAGTCTCTCACAAAGGGACTACTTACGCTGTTCTGAAACAGCGCTGACAATTCTGGTGAGGTGGGGAGGGGAGGGAGAAGGAGAATGCATGACAAAACCAGGACTTCCTTAAGCTAACAATGAAACCTAGTCCTGGCACCTTGTTTTTAATTCCATTTTCTATTACTGTAATACTCGGTCTCCATATATTCCTAAGAACAAATCGAGTTAGTGATGTTATTAAGATAGGCAAGTCATTGCTTAAAAACATATGTACATTAAGATATTATGTCTCAGGATGCTAGCCAAGCCTAGCAGCATGAATGAATTTAACAAGCAATGGACACGTAAGGGAAGCTGGCCTTTCTCCTACAAAAGAGAAGGGGTGGGGAGAGGAAGAAAAGGAGGGAGTTTTACATTCCCAATAGTTTCTAAAAATAGCTGATTTACATGCTATCTAAAACATATGGATAGAGAAACAATTAGCTTCTACCAACTACAGGGAATCCCTGTGCTTGATTTTTGTCATGTATATCCAGCAAACAGTATGCTTTGCTAAAAATCCGTTAGTAGGAAAGCAAGAAGGAGAAATTCTCGTAAGAATTTTTTGATACTCCCTCTTCTTTGAAAGCACAGCACATGTCAGAAAACTGTTCCTTAGGTTAGCACCTTTGTCTGCAAGGCACACATAGAATAATGTTCTGTGAATCTGGTTCACAGCACGGGCTGTGTGATGTCCTGTTGGTCACTTCCTCTAACAACTCAGCTGAATATAAAACAAACAAATTAAACTTTGTTTTAAAAAGCACGATTTATTCATAGTAGAATATACTAATCTTTTGTTTACCATGTTTTAACTTGTGGTGGCAGTAAGTGTGACCTTTCTTGACATGGACGTAAGAGGGCCGCTATTGCCAAAGAGACAGGACATTGCCATCTTGGTTGACCTGGAATATCTGGGGAGTTTCTGTTATCCACTTGAATATGATTAAGTCTGCTTTCTACTACAGGGCCTAAATTAAAGTCTGGTAGCACTATGACCACACCAGCAGAGATAACGTGTTTCCTGTGAAGCAAAATAGTCCTTTGACAAGATTCTATGTCTGTGAAAACAGCTCTTGACTTGGAAATCACACTCTATCCATAAAAAAAATCAACGACACATTTCAGAAGTAAATAGCTTCTTCTGTCTACTGTGGTAAACTCATCCAAATAAGCAGGTATATTGCGAGAACTGAAGTAAATAAAAATATCCCAGAGGATGAATTAAAGTCCTCTGTAAGATGAGTATACATTCTTTACAGATTTTCAGAGACCACCCGAGAAAGAATCATACAGATGGGTTCATTTCAAAGCTTGGTAACATTGTTAAAAAATCCCTTGATCACAATTTACTCAAGTGGCCATCCTTGGACAAACTGGGAAAGTCAAGTAAGAATAGGTGTAAGAGAGGACACTAAACTATTCTTTCACCTGCAGCTAGTTGAATAATCAAGGAATTCGGGGACAAATGGGTGAGGAGATGTTGAGAATTACAGCAATACTTTCACCTGTAATACTTCAAGCTGCTTAACATATTTTCACGATCAGTGAAGATCTTTACTAATATATTCAGAATTTATGTTAGTTTGATAATGATGTGGGATAGGAACACTCCCACTCCTCCCAAAAAAGCAATAAATGACATGACTAACAGCATTCCTGTTCAATGGACTATCCCCTACCTATGGACAAGCTAAACCTTTTATTGTCTTTCTTTGTGCCACACTAATTATGTAGACAAAAATAATACATATCTGAAAAATAATAATGGTCTGTACAGCACCAGTCACTTAACTAGTTGTCATGGTTTAACCCTAGCCAGCAACTAAGCACCACACAGCCACTTCCCCCTCCCCCCTCCCAGTGGGATGGGGAGGAGGATCAGGAAAAAAAAAAGGGTAAAACTTGTGGGCTGAGATAAGAACAGTTTAATAACTAAAGTAAAATATAATATACTACTACTACTACTACTACTACTACTATAATAATAATAGTAATGAAAAGGAATATAACAAAAAAAAAGAAATAACACCCAAGAAGAGACAAGTGATGCACAATGCAATTGCTCACCACCCGCTGACCGGTGCCCAAGCAGCGATCCGTGCCTCCCGGCCAACTCCCCCCCGTTTATATACTGAGCATGACGTTCCATGATATGGAATATCCCTTTGGCTAGTTCGGGTCAGCTGTCCTGGCTCTGCTCCCTCCCAGCTTCTTGCACACCTGCTTGCTGGCAGAGCATGGGAAACTGAAAAGTCCTTGGCTTAAGATAAGCGCTACTTAGCAACAACTAAAACATCAGTGTGTTATCAACAGTATTCTCACACTAAATCCAAAACACAGCACCGTACCAGCTACTAAGAAGAAAATTAACTCTATCTCAGCTGAAACCAAGACACTAGTGAAGAAAAATCACTACGTTCTATAATGTGAAAGAGATTTCACTGAAGATCCTTAGTAAGCCTCAAAACTGAGGACCTGGATTTTGGGTCAATGAGTCTTCATAAATTTCACATAAAGTTTAATCTACATTGATCTTAGGTCTCTTCACACTCTTGTGGTTGCAAGTACTTGAATAACTTCTGTTTTATTGAAATACAGAAATTTAAGTGGAAGCTCAATAAAATGACTGGAAGCTAGAAAATGCAGTCTGCTTTGAAATTAAACAGAGAAAACCCTCTAGGCTCCCTTTTTCTCTAATGCTCATCCCAAATTCTAGAAAGCTATGGATTTGACATCATCATCAGTCAGAGGCTTGGATTAATAATTCCTTTTTTTCCTTATGTCTACTAAGATCAGCCAGTTGTTTTGATGATATTTGATGATATTAAAGATGGGCTTGAAGAAGATAAGTGGCTTCTTCTACTCCCTCTCTTTTTCAGAGTGGGAGGAAAATAATCCTGTACTAACTCCATGTTATCAAAATATTTTCCCTCTACTTTCCAGGGCTAAAACTACCACCAGTACACTCATTATATAAGGACTACTTGTTGCTGGAAGGGCAGAATCCACTCATCCTTTTTCTTACAGGAGCAGAAGCAGAACTGGAAATATCTCTCTTCTTTTTAGAATAGCGAAAGCCATGAGTCGAACATGAAAAGATGATACAAAGTTGACGTTCAAGCACCTCCAAAATTGAAGCTGTGCAGATACTGGTCCAGTCCAAAATACAAATTAAAGCAATCTAAAAGCTGTTCTGCATTACACTGGCTACAACAGTCTGGATGCACTCTTCTGTTGCCTGGTCTGCCTGGCAGAAGGTCATCTTGGCTGTGCTGCTTATAGAGGCATTTAGGCAAAGGGGTAACACAAGAGCTTAGAGTTAAGTCTGGTTAGATATACCTTCAGCCCAAAAGTGACCTTGGGGTGATGCTAAGCCAACTTTTGAGGAGTTTTATGCTGTCTGAGCCGTGCAAACTTGCTTCTAAGTACTACAGCATCTTGACTGTATGGGGCGATCTCCAAATCCCTTTTAGACTCTTGACTGATGAAAGGACCAGGACAGATAGGAATACACTGTAGGAGTAACTAGTGTCCAAAGGAGACACACTAAAGAAGGGCTAGCTGGCTAGCCTCTCCTCCCTGCACAGGAATACATCGTTAGAAAGGGAGAAAATTAAGATTTCTCCTCATTTCAGGTTTTGGAAAAAATATTTCACATTATTTGACTAGGTAATGTGCAATGCTCCTTCAATGCACCACCACAGTGCATACATGTGATTGTGAAAGAAATATTTGTAGGAGGTTGATAGATTAAATAATAACTTAGATAAAATCAGCTTAGTTAATAAGAATTCATCAAAATATTGCTGTCTAGCAAACCCCACATTTTTTATTTGCTTTTTAAAGATACAGCCTACTCTTTAATTTTTTTTTTAAATATAAGTACAAAGATTAATGTCTTATCCCTCCAGATACCTCTAAAAATTTCACTCCCTTTGACTGAAGCTGGTAGAACACACACCTAGCAACCTCCAGGGCACTACTGAAAGCACATTCCTTTTGTCTTTTCTTGATCATTTGACTGACTTTTCAAATACATTTACACTATGTACTGTACAGGTTTTAAATTTTGTGTCTCTGTACCTGGAGAGGAAGCTGTATCTATCTATTCCATTCTAACTCTGTGTGCTTCAGTGTGTTTCTCAGCCACCTTTGTCTGCTTCCTCTAGCAGATCTCTGTTTCTCTGCAAATACATTCAATAATTTGGACAGCAAGCATCCATGTCCATTCTTGCCTTACCTTAGCATACTGCCATTTTTCAATTGGGCTTATCCGTAATTTGATTTAAAAGGTTCTGGCTACCACTGGGCTATAATGGTATCTGTACTGTACTGCGTCATATTATAAAACACTACAAACATGAACAATAATTTAACTCAATTGTTTGTTAGGGGCTCTGAACAGCTTCTTCATTCTCATGCTAGGATTACACTGGATACAGGAGATCCTGAGCTGTTTTGAGTGTTACTGGGAAACAAAATGTGAACCGCAATGAAGACATCCGTTTAATGTCGTTTTAGTGATTCCCACGGAAAAACCTTGAATCAACACAAATTTGCTTACAATTCACTTGAAATACTTACAGACATGGATGTCCGAGTTCTGTGTTGCTGGCAGATGTGAAACCAATGTGTTTCATACAAACTAAAATTTGCATGGATTTGCATCCTAAATAAGACTCACTATTTCAAATAAGGCCTTCAAACCATAACTCTCTGCGCTCCAGCATAGTGTGAAAAACATTTGGATAGAAAAGGTAAATCAAAAGAATTACTGTTAAAAAACACATTTGGAAAGTACCAGTTAAAAATCCTGCATAGCCTCTGTTCCAAAATCCTACAAGCAGTCTATTCAGGTCTGGTGCTCCAACACTGTGAACAAATAGCAGGAACAAGGTTACAAGTGGCTACCTGATTATACAGTCAGAATTTTGCATGGCTGGATATTTTTATTTCGTGATGTTTTCAGTTTAACCAGTTTAGTTTTTACAGTTGGTCAATCCTCTGGGGGAAAAAAAGAGATTTTAGAGTTTGATGTGGTTCTTTTTGGAGTCACACTGACTTTAATAAGTACAGATTCATGCCTCTCACCCTGCTTTAATTCACTGGCCAGTCTGGATATTTGCAAACATATTTATTGGGAGGAAATACTTTATAATATTCTAAAATAACTTCATGGTATTTCACATACATAATAATTCATGCTAAAATGTGCTAAACATTGGGAGTTACAAACATGATTGCTAAATACAGAGCACTTACCCAAATATGCATAAATAACATTATGTCCTCATAAATGATAACCACGTGAATTTAGCAATTTTGCTTGCAGAACTGCTCATTGGCTGGCCCTAAAGCATTTCCTAAATCTCAGATGGACTCAAGCAGCAAAATACAGAGATGAAATGTGGTGGAATTCCTCCTCCCCCATCCACATCACACACACACACAATCATCAGATTTTGGGATTTAGGTTTAGTGAATTAAGAATGTGGATCACATTTATGCAATTCTGATTTGAATGCAGATACTGCTTACACTCTGAAATGCTTAGAATGGGATTTTGCTTTGTGCTTGCCTGTAGAAAATCTCTTCATTTGCCATTCTAGTAGTAATATTTGGCTTTTATTTATTCAGTCCAAGATGTGACTTTTCTTGCTGCTTAGCAGCTGGATTTCGTTTTCCCAGTGAAGAGCTAGCCTGTTTAGATGAGAGCACAGACTTAGAAAAATAGAAGATTCTCCTTGCAGCAGTGATTCTGTGGCACTGCCCAGTGGCAGTACCATGGTGTCACAATAATTTATCATACACAGAACAGGGCAGTATGAATCTGACTTGTTTAAGTGCTTCAGTGGCCTTATTTCACAGACAGAATGTGGGACAGGGCGCAACAACTGCAAAGGGCCCTACAAACCCCTGGTTACACAATTCACCAAACACGTTTTCTGAAGTTCCTGAATGGACATGAGAAAAGAGACAGAAAAATGGGGCTCTGACTACAACAAGTCTCCAGTGGGAACTGGGCAAATTCCTTCCTCTTCTTGAGGCGTATTGAGCTTGTCTCCCTCAAACCTCTATTTGTACACTTTCTTATCTAAAATGAGAAATGGAGCACCGATTCAAGGCTCAATCATTTATCTAAACAGCATGAACCAAAATTTACATTTTAATTAAATATTAATTGTCCTCAAGCAAACAATATTAAAATATAATATTATTTTGTTCTTCTATGTCCAGCTGAAGGGTTTTTCCATTATTTATTGGTTTTGGTTGTTTTTTTGTTTTTCTTTTTTTGTTTTTGTGAACCTGCTGCTCCATTGTGGAATATTCATAATGTAATTCTTATGTTGATCTTCCCAGAAAGTACAACAATACTCATTTATTATATGCCAAAGTACAATTTTATACCAGAAATACATATTCCATTTTTTTTTAACACTCTGCAATCTTAAAGCTTTTTTTTATCTTAGGATCTTGAAGTGTTGCAAAAGCATCAAGAGCTAGGATGTGACATTGGGAATTACTATACTGCCTTTACATCAAGTGCATTACAGTAGTGCCTATAGGCCTGGGACCAGTTGTGCTTAGGTACAGTAAAAACATTGAATAGTCTGTGACTTGAAGAGTTTTTGTTTTAACACCGTAGACCAACTCTAAACAATCGGCTGTGGCTCCCTAACAGACATACCAGTGCAAGACCCTGAGGAGCAGTGATAGCCATAAGATTTATGGCAGTACAGGGAAAACTATCTTTCCATACAGCTGAAAAGCACACCTCCTTTGTAAATGCACCCATCATCCCACAGTCTGAAGGAGTGATGACACCATTTTACACGTCCTTGCTATTCTTCAAGTAGTCTGAGGAACAAATGCACTGCCATGAAGTATAAATGCCTTTGCATACTGCCCCCATTCCCCATCCCAGGGCTGGGGGGCGGGGAGGGTTTCTTCCCACCGATGCTGTCTCTGGGGAAGAACCGTAATAGATCTACAATCTAGATTTTATGACTCTAACCCCAGGCAGCATTGAATGGCCAGAAATTATACAATCGCAAAGTATATTTTATATCTGTAGAAAAGAAGATAATTTCATTTCCCAGGAAAGTGTGAGGGACCAGCGCTTGGCTCTCCATAGCGGGTAAGCACAGCTATAGCTTTTCCACAACAGCTGGAAAAGCTGCACTGGGCAATGAAGAACTGGTTGAATGCCCTCCTTAGGACTTATTTTCTTTTCTTTTTATCCTCATTTGTAATTAAATGTAATAAAAAAAATTGCTTTTGCATTGCTAAGCCTCAGAAAAAGGGGGGGAAATATGTGAATGATTTCTCACCCATGCCAAACACATTCTCCCTTTAAAGCATAAAAAAGAAAAAGGAGAAAAAAGACAGTATCTTTGAAACAGCCTTATAGCACCATAAAGAACACCTTTGTTCGTCATGTGTAGAGAAGACAGTGGTGCTGGTTGACGATTACATTTACAACAGACCTGATAACCACTCTGCATATGTGCTATGGCTGCGTTATGCCTCCTTCTGACTGTGTGCACAGATGAGGACAGAAAGGAAAGCGTACATTGGGAAATAAATGCCTGTAGGATGAAGTTTTCTTTAACTTTACTCAGGTGAAGTCATCCTGTTGATACCAACAGCACAAACCAGATGAGTAAAGTTCAGCATGTGCACTAGCGTTTGAGAATTACAGCCTTCATTTGCGATTCAAAGCCCAAGCCTGCTGCCACTGAATCAATAAAAGAGTTTTTCCATTAGCTACAGTGGTGTAGGACTTGGCCTCTACTCCTGATTTCTGAAGACACTTTACTGACATTATAAAGCACTTTGTTTTGTAGCACAGACACCGTGAAGAGAAGAAGGGACAACATTTGTTCCCTAGCTTTTGGATGTGTTTATAGTTTTACTGTAGGCAAGAGTTGTCTAAATGGGTTATCATGCCTAAATGAATTAGATATCTAGGAAAATTCTACTTGTAAGATTTATATATTGTCTGACAGAAACGTATAGTGAAAAACAGTATTTAATTGCCATACCTCTAGAGCCAATTAGAACTCATTAAACAGTTCATAGCAGGAGCATGTGTTTTAAAAATCGCTACTTCGGTCTCTGAAGGTATCATAAAATGTACTTTCATCACGCGCACGACATCTACAAATTCTGATTGGCATTTCCTCCTTCCCTGAAAAGAGAGTTTGGCTCAGTTTGCAGCAAATATGACAATAGGCTGTGCAAATGTACATCTGAAACACAGCCCTTTCGGGGTTAAGCATTCAAGCTTATATGAGAGATCATCAGTTTCGGGTCAAAGTGCTGTTCTTAAATGATCAGTGCAGAACAGGAAAAAAAAGGCATTGAAGTGACCTTGCTGAGGGTCTAAAACTGTGCTAAAGCCTTTTCTGCATGATTAAGTGAGCAGAATCTTAGATTAGCTAAAAGCAGTGCAGAAACATAATGAGTTCACTTATTTTGGAGCATTTAATAACAGTTATAGACAGTTATGTGATCAGGCGGAGTTATGACTTATTCATTCTTTCATTGCTATTAAAATTACTGCATTTGAGGTTTTTAAAGTCATTGAAATAAAAAAGTCTGATTTATGTTAGGAGAATTTAGCTTGCCCTTTGGTCTCTCCGTTTTTAAATGATATAATTAGACTTTTTAAAGACCATTCTAAAAGCATTATTAGCATTTTCTATAGCTGAAAGTAAATGCATGTTTTGTGGGTAGTTTAATTTTAAAAAGGATAATAATAATACTTGATTCAGACAGCGATAGATTGTTACAAAAAGAAGTATTGCATAAAATTGTCTTAAAGGTGACTCTGTGCATTTGTATGTATGTATACACACTGAGATACACACACATAAACACATGCATAAATGTGAGCACACATACGTTTAGTGTACATATGAACAGGAGTTCCACATACACAGAAAAATAAAGCTATTCCCTTCACCCATTTGGGAAATGAAGGCAAGAAGAAGAGCAAGTTCCATAGGACATATTAACTCATGACCTTTAACGTATTACCTCACAAATTACAAAGCCATCCATCAGTCTCAAGGGAGAAAAAGTGCTTTGATCAAAACAAAGGGACTTGCAGGTGTTTTGAATTAACAGTAAGCAAAAATCATTAAAAATCACTGGGACAAGTATGTTAGTGTCATGAATGTATACACCTTTTAACGTACACTCAATTCCTAAGTCTTAGCATACACATAACTTTCAAATTATATTTGTATATTAATTCTTAATCACTACAAGCATGCCCAGTGTTTTCAGTAGTAAGAATACACATTTTATATATCTGATTTTAAGCTTATCCACAACTTTCACAATACACAGACACACAGCTGAATACTTTCACACAAGACTCTATGTATCTATCTTGCTGCAAAGGCCAAACAGGTAAACCAAAACACTTTCCTTTCACATTTAAATAACAGGTTTTTCCCACATTGTTTTGGCTTAGAAAATAAAATTTCCCATAAGATTAAGAAATTCTGCTTTTAGTTGGGTCCCAAGGGAACATATCTTTGCTTACAAAAATCATGCTTACAACAGCTTCCTTAACTGAAAGCTTTTTTTATGTGTGTGCCTTGTATGTTTATTCAGTAGACAGTTTGGGTTGCTCATTTTGCTGCTCAGAATGCAGTGGGCTTTTCTATTAAAACATATTATTAAAACTAAATCAGAAAGAAGCTTATTTAATAGTCATTTCATGCACATGACTGATGGGAATACATAAATTATCAGACTAATATCTGATTAAAACTTGATTAACATGCTAATAAATTATGCTAGAAATGTTGGGTTTTTTTAATTTCCCCACTTTTACTTAAACTTCCTAATTGACACTTCAATTATTTTGTTCTCTGAAATTTTGCCTTCCTTATGAATAACAGCTGAGATAAATTATTTCTTTGCCTGAACTTGATATGAAAAATGATCAATTATAATTATTAAAGCTCCCTAGTAATCTGTTAATTATTATGAAAAAAGTCACCTCATTTTTGTTTGTTAAATGGAGACCATTATATTTATTGTTGACAAAAGGCTGTAAGGTGTTCTGGAAGCCTATCCCCATAATCAGTGCACGGCGCGGACACAGCACAGAGGGCTGCAAGCTGGAACGTCCTCACGTTTTGCTCAGGGTGACACTAACTTTGGTCTGTCAGCCTCACTGCTTAGGGACATGATAGAGTAGTCTGTATCAGCCTCACGTGCTGCTACCGCCTGTATGGAAAAATACATCTATGAATCTTGTAATACAGACTCCTGCCCACTAGAGACTGATCTCAGCCCAATAAAGCATGTAACTTGGGACCCTCACAGTTTAGACTTGAACTATGGTCAGAAAGGTGAGAGGCCAAGGCTTCATCCACTAAGCCATTTACCCTTTTCCTTTGTAAGGAAGATTGATTTTAAAAAAGCTATTAACCTTCAGCGATTTATCTCATCAGATCATCTTCATTTTGTTCTGCCTATAATAAGGCTGTATTATATAGTTTAATTCTTCACTTAATTCAGCTAGACTATCTAAAAAGAAATACACAGGGGAAAAAAAACAAAGAAGGGAGAGAGAAAAATTATCAAAAACTTTGCAATGAAAATATCATCAGGAAAACAAAAGAAACTGTAAATGTTATCACATGTCTTGGAGACACAACAATGAAAGATGCAAGGGTGTGTACACAGATATCCTGGTTGGACAAAAACTTTCAATATTTCTCAATATTTCATAATGAAGGGATGATACGCCATGCTTACAATAAGCCTTACCTAAGCTATTCAAGAGACAAAAGGAGAGTATTCTTTTCATTTCTTGAGCCGACTCACAGTAGCATCAAGACAACCCATGTTCATTCATTTGTATATGTTCAAATAGAGATGCTCCCCAGGCAGAAAAGAGCACCCCCAAAGAAATCTGGTCTTGAAATTTAATGTTCTGCTGGTTGTCGGGGGAAATGCCTTGGAGAAGTACACAAAATGGCGGACTCTTTTGGCAACAGTGTATATAACACTAATTTTCTTTGAGATGAAGCAAGTAGGGGTTGCTTGCTAGGTACTAAATTATTTCTGGTTTAATGATTGATTTGGGGAAGGAAAAAAAAATCCTGTTTTATGAATAATGTGTTTGCCTTAATGACTTTAATTCTTCTGGCTGAACTTTGTGGCAGGCACCAATTTAAATTTTGCTGGAATATGTAATGATAAAAGCAGTTCTAAGCATTTCAGGTGAATTGGATAGTGAGTTCACTCATATTAAAGGTTCAAAATCATTCAGAAACTTAGGGCCCACTGACTTTCAATGAGACTTTGATTTTTAAGTCCCTTAAGTTCATCTGTAGAAACACACCTTTCTTTTTGTGTGTTTATAAAATGCAGAGCATGGACCAAATCCTCAAAATAAAAAAATCTTTCTGTTATCTTCAATGGGCTTTGGATCAGAACAAAATTTTTTACTGCTTTTTCAAGAAGCTCTGAATGACTTCAATGGCTGTTTTGCCAGAGCGAGGACTGCAGGATAAGTCCAAAAGTGATCTAAAACCAGCAGGTCATACCTCCTGATTGCCTTCTCTCCTTCTTCACAAACACATTCATAAGTATATGCATATTACAGCATCTGCTCTTTTTCTTCTGGTACTTGGATATTTAGATGGTAAACTGAAGTGATGCTTACAACACCTCAGTATTTGATCAAACCGTGTAACAACAGAAGTCTGTCTTAGTTTTGCCCGTGCTTATTTAACACTCCTGAGCTAAAAGCTCTTTTATTTCAAGATCATATAAGTAAGCTGGCATTTGGGCAGTTGAATAAAACTTGAAAAGGGTGATACTAAAAGTTACTATGAGAACCCTACTAAGATACTCAGAGAGTCAATAAACTACTTCTTGGCAGATCGCTAGCCAGTGATTCTTTTTCAACAGAAGACAGGGTACAGGTAAGCAAACTCTGGAAGCAAAACACAGAGAAAAAGTCTGCTGCAAAATAGTTCAACTTTTTTTCTTTACAGATGAAACCGATGATAAAGTAACTCTTCAGGAACTGGTTATAAATCCTCTTCATACATATTTAACAGTATACAGTGAATAGGATTAGTAATATCTTTTGTCTAATTTGTCAATCCAGTTCTCAGTTCCCCACAGTGCTTCAGTTAAATACAAAGACAGTCTCAGTTACTTTTCCATAGATTAAGTAGCTCTTGAATTGATATTTGCTGTATGGTTTGGGACTTTGACTGGTAAACACTGAGACTGATGCTGAAGGCCAAAAAAAGGCAGCAATAAGGAATTAAAGCAATAGACTTTTGGTTGACTTGAAGGGCAAATCCTCTCTCCCCGTTTTGCTGTAAAAGCAAAGATATCTAAAGGTATTAGTATAACAACTGGTGATTGTTTTAATTTCTTCTTTCTTTTAATTGGCCTAATTTATTTTGATGTGTAAAGCTGAATTTTGTGGCATTTCAAAACAGGAACATACAAAGGCCTATGGTCAGCCTAGCTGTGCCCACTCATGCTGCTTCTGAGCCCCCTTTAAAGGTCAGTTCCAGGGGCATGAACTGTGGAATTAACTGACAGTATGTTTTATCAGAAGCCTCTTCTCCCATATAGCTGGAGATTGCCACAATGATGGTGCTGCCCTCTAGCCTGCCTAGTTCATTTTGGAGCAGGAATTTCAAGTATATTCTTCAGAACCAGCGGGTAATTTGTTTTCAGCTGCAGTGACACAGATATATAGACAGGTATATTAACTAGTACATAGTCCATCACCAGTCTGGGTGGACTGGCAGAACATTTCAGAGCTCATATGGATAGTCCTACCTGGACCTCTGCAACTGCAAGCTCTTCCTCATTATTCTATTGATGAGCCACTGTGTAAGCAGATATGTCTATTATTTGCCTTATACTGATGATAACAAAAGTGCATGAATAACCAACAGAATAATGGGAAACTTACTGAAAGAAAGAAAAAAAAGTATTTTTAAAAACTATTGGATTGCAACATAATGCTAAAGTAATTGTTTCCCAATCCCATTTTAGTTCCTTCTTTTGTCTTAGCATAAGAATGCATCTGCAAAAAGAAGGAAAGATGACAAATACAAGCACTATTTTGAGACTTCATTATATTTAACTACCTAGCCATTCAAGCTAACTACCTGTGTTCCCTGGCCTGCCCTCCAGTGGTTCTTATTTCAGTTAACTGATTCGACCCGGTAACTGTTAAAGTTAGTTATCACTAGATTTGACTCATTACACTATTTTTGGGATAGCCTTATATTCACATTCACATTGGGATAGTCAAACACTCACATTCATTGTTAGCAAGTGATTATTGGACTATTTGTGGAAGCTTGTGAACATCCATGAATGCAGGAAAATATCTATTGTATGACTACCTGTGTCCTTTTCATTTCATAGAAGCATAGAGTCATAGAACGGTTTGGGTTGGAAGGGACCTTAAAGATCATCTAGTTCCAACCCCCCTGTCATGGGCAGGGACACCTTCCATTTAGACCAGGTTGCTCAAAGCCCCATCCAATCTGGCCTTGAACAGTTCCAGGGAGTGGGCATCCACAACCTCTCTGGGCAACCTGTTCCAGTGTCTCACCACCCTCATAGTGAAGAATCTCTTCCTTATATCTAATCTAAATCTATCCTCTTTCAGTTTAAAGCCATTACCCCTTGTCCTATCACTACAAGCCCTTGTAAAAAATCCCTCTCTGGCTTTCTTGAAGGCCCCCTTTAGGTACTGGAAGGCTGCTATAAGGTCTCCTCGGAGCCTTTTCTTCTCCAGGCTGAACCACCCCAACTCTCTCAGGCTGTCTTCATAGGAGAGGCGCTCCAGCCCTCTGATCATCTTCGTGGCCCTCCTCTGGACTTGATCCAACAGGTCCATGTCCTTTTTATGTTGGGGGCCCCAGAGCTGGACGCAGTACTCCAGCTGGGGTCTCACAAGAGCAAAGTAGAGGGGATCTCCCTCAACCTGCTGGTCATGCTTCTTTTGATGCAGCCCAGGATACAGCTGGCTTTCTGGGCTGCAAGCGCACATTGCCAGGTCATGTTGAGCTTCTCGTCAACCAACACCCCCACGTCCTTCTCCGCAGGGCTGCTCTCAATCCACTCTCCACCGAGCCTGTATTTGTGCTTGGGATTGCCCCAACCCATGTGCAGGACCTTGCACTTGGCCTTGTTGAACTTCATGAGGTTGGCATGGACCTACCTCTCAAGCTTGTCAAGGTCCCTCTGGATGGCATCCCTTCCCTCCAGCGTGTCGACTGCACCACACAGCTTGGTGTCATTAGCAAACTTGCTGAGGGTGCACTCAATCCCACTGTCCATGTCGCCAACAAAGATGTTAAACAGCGCTGGTCCCAATACCGACTCCTGAGGAACGCTACTCGTCACTGCTCTCCACTTGGACATCAAGCTGTTGACCGCAACTCTTTGAGTGCGACCATCCAGCCAATTCCTTATCCACCGAGTGGTCCATCCGTCAAATCCATGTCTCTCCAATTTAGAGAAAAGGATGTCGTGCGGGACAGTGTCAAATGCTTTGCACAAGTCCAGGTAGATGAAGTCATTTGCTCTTCCCTTACCCACTAATGCTGTAACCCCGTCGTAGAAGGCCACCAAATTTGTCAGGAACGATTTGCCCTTAGTGAAGCCATGGTGGCTGTCACCAATCACCTCCTTATTTTCCATGTGCCTTAGCATAGTTTCCAGGAGGATCTGCTCCATGATCTTGCCAGGCACAGAGGTGAGACTGACTGGCCTGTAGTTCCCCGGGTCTTCCTTTTTTCCCTTTTTAAAAATTTTCATTGAATTGGAAAAATTTTTTGAGAGAAGGACTTTTTGCACTTCTTTCTGGTCTGAGATCCAAGACCATGGCAGCAGCTGTATGTCAAGGGAATGCTCAGTGAGCACACAGAAAGAAGTAAGAACTTGGAAAGAATGATAGGACACTAGATACATATTTCTTGTGTTAAAGCTACAGGTCATAAAACTCGTAAAGCTACAACAGAAGCAAAAAGGAAAAAAAAGGCAAAAAAAGTATACTCAGCTTTTTCTAACTTATTTCTAACTTTATATATTTGGCCTCATTCAACTGCCATTAAAGGCAATTAAAAGACTCACGAGAAATTCAATGAAATCGATCATCAAAGATCTAGCCCTTTATAAGCCTATTCTATTCAGCATATTTATTCCAGAGTCATATTTGAAACTGTTAATATAACATGACCATGTTTGTGCTTAAAAATACCCTTACCTGTTCTTAACACAGGTGTAATATAGAGACATACAGACAGGTGCAAATATCTCTACCTGAAGATGAAAAACAAAGCTTGCTTTACCCATTCTGATGGAACAACGTTTGCAATTCAGGATTATTGATACGGCTGTATTTACATTCTGCCTTAGAACATTGCACACACATATCAATTCCCAGTTTAGTAATGGTTTTCCCATGGAGTCTTGTACTTAGATTAAATCTCTTCGAACAGATGCAACTCATTCTGTCTTAAGCTACTTGTCCTGGTTTTGGCTGGGACAGAGTTAACTTTCTTTTTAGTAGCTGGTACAGTGCTGTGTTTTGGATTTAGTGTGAGAATGATGTTGATAACACTCTGATGTTTTAGCTGTTGCTAAGTAGCGCTTATCTTAAGCCAAGGACTTTTCAGTTTCTCATGCTCTGCCAGCAAGCAGGTGGGCAAGGAGCTGGGAGGAGCAGAGCCGGGCAGCTGACCTGAACTAGCCAAAGAGGTATTCCATACCATGGAACGTCATGCCAGTATATAAACAGGGGGAGCTGGCCGGAGGCGCGGATCGCGGTTCGGGAACTAACTGAGCATCGGTCAGCGGGTGGTGAGCAATTGCATTGTGCATCACTGGTTTTTTTCTTCCCCCCCCTTCTTTTGTTGCATTCCTTTTCATTACTATTATTATTATATTTCATTATTACTATTGTTAGTATTATATTTTACTTTAGTTATTAAACTGTTCTTATCTCAACCAGGAGTTTTACTTTTTTTTTCCTTTGCTTTCCTCTCCTCACCCACTGGGAGGGGAGGGGGAAGCGGCTGCGTGGTGCTTAGTTGCTGGCTGGGTTAAACCACGACACTACTGCATGGCAGCACACTCCAGAGAGATGGGGCCTGGCAATTTTGTGTACATATTAGTAATATATCCAAACATGCATGTAACACATACCATCCACCCAAAGCTGCACAGGTCTGATCCTGAACTCACAAATCCAACTTAGTCAACTCTAGTGAGCTCGCCGGCTTGAACGCAGTGCCAGGCTAATGCAGCCAGGCTCTACCTGGAATTGAACTGGTGCATCCTCACAACATTGCACTGTTCAGAGTGTGATTACTCGCCATGGTGGTGGGTAACGATGTGCCATGCTCCATGTCCGAGTGCAGCCATTTCCTCATCACCTGACGCCATCGTTCTTCATGTGAGGACAGCGCTGCTGCTACTCGGTAAATACATGGGGAAGAAAGCTACACATGGGCAGTCATCTGGCAGCATAAGCAATCCTGAACACTGAACAAAAGAAATGAGCCAAACGGCCATTTGGTATTTGAACAAAGGACTGCTTGTTATCTGGGTGGTTTTGGATAGTGAATACTAAATTATCCCTAAAATATTTTAATGAGTCAAATCTGGTGCCAAGCAACTTTAAGAGTTAATAGCCAAAAGTCAGTTACCTAAACCCTTATGTACATGAGTTTTACCCCTGTTTTATTTATGGAAATCCTGATTACACTGAGCAAATCCTTATTTTTATGCAAAAAAAACCAAGCACATGGTAGCACGCATGTAAAACAATCTATGCCTGAATGTTTGACTCAAAAGAAAATGGCTAAAGGATAAAGAGAAAAGATTTGGCAAAATTTTGAAGTCAGATGCAGCAAGTAAACTCCCAAAGAACAACAAAAACTCCTCACAATAGAAGCCAAGGAAAAGGTAGCATTAAAACTACTTAACCTGCAGCAATATTGTCAGGGATGTCACCCACAAGTACTGATTAGGCTGTGACAAACAAGGTTGTCTTTACATTCACATTCTGCTACCAAGAATGTCTATTTGCTTTAACTGTGGAGAGGCAGACACCCTTCCTCAAGACAGGGCTATAATACTTCTCTTAATTTAACATGCCTGAAGACAAATCTTCAAGCTAACACTAACCTTTGATACCTTTAAAGTAACTACACCTTCACTGACTATAAATAAGTAGGAAAAAGGCCTATTTGCAATTGTATTTATTACAAGGCAAAACAAAACAAGCACAAAGTTAAAAAAACAGTCTGAAAATCTTCATTTTCTCTAACATATTTTTTTTCCTTGCCTCTTACCAGCAAAAAGATCCAATCTAGCTTCTTGATTTTATGAGAGCACTTTAACTGAGCCTAAGAGATGTGATAGTTCCACCGAAGCATGGTAAGATTTAGCAAATGATCAATAAATACTTACATATCCACACAGCGTTTGCAACAATGTACTGCTTTTTCAGTCTGAATTTAAACCTCTTTTCTGAGCTCTAAAGATGGACCACATAACAGAGGATCCAGGCAAACCTCTCTTTCAATCCTTTTTAGTATGACAAATCCTCTAAAGAATGAGTTCCTTCTTGAATCAGCAGGGATTCGCAGATACTTCTCTCTCTTCCCGGGCTTCAATCTTTCCAACCTAATCTACGCTTTTCACCAATTTTCTATGTTTGAAATAAATCTTTAGCAGCCCTAGTCTGGTGAAGGGAGAGGGGAAAGGAAAAGCCTAGGAAAGAGTAACTCTTAATTTCTTATCTGACTGATTTTGCAATTAGTCCAAATCAGTTGCAAGAGTTCTGAAGAGACAAGCACTAATTCTCTTCACAGGCCAGCAACATGGCCTACTTATTCCATTATATCATTAAGGCTGCATGCAAAAGGACAGATACGGGTGAAGCAGGGAAGTTGATTTGTAATCCACAGAAACACTCAGGAATCAGAGCTCAAACAACTGCAAAATGGACTGTTACTTTCCAAGTGCCCTCTGGGATTCTCCGTGTTACTCTCTTCAGAGAGTAACAGAGTTCCTCTGTCCTTCCTCTGTCCTTCAGAGTTCCTCTGATGATCTAGATATACTTCTAGGCTTCTTGAATACAGCACACGCTACATCACTCTTCTTCTTACTCGTGAAATCTACTGAGAACAATAAAAGTAAGTGACTTAATGGATTTCTAAGTGAGGGAATATAGAACAAGTGATATTTGTTTTGCATTCTAATTCCCTAAAAAAATCTGATTCTATTCAGAATGTTTACAAAACATCTCCTGTGGCCAAAGTTTGGTAATTATTTAAATATCTTGGGACATATCTTCATGACTCCACACTGCAAGTGAACAAGACTCATGAGATTGCTTTGAGCAACCTAGTACATTAGATGTCACAGTGCGCCACTATACAGCGCCAATAGTCCAGCTCCCAAAACCAAAACGGCAGCTTTAATGTAGCACTGCTCTCAGGCTAATCAATCCTGTCCATCACTGTACTACTCCAGGTGCAAAACTGCTCAAATGCCTATATTTCTTTAAGTTCTGGAGCTGACATGGTCTGCGGGAGCTTAGAGGTCTCTGGATAATGCCTCACTGAGTTGAGCAGTTGTTCTCTGGATGACTGCAAACAAATTAGACTTGAAGTGTAAAAGGGAGCAGGGAAAATGGATAGAAGACAAGATGGGGGTGAAAGTCCTCAAAGCTGAAAAACAGAGGAAAAGAGAAAAAAGGGAAATGTGAACCTAAGAAGAGGAGAGAGAAGGAAGAGAACAAAGGTGACCTCAGCAGTACCCAGATATGTCAGCTTTTTTTCAACAGGGAAAATTGTAGCACACAGGGCATGGTTCTCCCTGTTTCTGTGCCTGTTCCACGGGAGGACCCACATACAAGAACTCTTCGTCTTCTGTGGTTGCCCTTCCTCTCTCTTCCCTTCTCTTCCTCCTCTTTTTTAATTGTAAGCTTTTTGGGCCAGGATCTGGATATTAAAAGTGACTTGCAGAATACCTGGAATCCCACCATGATGTATCTATATGAGATCGGGACTGAAATAAACAAATGAAATAAATAAAAAAATGCAAAGCTTATCTTTGGATAAAAATTTTCTAAAACAACCATAAGTGACATTTTATTGTATCCAACAAGTGATGGGTTGACCCAACAAATTTAGTTAAGTAATGTGCTTTTTTCAAATTTCAAGTACTTGATAACATAAAAGAATAAGGTTCTCTTATCACTAGGATATATTTAATGTTAGAAGTTCATACTGAGACAGTTTAAGTAGAATTTTAAAGGCCAATAAACTCTCAGCTTCCTGCATGTATCACAATTACAAAAAACTTCTGTGTTACATAATTGTGTGAAGATTTATTGAAGCAATAGCTCTGAGCATGTAACAATCCTTAAAATGTCTCACATAGTACACACGGGGCTAGCATTGCCACATACGGTATTTCCTCGCCTGTGCACACCAAGGACAGAACGGCACAGAAGGGAAGCAGAGGTGGGATGTGAGGACTGGTTAACAAGTCCAGACAGTACTTCTGCCACTCGACAACAAAAAAGGACAGTCCGATCAGGGAGCCCGGCATTCCCCGAGCCCATCGGCTGGTCTGAGTCACTCATTGTCTGGAGAAGAAGCCATGCCCTCCTTCCTGCCCACCTTCCCGATAAACCTAGCTATGAAAGTCTTTGCATGCCCAGATATTAATTTTGTCCCAATACTAGTGAATTACTGGATTTGCTGTCGTAACGACTCAGATAATTGTACTACCGATCTGTATTTGTCACTGTACTGTTATTTAGAGATAAACTGTTTATCTCTAAAGCTGGTCTGGTGTCTCTTACTGTACCCCAAACTTATAAAAACTTGGCAGGGCCACCTGAAGATTTTACAGTACAATACATAAGGTGCTAGATATAGCCTGTGATTTTGGTCCATTTATTTATGGTCCTATATTCTTGCTTTGAAAGGTCAGTGTATAGTCAGTAGTGCCACTCATCACATTGCAGGGAAAAAACTGCACAGGTTTCTGTGCACAGAGCTGGTCCCACCTCAAATGTGTAAATGCTACCGATGCATTCATTTGTCTATGCATACATGATGAATGAGTCTTTATCATTTCCCCTTGTGAAAGAATGAATCAGTTTAACTGCACACAGAAGTTCATGCACAAATCAGTTATGCACACGTACAGTATACATACAAAAACCTCACCCTTACACTCCTGCTTTTGTCATGTATTAATACACTAAACAAATAAATTGATGAAGTCTAAACCAGATTATAATACAGCAGCTTTGAAAGTGAAATAGAATATGTTTTTTCTCCACAGTGAACAACTAGGATCCTCTTCCCTGAAACTTTATATTGATTTGGTATTTTATTTAGATAACAGTAACCTTAATACATTTTATATGAGTTCTAACCTGAGGTTAATTACCATTCACCAGAAACAGGAACAGTGTTGTTCAGATAGTTCTATAACTCTCTATATAGCAATAACCTGAAGAGTCACTACATGAAAATAGTATTGCAAATGCAAATGGTGTTGTCTTTCTCCAATCTCCAGGATAATACTTAACCTGCTTTCAAAAAAAACTGCAATATTTTATGGGGGAAACGTGTTTTATAGTAATGGAAACTGGATGCAAAATTTGAAGATAATTTGAAGATGCCTATTATTATTTTTGCATCACCCATAAATGCATTCAGATATATTCATTATGCTTGGAGGAGTCTGGCTCTCCATCCCAAAGTTAGTTTGAATTTTAAAAAAGTAACAGCAGAAATGAATTTAGGCCCCGACACTTAAGGTTGTGTCTCAGAATACAGTTCTAAGTCACTGGGGCTATATCTATACTAGTAACCCCACCAGAGATGGGCATGACCTTGAGTCCTTTTCATGGTTTCAGCCCATGTCAGTTTACATTTTCCCACCAATGCCTAGACATAGCTCAGGAGATATGAAAGACCAGGACTGTTTGCCATGGGTAATAAAAATTAGAATACCATGTTGTGTCCCTCACCCTCAGGGCTGAAAAATGGACCCAGGCTGGGATTCCACCCAGGGCCCACCTACCCAGTTTTCATTGCAGAGAAGCAGCATAAAGTGTTAAGACCAGAGGAATAAACAAAACCTGAAATAAATTTAAAATATAATATTACACTAATACAATTAAATTTTCACAAATTTTTGAGTCATGTTCTTCATCAACTTCCTCATGACCAAATAACTTCCTGAACTGAACCTCCCTGAGGCTGCTGCCTGGTGTTACACCATCTGCCACTACTAGGAGGAGTCTGATACTGTCATGTTTGTAACTTCACTTCAAGCAGTTGCAGAGTGCTGTTAGATTGTCCCTCTTCACCAACAGGCTCAGCTCCCTCTACCACTCCTAAGAGGACATGTTCTCTAGGCCCCTGACTATCTTGGTAGCGCTCTCCTGGACTCACTATAGATTCTCAGTCCAGAGAGACTGTGGAGGTTATCCAGATTCACTAGACAAAGACATGGTTTACCCAATTTATTGCTGGCATCAGTCCCACTTTGAGTGAGAGTTCTAACCAAATGACTTCTCAACAACCCTTCCATGACCATATGGCTCACAGGAGACAGTAGACCCAATAATTTACCAATGCAAGCCAAAACGACTTCCTTGCTTTTCAGACAAAGCAAGTCAATTATGTAGGTTATAGTAAGAAAACCAGATGTCCACCGTGTGTAAAGATCGCATAAACATTTGGGTACAGAACAGCAAGGATTTCTGTCTTTAGTGCTGGTACAAAAATGTATTGGAGAGCAATTGCAAGCTGATTTAGTTGATACTTGAGTATTATCAAACCTCTGAAACTTTTGCATCTTTTTAACAACAACTAATCTATTTATTAATGAAAAGACAAGCATGTGCCTTGTGTCTCTTCAAAATACTGCTTTTAATTCAATATCTGAAGTGTTCAGAGAATTGAACCAAATAAAGCTATTTTTATGGATTTCAAGAGCATGAAAATATCATGCACATTTCTCTCATATCAGTTTAAGCAATTGTACCTTTTATTATGCAAAAGCAGACAATTATATTTCATGGGTCTTCCTTACTGGGAGACAAAAAAGAGACAAATTCTATCCCTACCTGTTCCTGCTGATGAAACTTTGATCACAAAGATGCTGTTCAAAGTGCACAAAAAAGAAATAAAACTTACTAATGCTTTCAGTAACTTGATGAATATTAAATACCAATGTGTACTAAATTCTTCTGAAAGTTGCTTATACTTAACTAATAAACCATATTCTCATATAAGAAACACTGACATACCTAGAGTTCAGGCTATGCCAGTGTATCTATTGTAAATATTATACTAGTTATTATATTATTATAAATAACTATTTATAGAACTGCACTAAAGTGGAAATCTCTTTCAGGTTAAAATCTTAAGAAATTGCACTTGAGCCCACAAAGTTGGCGTGCTAGAAGCTGGGGTTTTTTTTGCTTTTGTTATCTGCAGATTCAGTAGCTTGCAAAAAGGGGATTCTGATTCCTGATTTAGACCTGTAAGTGCTATTTTAGTACCGAAAAAATTGTCATATTTAACTGTATTGTGTCAACATCCCACACAGTAATAATAGGGGACTGAAGGGGTGAAACAGAGGACAGAAATCTTCTGAGCAGAGAGTCCCTAACAGGTGAGAAAACTCAGAAATTGTGAAGAAGGATGGAAGATGTGAGGAAGTTACATAGTGGAGATGCAGAAATGGCAAGTCAGAAGGTATACAAGCAAGATCATTTGAAGACAAGAGTAAGGAGGAGCACAATGGCTGGCTTAGATTAAAACATAACTACAGTGAAAGATGTTTTTTCTCAGTGCTTGACAGGAAGGAAAGATGGGTTTACCACTAGAGTGAAGAGGAGATGCTGATGAGCAGTCATGATCTGATCCTTTTTTAACCTTAAAAGTCTATGGAAAAGCACGAAGACATGGAAAAAACAGACAACTTGTTGCTTTTCTTTTGAAGTTCTGGCAAGATCACCTGCTTCGAGATAGATGTAGACTGCCATCAAAAACACATCTTTTCACAAATAGGTTTTCTACTTTTTCACATTACCTCATTAAAAATATATGGCCATTAGACAATTCACAAATATACAAAACATGAAATAGTGATGAATAACACATTGAAGTCCTCCTTTTCTTGGCCAGAAGAAACATGAAAGATGAACTTTCCTGAAAAAAAATGAAAATCTATAATGAAATAAAACCTAGGTAATGTTTAGGTGCCTTAATTTCAAAGTAGGTATGAGTGTTGCCCTTTAATAATGTAGAACAAGATCCTTGAAATCACTTAGACTCCTTTTAGAGGAGCATACTGTGACCCTTTCTTCATAATGTGACTAGGTCCTTGTGTAAGTAATCCTAATGAAGTCAAAAGAACTAAAAAATAATTTAACTTTTTATTAGTATCAGCTTTATGTAGAAAAAGAAACGAGACAATAGATCACACATTGTAAATTCTTCCTGAATACTAAAGCATACATTTGTTTAATTTGGAATGAAAATATTACATAAAGGTTGCTGAATGCTTATTCAGTCCAAGTGCAGAAACATGGTATCTGCCTGTGTGAACAGTGACTATTTCAAATAAATACCCTTTCACAATACTAAACTATTCAGAGAAAACACCCTAATAAAAAAAAAGTCATAAAGCATTATCAGTTCTGATTTATTTGCTAATTTGCAGAGACGCTGTATTTCTCATTTCTTACATTTCTTTTCTAGTGCCCAAATATACAGACAAGTATCTTGCTTCACACACTGCACCTCTTTTGTTTCTTGATATATATGCAAAGCTCTAGCACCATCCAATAAAGAGCATCCTTTGATGGCCTTTATCAAGGGTAATAAAGGTCACGAAAGGCTGTCCTTTACACAGACTGCATCTGAATTTTTTCTAGAATATTAAGGCACATATCAATATGAGCTGTCATTCAACCTTGAGGTGCAGTTAAAATAGAAAAATGATGAGAGGTACTTAGTAGCTACTTATTTTACTAAACTGGTCTGTTTAAAACAGAGCATTGAGTTTCAGTGCAATTAAGGGTCATGTGGTGAAGTGGTATCTCTTAAACTCCATCAGTGGAAGATAATGTCAGACTAGTCACAGTGAACACAAGTTTTATTTTAATTTCTCATAGCACAGAGATCTTGTGGTTATAGACTTAGCATAAAAGGACTCTACAGAAAAAACAGAATTTCATCTTTCAATCCTAGCAACCAATAATCTCTCCCTTAGGAATCACTGCTTACAGAGATTCAAAGGTTTTGTACGTAACGTTGGTATGTGTATCACTTGGAAACTTGCAAAAATACACTGAAAAAACTTACCAAATTATATAAACCCCACTTGGTCAAGTAAAACTCTCAAGTCTATGCAAGTAATACTATTGTTCAGGTCCAGTGAGGTTATAACAGGAACATCTGGAAGTGCCACATGATTAAACAAAGCAGAAAAAAAAGGTATTTATTTACTTTTTTAACTAAAATGCAGTCAACATTCATAACTGTCAGAGTCAGTTGCTTCCTGAATAGCACTTGTCACGGTCTGTACAGTTCTTTAGAAACGGGACAGATTTGATGTGAACTAACAGATCTGCAAAACCACTGTCCAACATAGTGTAGTCCAGACACACATCTACCAGCTAAGCTCAAGATGCATTATACCCCCAAAGGATGTGTGGTGCTTACACTGAAATCTGCTTGTGACTGCACAGCTGGGAAGCTTTCACCTTTACCCACTTCCAATCAGGACTGTATCTTTTTATTCATAACGTATGATTGGTTTGCCCTCAAATCTCAAGTACTGCATACAGACCAGACTGATTCCTTATAGATCAGAGCCCAGCTTCCTGCTCTATATAGCCTAAAGCTGGCTTCAAAACTTGGAAAATCTGAAGATGAGATTTACTTATTAGCAAGCTATCAGTGGAGACTGGCATAATTTTACCAGGAATCTTAGAACAACACTCAGTAAATTTCATGCTCCCCGTGCTTGAAGCTACATTATTTACCACCTTGGCCATAGTATTAAGATCAAAACTCAGTGAAATATGAATTGCACAATGATACCTAAACGACCCTCTTTTTGAGCATATTAGCAGGTAACAATCGCTCAGAAGAGGGTTTTCACTTCCACTGTCTTATCTAGCAGATCACTTGAGCATCTTCCCTGTCATCAGCAAAAAGAGCAGCACCTTTATGCCATACAAGTATATAATGCAAATATTTGTTGAAATCAGGAAGCATTGCAGTTAGCTCTTATCTCCATACAACGCTTTCACTAAAGGCAGGACAGTGAATGCTATTTGTATTGTTGAAGATATGACCCATTTTGCCTTGCAACTTGCCAGCATTACAAACATCTCAGCATCCTATTCTACGATCACGTTCTTCAGCTGGACATGAAGTAGATATTTGTTTACTTTATGATTTGTTTTACAGTCAAATTTTCATTCAGTTGATTAATAGGTGGTGCAGTCTGACCCCAGGAGCCAGAAATGCCCGAGTTCTCCTCTTGGCCTTGAAATACTTACTGTAAATACATCCATTTCTCTGTATTGTTATCTCCCTTGAAGGAGTGTTGTGAAAAGTAATTACAATTTTAAAAGTACCTTACAAATGCAAACATAGAAAGAAAACAATCTAGTGAATAAGACATGGGAATAGGGACTAACTTGGGACGAAGATATTCAGTCACATATCAGAGCCATAAACTTTACCTTAAAAAGAAAACAGAACTAGTTAAAAATGGATAAAAGAGATAATCAACAGATTAAATAGATTTAATTCAACAGACGTATTTAATGGATGCAATCACAAATTAAGGAATATACCCATGTCCACAAATTGGTGCTTGTAATTCCCAGAGATAAAGCCTCTGAGCTCCTAACTGCTTCTTATCTGAGTCTCAATTTTGGCTCTAAACACTCAAGCAGCATTTTTTCAGCAGGAGGACTTGCTTTTCACTAAACATGCCAAATTAGTCATTTCATATTAATCTTTACTCTCCTTCCTGCAATTTTTTAGCTAATAAAGATTGCAATGGCTCTCACCATCCATCCATCCATCCATCCATCCATCCATCATCCATCCATCTTTCCAAACAGTATATTTTCTCCAACAGTAGAGAAACCCTATCCCTGATCCTAAGGCAAGCACAGCTGAGGTGTGGGCAGGGCTAGCAGGTATGCAGATATTTTCCTATGTCCAGAAAAAGCACGAAGAAGATATATTCTTATTCACCCACCAAAGACGACTCTTTTCAGTATCCTTTCTATAAACTTCTCTATATCCACAGAAAAGCTGAACTTTCCCACTCACCCCTTTAAATGATCAGTTGTATTATCTAATCTTTATAACATACTTTCCTAGGTTGTTTAGTGACTGTTTAGTGAGTGCGCTACATTTTAGCAGCACCTTTGGTGGTTTCTGCTCTAAGCTTAAGAACTTCAAAGAAACAAGGATGCAAGCAGGACTGATGTCTATATGACATGATCCCCCAAAACCCCGCTCAGCTAATGGAAAAGTCCACAGTATCACAGACGTTGTGGTTAGGATCCTAAAATCAGGACCTGGGTGCCAGATTCACATCTGTACCTTTAGGCAGTTTTGAATCAGAATGTTTTTACTCATGCAAGCCCAGCTCGGATCCAGAAATTACTGCTTCTCTGACCAAGCTCCCCAAAGGATTTTATTCCATGAGTTTTCTTACAGCTTGACTTAGCCTGACTTGCTTTTACACATCTAATTCTCTTAATATATGCACAATAAAGAAGGCAGCAATGCCTCATTTTTAAGATCTTGGTGGCCGGAGGCTGGGAAATAGGAGACCTAGATTTCATTCCCTCTTCTCACGGAGAATGGGATGAATGCTTTTCCCTGGGAAGGGACCTGGATTCTGATCGCTCTCGAAGGACTCATGTTTTTGATATGAAATACTAAGTAGATGGAATACATTTACTGATTTGAAATTGGTAAAAGTATGAGAACTGCAGGTGCTTAGTACCTCTTCAAATAAAATGGCAGAAGATTTTCAGAAATTCTCTCTAATTTTTCATGTCTGGTTTCAAAAACAGGATTTGTGTTCACTCATAGCAACTACCTACCAGTTCCTAATAACCTTGAGCTGAATTGGATAAATGCCTATGAAAAAATCAGGTATAGGATATCTCTGCTTAGACATTTTCTCAACTCAATATCCAAACTTACAGGCTATGTTTGAAAATATCGTCCTTCACTTTTCCTCAACTCTTCTGTGCTCTGAGAAATGAAGTAAAATATTTTGAACTCGTAAGAAAGACTGTCAGATCTCCCAAAATAAGAAATGAAAACAAAACTAATAAACAGAAAAGCCAAAAGCTAGCAGCGTCTTACAAGCTAATAGAAAGGAAAATACAACAAGCAGCACAAAGCCTACAAATAGCCACCACAGGGCTCCAGTTCCTCGGTTTTGTGGAATTTAAAGGTCCAGGCTCCTGAATGCAAGCAGGGGAAAATGATTACAGGGGAAGGACAGACACAGCCTTCAATACGATAAAAAATCTTCCCGATCTGAAGGAAGGCTATGTTTCTATATGCTGTATGCAGCCAGGATATCTCAGCACTGTAAAAAACGAATTTTAGAAACATGTTAATTCAAATGTTAAAATAGTCTGTTGTTAAAGTTTTGAGGACTTTGATGTATCATTTTTTCTTAACAGATTGTCTTAATATATGCATATTGTCTCAAGCTTCCATGCTGAATGCAGTACTTGGAAAACTAATTTGATTTTACTTTACATATCCTGCTTAGTATTTGTCCTTCATGCACACTGTAATATTTACTGCTAAGCCATACACCAAAATATTGTAGAAATCTTATTATTGTTATCAGGTAGGGCTCCCTAAGAAGGAAATGTACAAAAAATATATCATAGATTATTGACTCGTGTTTAAATTATATTTTCACTTACTAATAATTAATGTAACAGAGTGAGCAGTTGAGTAAAAGGTTATATCTATAAAATTATTAAAAAGGATTAAATTATGCCTAGCAGCTACTAGTGAAAATGCACCCAGCCATGGCTATCTATAGTGCAGTTGCACTGGCTCAGGTGGAAATGGCATATTAATGTGGCCCATTTACTTTATGCTATAGACTTCTCTGAAGGAGGCACAGTGAGGGGACCAAGATAAAATACTAATGGAATATAATAAAATGTGGATGTTGATATTGAGAAACTAATGGCAATTTTGTACTTCTGCTGCCGTAAGTGCACTATTATTAATTACTACTAATTTTTATTTCTTCAATTTAGTAAGTATTTTAGTAATGCTGAATAATTCAAACATGAAAGAGAAAAGGTAAAATGACATTTCACTTAGTAAACACGCCCTTATCAGTCAAAAACATTTTAAAATCAATAATCTTTCAACCGCTTTTGCCTTTCTATAACTTCAGTTAATATTAATACTCTTTTTATTGTATATTGTATATCTTATCAAAGCATCTAAGGACCTGCTGAATCACAGAGGCAACAGTTCCAATATTCAAAACTATATATGAAAAGGTAATAGTTTATACATCTGATTTTTAATCAAATTTGAGTATCTCTTTTCTGATGAATGACTTTCACTGCTAACTGACCCTGAAATCTTTGCTGAAGTCCGGAATCGAAGTGTACTTATTCCAGAGCTTGCTTCAGGGCTGCAGCATACATGGTAATAACAATGGAAATACTTAAAAAGAATCTATCCTGCACATCCACTTACCAATGAATCCTTTGATTGTTCTTAATATAGAAACACACAGAAATTTAACAACTAAAAATACAAGATTTAATTCAAGAATTGCCTGTAATTCTTTCAATTATTACACTTCCCTTCCCCATTTCTTATCATCCCAAAGCTTTATCCATACAGTAATTAAAAATGATTTTCCCCACTCTGTTGACAAGTCTTCAATTTTGGTATGACAACTCTTGTTTTATAATGAGGTGAAAGGATATTACTGGTAAAGAAAAATGGACTTCTCTGCTTGCTAACAACTGTCAAATATTATACTCCTCTGAACATACTGTCTTATTGGGAAGAAAATAGTCATATGGGGTTCCAAATATGTGCTGGCATGTTTATTTTTATAATACAAACAACCATGAATTTAAGGTGACTTTCTCCAAAATTAAAAAGAGAAAAGACTCCTTCTTGTCTCTAACGCTAGCTATTTCTTCCACTAACTTTTGAGGTTTATAAGGAGCCGTGAACAAAAATCACAAACATGGAATTATCTTTTTGGCATCTTTGCTGCCCAGTTAGGAAAGGGAGGATAAGGTCTGATGAAAGTTATGTCCTGTGTTTTGAAGGCTAAACCTCTAGACTGGAGGTTAAGTGTCCATCTGTGTCATTTACAAAGTACATATGTAAAATCTGGATTGCTTATTTTAAACAGTATTTTCTTGGCTCTAAGTGGTGTTAATTTTCTGTTGCTTCCTTCTCCATTTGGTATGTAAAATCAGCACAACTGTCATCTCACACCAGCAACACCTTTAGATGACCTGGTTTTATTTCTGCAATATATTTAGATCAGTTGCTCACAAAGGGTTTTGTGGCATCTCTAGGTAGCTTAAAAATATTTTAGGTGGTTCCTAAAGTAAAAGGACGAAGGCCAGTTTACAGAAACGCTGTGCTACCCGACCTTCTTAGTGATACCTTCCACTATGGAAAGACTTTCCCTCCTCTGGCCTTTGGAAATGTCTAGCTTTAGTTAGACGCTGATTCATTTCCTGCAGCGCTTTAAACACAGCCAGCTGTGTGCTGCTGAGGGTCGGTATTATTTAAGCATTGTTTCAGAGACTTCCTGTCCCTGAATTCTGTAAAAGGGAAAAAGTCTTGTTTTGTTGTTTGGTTTTGTTTTTTTTTTTTTTTCTTAGGGGTGTACATTTCTCCCCGAGTAAAAACAAGTCCTTGGGGAAAAAGCTTCTGTAAATGGCTGATAAGGAGTAGAAAAGGAAGTACAGACTCAAAGCACCTAGTTTTTCAGCCAGTTAAATCCCTCCAAGTCCAGGGCATCAAAGAATCCAAAGTCTAGATGTAAGAACAAGGGGAAATTAAATGTATCCTTTGCATAGTTTCATAAGGAAAAAGATGTTCTTATAAGGAACATTAGAGATTATCTGATTCTGTGAGCCTTAATTTATCAGCTATTTCATTGCCACAGAATACGCAGTGACAATGACAGCAATAAAAGAAAAATCCAAGAGCTTTGAGACCTTGTTTCTCTATTTGCTTTCAATAATAATTCAGGCTTCATGTCAAGATAATGATAAGTATTCCCACAAAGATGCACTATTAGCGATGGGCCTTTGTTTCTTAGTTTCTTATCACATCAAAAAGGGTAAGTCTTTAATTGTTTTATTAAATATTCATTTTGGTGGCTGTGAAAATATTAGAAACAAAAATATATTACATAAATTGGTTTTTATCTTACTCTGTCTCAAGGCAAATCCAGCCATAAACCACATTCCCTCTTGATTAATATCTCAGCAGTGTTTACTACTCTTCAACTGCTAGTACAGTGTTTATTCTGTTCATTATACTGCTTCCTGTATCACTGTCGTGTTTATTGTTCTTCTGTGTATTTTTGACCTCTAATGTTTTATCTACAGCTCTGCTATTAAATTCACTCTTTTGTTAAATATAGATTCCATCCTGCTTGTATATTGCTAAATTTTTCAAAGCTTTAACATAAAACTATCCTAATGTTGATTGACAGCATGAAGTCAGAAGAGTTAAGTAGCCTTGGAAACAGCCTTTGCTCTCTAGCTACAGGGACTTACATGGACAAACCGTTTCTGCTACCAACTTTTCCAAGCTACTCTGCTGTCTCAGAATGGCAGTATGACTCAGCTGTTGGTGGCAAAATTAATCTTTTCTTGTTTCTTTTCTTGGAGTATATGTACCTTTTTTCCCCAGGTAAAAAGGATGCTGTCTCTAGAACGACCCAGTTATGGGCAGATTATGGCTCTGTATGGTCCATACAGTGACTTGGACAAGAATATGTTAAGGGGATATGTTATTTGGCAAATACCCTCATTTCCTCTGATGAAGCAGCCCCATAAATGCATTACGAAGTTAGCTATTGGGCTGAAATACTCCCTGCTGATTCTTCTGGAGCTGTTCTCTGGCCTGAGGCAGAAAACTCTTCTATGACTCTGCTGAGTGTCCCAGAAATGGTGAAGGCCCCAAATAAGTAATGTATGAATATATGGTATGTTGAATGCAAACAAGCCATGCCAGTGGGGTGGAGAAAACGGAAGAGTCTCTTGAAGACCACCAAAGTGAAGTCCATTGCTTAGACCAGACTAGATTAAAGAATGTGGGATACCTCAAAACGCAGACTGAAGCTTTTAGAGACCTATGTTAGTACTTGTCAGTTGAACAGATCACTGATGCAGATAGACATGAAAAAAGAAACAGGAAGTATGACATGTTTTCAAAGGTAGAGAGAAGAATAATTCATATGCAGAACTGGTGTACTAGTATATTAGTGGCAAAGGGAGTAACTTACTTTCTAACTTCAGATGGTACCTAAATAGGCAGCCTAACTCTTTACTCTTTACTTTAACCTTTTAGAAAGTTCAGGCATGGAAATTACACATCTATGATGCTTAAGGTTACATGGCAATTCTTCCACATGAATGATAAAATTAGAATAAAAAATAGTATCAGAAAAGAAGAAAAGAAATCGAAGCAAACAACTTTTTGTGTGCACGTCAAGAATTACATCCACGTCGTAGGTATCTATGTGAGTTACATTATTTCATCTCCTTTCAAATAATTCAGAAAGTCAGGTTATTGCCAGAAGTATCCAGAAAAAAACCCAAACAACAAAAGATGAAAAGTAGGACTTCAGATTTGTAGGATATTTCATATTTGTTTTTCTTCTGAACCTATCTAAAACCAGTTATTAAATTTCCTATAAACCTGTAAGTTACTGATATTTTACAGTCACTCCAAGTAAACTAGATTTTGTCCTGAGACTAAGTGTTTCTAAAGCTAAGTCTATATTAGCTACATGGTTCAGAATAACAGTGAGTTTTGAAGTTAACCTTCTGCTTAAGTAAATCCCTTGATCATCTCCATTCATCACATGCTGGTTTGCTTCACAGGGTGATTTTGCTGACCTAGGATTCTTTTAGGGGAAACTAAACCAGCAGCGCTACTCCAACAGCACCCCAGGCAGGCTCCACATCAGGGCTGTGGGCTTCATCACCACAGGCTCTCCCTGGTGAACACAATGGTTTTTCCTTTCAGAGAGCCTCAAACCATTTGTATACCAAAGATGTTCGGTCCGGTAACTGGACAAAATGTCATCTGATGTAAATTCCTTGAAACACATGTAAAGGAGATGGGAAGGGCCTCAGCACCAACAGTATAAATCTACTGATTAACTGGTATTGTGCCAAATTGCTTGCTAATGTAGCAGCAGCCTGCTTCAGATATGAGAGAAATTCCCAGGAATCCATGCAAACTCCACTGAAGCCCTTCCTTGGGTTAAGTGGTACTGTGTTGAACCCAAGACATTTCACATGAAACAAACCAGCTTTTGCTGATCAACTCTATTCCCAAATGAGTCAAATCAATATAACGGCATTTTTGATTGCAACCCTATCCCTTTAAGTTCAGCACAGACTTTTTTTTATGTCTTATGATTTTAAATATCACTTTTTAAATACATTTTAGGTAGTACTATTTTATACTGTTTTCACCTACTTATCTATCTGCTGTAAATACACGTTTAGGTGATAACTGGTAAAGATTCAAACATACGTTTATCCAGATTGGATTTCAACTTCTCTCTCAGTTGCTAACACCTTTTTACTAGTGACCTCTTCCAGCAGATGTCATTATGTTGTAAGCAGCAAACAGAAAGCAGGCAAAGCCTGTATTGCAAAACAGGAGCACCAGAAAATGTTTAGTGCTCTTACTAATTGAATGTGTGCGTATGGAGGGAGTTGCATAGTAAACAAAAACATTGTGTAATCTCTTATTTTTCACACCCTTTCTCAAAATATATTCAAACCACATTTTCAGACCTTGCAAGAACAAAATGAAGAATCTTAAAATGCAAAACTACCTCTACATTAAAAGTGTATGTTTGAGCTGCCATTAGGTATCTCACTATTTCCTTATGTTATCCATATGGGATTGTATTCAACATCACTAAAATTTGAGAGCGCTGAGATGGAGCATAGCTTTTGCTTTCTAGTAAACAAAAACCTATTAAACTCTTTCAAACAGAAAGACAATATATCCCAAATTTCAGGACTACGGGAATTACTCAGATTCAGATAGAACAGCAAGCTTGACAAATTCTGTTATTTCTGAAGTATGCTAGGATACTCATCAAGTGCAAGTAGCGTGGGCCATACTGTCAGGCGCTGCAGCACCTGAAAACCAATGGTCCAAGTTCTCATGTATTCAATGTGTGAGGCAGTTCTAATCCACAGACATGTCCTGATTCAGGAGTGGAAATTGTTTATCCTGGGACATGTATAAATTTTCCTGCCCCTCTGTTAGTAGATCTCAGAGATGACTGTATGATTTTACCTCAGAGATGACTATATGCTTTCTATAATACTCAACCACCCACTGAGCATCGACAATTGCCAAACAAATCCCAGAATATTAAAGTATCCCAAATCAGGACTAATGCATTTTGACACATAAGTATTTTAACTACAGTAGTACAACCGTGGTGTGAGTAGATGAGCTGTCTTTCACAGTGGAAGCAGGAACATCTAGGAGAGGAGCAACATTAACATGAGCGAATGGGAAACACCACAGTCATCCTAAGTTAAGCCATTGTTGCTTGTGAATATACAGCCAGACACTGCCTAACCATTACTAGCAGTTGTTATATTGCAGGAGCACACTTGGATGCCAGTCAGAGATTAGGATCCCCATGGTCGAAGTGTACGAAAAGAGAACCTGGAGGAAGCTGTGGTGCAAGTGAGTAGCTGCTGCGCCAAATACTGATTTTGCAGAATGCCACAGGCTTCCCCCACAGCAGTTCTCAGCTCTCCAAACCCCAGAATAAAGAGGGTTATTACAGTCACTTAAACAATTACAAAGAATTTCTGCATGCCACAGGCATGTACAACACTCTTCGTGTATCATAGCACAACCTATGGTAGTACCAACACCATTTTCTGCAGTACTCTTGAACACATTATTGTAAAGATCAGAAAATTCATTTTATCCTCAAAAGGTAGGTTCTGTGATTTTAAGAAAATACGGTATTCTTTGATCCCCTTCTCAAGTGAAAAATTGAATACACCATTAATTATGTGCCCTTGTCTAATGATGGCCTTTTTGTTTCCTTATGCTCTATTTTGGAGACTTGGCTTTTAATGCCAGCAGGATATATATATATGTCAGCACCTTTTTTATATTCTTATTGTAAAATATCAAAAAGCTTTAAAAGAGCTATATCTACACACTTAATTGCAGTGATGTTCAATCTGTCCTAGAAGTGCCCCTGGGAATCACCTGAACATCAAACACTAATGCATAGTAGGGGTTGAGCTGAGCGAGAGATAAGTAACACAACAGAAGGAAGAATGTGGACTCTGCTCTTGACTTTCACCATCTGTGACGTGATACCTGAATCTCAGCACTTCTTGTCCTTTCCCATGTGAAGACAAACATGTTAGCTTAAACCACACTTCGTGATTCAGCAATGGTTTAAAGTAACCTGCTTGGCTTCTGCTGAAACAGCCTAGCAGTGCTCATGTAAGCAGACAGCATGGCTCAGATTGACTGTGATACCTAACAGCTGAGAAATAGAAAGAACGAATTCCTGAAAATTCCTCCCAGTTATAAATGAACTAGATCTAGATAGAGAGATTAAACATGGAAATACAGGCTACAGACAAATGAGGAGGTGCAGGGACAGAATCAGCATGTGCTGACATACCTGGTGAGAACGCAGTAACGACAGGTTGGTCGGCACGCTGTTTGGACTGAAGAACAGATCTCGGCTGACAAAGACATGGCCACACAATCTCTGATCACTATTTACAACACTTTTTTTTAGTTTTTGTAAGATTCAGGAGGATGATGCATCGTATCATCATTCCACACCCCTTTTACTAAAAACCTGTTCTCACATACTCTGTAAGTAGAGAATAAAAAAGCTTTTCATAAGCAGATGACTCTTCTGGTGTTAAGGTAAAAATGTGGAAGTGTTAGTTCTCTTTCTCTATGAGAAGGGAAGGTTGGAAACAATTACCAATATAAGGACTCAACTGAAATCAAGTTATATCCAAACACCTAGCAGTTTTCAGAGCAGAAAATATTATCAGGTAAAGATTACTATAATTCACCAGAGGTTTGGAAACCTTTTCTTATGAAAAGGAAATTGTTTATATGCAATTAAGATCTTCAGACACATGAGCAGAGCTGTAAAATTTTGTTCTAGAAGGTCAGCAACACCATGAATTCAATTAATCCTCTCAAACTACTCCTACATTATTAGAAAGCTATTCTTGACAATGAGGAAAGTGTGATACCATCAGAATCAGTGATAGAAAATACTAGCTTTCTGGTGAGTTTTCTTCATTGTTTCTATATAATATAAAAAAATTCTACAATTTTTTTCTGCAGCCTTGAAATTATTGCTCTCAAGTCCTTTCTTCCACTTCCAGTTTAAGCTAAGGTATACATTTTAAAGTACTTACACTTACGAATATTAAATTTCACTAAAATGCATCTGTCCATTCTTTTCCCTTTTCTTGCAGTTTGCTCTCAAGGTATGCCTTTAGACTTGTTTTATCATTAGCACAGGAAAATGACTAACAGAATATGCATTAACTCACTTAACCTTAGGTGACTGAATTTATTGTACTCGTACAGAACCTATACTGGAGTGTTTTCAGCTTTGAGCTCATCGAGTTGCTTGCTGCTGGTGTGCGTATTTCACCCACACACCTTGAACATTCTTTCCCCACTAAGAGAAATCATGCACCACACTTCATAGCCAGCACATAAGGGAGTACTCAGAATAACATAATTGTAATTTTGCAGCGTAGATTTTAAGTCCCATTTGAAATGGAGGCAGTGCACACTTAATACTCCCAGAGAGTTATACACAACGTCTCTCAAAAAATCCTCCACTCTTTTAATTTCTAGCTGGCATGCATTAGTAAATAAGTCAGAATGCCTGTGCCTTTTCTTCACTGAGATGCATACAAAATGCATACTCTGCCTGCCAATACTGTAAAGTGATTTTCATTGTGTGTTTTATGGAACTGTTAGATATGTTGGATGAAATCATGGTCTCCTTTGAAGTTAAGGAGAGCATTACTGTTGACTTAATGAGACCGAGATTTCTTTTATGTTCAAAGTTAGGCAATGTTTTTCACTTGCTTTTTTATTAAAACATACCTCAGAAAGTTAAAAAGTAAATCAGTACTTTCAGTGTTGTATCCACAACATCTAAAAGCCTAAAAATGTCAGTAATTCAAAAATCCCCATAAATGGCTTTGAATGCCAGATACAAAGTTAGATAGAATTTGTATGAAGTCAGAAATATATTAAACAAAGTGCTTCTTATTGGCACCAAGTCTGAGTTGGATTAACAAACCCCTATAAAAAAGTTCTACAGAATTTATTTAAAATTACAATCTATCTTTTTATAACCTGCTTACCCCCATGAAATAAAAAATGAAACAGGATTTGTGATAAAATATTATGCCAAAGGATTAAAAAAAATAAATAGACAAAAGGTCTCGTTCTTTACTAAAGACTATCAGCTTTTAGATTAATTTCTAAGGAAGTAAATTCAATGTCTGTAGAGTCCTACTGGCTGCATCTCTGTTATTTATTCTATATGGCATTTCCATAGGGTATATGAGATCATATATACGAGCTATAAGAAATATCCCATACTGAGTTATAGCTGTTGAGAACTAGAATTTACAAATACCACACATATAAAGGTAGCATTTTTTAAGAAATTACTTCACATTTCAGGATATTTTAGTGGGTCTTTGGCTATGAACATGTTTAGACACATGCAGAGGTCATTCTTCAACAGCTGTTCTCTTGAATGGAAGCTGAAAAGCATTTCTTTAAGTAGAAGTTTATCTATTTTTAAGAGATAGGAGTATGTGGACACCATCAGTTCAGACCCAGATCCTAAAGAAACATCAATTAAGCATTTTTTGATGGAAAACCAGGATTAAAGTAGGTTAATGTCCCTTACATTTCTTACTGTGTTTTAGTATCTGGAAGACAAGCTCATGGCTGATGTTAAAATAATTACACAGGGCTGGAAGATGGTAGAACAAATATTTGACACTTCAATACAATGCTTTTCCTCACTCTTAAATGGGTATTATAAAAGCACGTAGAAATCTAGCAATCTGATGCTTGGTAAGAAAAATCTACAGTAGCTAATCTGAGAGCCCTGAATGCTTAAAATGTCTACTGACATCTAGCAAACACATCACCGTAGCAAAATGGACAACTTTCAGGACGCCTTGGCCAATTGTTTCTCCGGAGGCAGACTTTCCTGAGCGGATGGCTGCTTATAACCAGCCAATAACCAGCCATTACTAGGATGGAGTATTTGTGCTTGAGTGCTTCTGGAGCTCTTTCTGTCAGATATTCCATGTTCAAAGGATCAACCAGTATTCTCAGTTCACATTAGTTTTAGATAAAACATAATAAACAAGGAATGTCTCCAAGAAAGAGGAGAAATGTGAGTCTAAATCCCTCAAGTCTCCATCTTGTATTGCCTCAGAGCACTAAAGACAGAAAAATATTTAAGTTCTTGTGTTACCCAAAAATCAAAATGCTAAAAAGATTGAGATTACATTATAAATACACAAAAAATGAATTTAAAATGTTAATTAAACATGCACCAAACACAGATACTCAGCCTTTGCTTTTACTTTATGTCACATCACTTTCTGCCATTTTTAATCTGTTTTGTCTGTTTACACTGTGAATTACACAGAACAGAAACGCAGAAATGCTCACCTATATATGTATAATGTATAATCAAGACACGTCTCACTTATGGAAAGAGAATTAAATTGAATCCTACACCCAGCTCAGAGGTACAGCTTATGACTTTAGACTTGCAGCTATGGATAAGCAAAAAAAGGGGCAATGGACTTCTTCAGCATTCCTTCCACATAAGTTTTGGCACCCAGGATTAATGCCTACCCACAATGATCTCTACTACAGGCTTGTATAGGGTTTCCAATATATGGCCACTCCATTGAGTTAAAGAATTCTACTTCACTTCTTTTTGGACCTTGCAAACCAATACATATGTTTCCTTCCTTTTTTCTTTTCCTTCTCCTTCCCTGAAACCAAGTCTTTCCAGTTTAATTTTTTTTAGTCATCTCACGAATTTTGTTTCCATATTTAAAATAAGAATTGAACATTTTTGACAGTTTGTTTTCTTAAACAAGTATCTGTGAGAACCCTGGAACCATGTACTGTATTATAGGTAACCAGAATAATAACGTAATGACTTCCAAACAGCATTCAAGTTGCTTTACTTATTCTAATAAGAAAGAACAAAAGATTTTTAAAAGCAAAATGTGTCTGACATTATCAAGGTCCCTTACATGGAGTTACAGAGAATGGGAATAGGTACAATCAATTTATCATGAAAGAATCTCGCTCTGCAGTATACAGAGTATGGAGAATTTGTTCAGTATGCAGCAGTATAATGAAGCAGTAAGAGACAGAGATTATGCTTTCAGTTTTATTCATATTATTCAGAATTCATTCTTTGGAGGATAAGCATCCTAAATCACCTGTAAAACATTTGCCTTATCTTTCAACATTAAAGCAGTAGTAGAAGTACTGCTGGGTTCTAAGAAAAAATTAACAAGCTTAGGAAATCAGTTTAGCTTGCTGCAAGTCTTCCAGTGAAATGTTAACTTTTTATACACAGAAGTGCTTGTGAGCACTTAGGCCTAGAAAAGCAAACCCACCTCCCCCTCCTTACACCAAATTTTTTTTTTTATTTTTTTTGAACTGAGTAGAAAATATGTAGAAGAAAATGCAACTATATATACTTCTGACAGCTCAAATGATACATAAATATAAGGGCTGACAAGGGTTGGTTTGTCATTGTAGTTCACTTCGATCAACTCTACATGGTTCTGTAGGACAATGAAATTCAATGCACTTATAATTTCCAAAAAAGTGAGCTCAGATTCCTTTAAAAGCATTTCTATGTGAAAACGGATCATTTACATGCCAAAAGCACTTTTAATGTGACATATTTAGCACATGTATTATTGAGAACGAAAGCTGCTTGAACTTAGTGAATTTTAAAGTCTATAAAATGGCACCCTGCTGAGCAGAAAGGTAGCTGTTCAGTGAATTTCCCAGTTATGTGATTATTTTGAATAATAGACTTGTACATAACTTTTTACGAAATTAAAGGTATGACATTTGCTTTAGTTCAGTCCTGTAAATTGCACTTTAGAACATAAAGAATGGGCTGATGTATGATTTTGTTGTTCCTCCAAGCAATTTTGCTGATTTTTTAAAGAACAGTTTTATGTTTCATCTATTGAGTAACACATCAAACAGTTATCTTAGTAGATTTAATGAGCATTCATGTATAACTTAACACATATGAGGAACAGTCAGGAACCTCAAAAATAAAAGTATTGTGTATTACGTTGGTTGTCTGGGACTCACCCAGACCCTGATGCAAGATGATGACTAGTTTGATGAAAAGTCCTAACACTTATGAAGCTTAATTAAGAGAAGCATCTGGAAGTATAGAGACATAACAAATTCATTTAAATTGGCTCAGGTTCTCTTTGACTTGATTGAATATACTGTACATTTCACTGTCGTGGAACTATGCAGTGCTACCTGCTCCCAGACAAAGAGGAACCAGCAGGAGAATAAGCCATATCCTTAATTTTTTTTTTGCTATCAGGAACAACATAAAGCACTTGAAAATATAAAATACACAACAGAAAGCCTCCATGTGTGATACCTGTATAAATAAGCATTATTTTTTTCTGATTAGGCTTTGGACAAAGGGCAAAGGTTGCAATATTTGCACACGAGCTACCTTCAGTTGAAAAACACCCTCCATAACAAGGGTGCTGTATCTGCTCGCTTTGCTGTCATGTTGGCCACTGATAAGAATTCACCTGGCACCAACGAGCTACATATTACTTTTGTCATCAGAGTCCAAAAAGGTTCATCATGACTACCTTTAGCATGGCACAGCACATGGCCCCAGTTAAAGCTAAAGAGTGAACAGACCATTTGCAGTTAAGCGTAGGCTTAAGCGCTTTGTGGAATTTGGGTCTATGAAATGGAATTCAAAGGATGAAATGAGCATTTGGGAAAGATATTCAGGACACTTTCTGATTGTAACTTGTTTGTTCACACTATGTATATAGCAATCCATAAATAAGGTGCTTGCAAAAAGTACAAGATAACCCTTTCTTTCAGGGATCACTGTTCTTTTAACCTAAACACCAATACCAACACCCCCCATAAATTGACTCTACTTGGAGAGATTAAGGCAGAGAGCAAGTCTCCTGTGATTTGTAAAAAACCCTGCCCTCAATATCAAAAAACCTCCTCTACCAACACAAACACAGTGTGCAAATATTTCTAGCACTTTTAAACAACTCGTGAGCTAGGAAAAAGAACAGTAAGACTGTCCTGAAAAACAACATTCAAATAGTCATGTCCCCCCACCCCTTTTTTATTAAACAGGATGCTTTGAGAAAAGATATTCAGAGGTATAAGATCAAAATGACAACATTTGATACTACACGACACATGATCCTTAACTTGATCACTTCCTGCTCTTATATGTTTCATTCCCTTATTGATGGGACTGAGAAATTATATTTCCTTTTGACTTCAAATCTGATATAAAAACAGAATGCTATGACAAACACAACAGAAAACTAGAAATTAAGATTCAGGTGCCAATGAACCCACCAGTTTATCACAGAGGGAATGAAACTCTCTGCTAGGTATGGAAACTGCCTGAAAAGTTCAGGGAATTCAAGGCTCCTGATGATAGACTGCAGTCCATTGGTTAATGTGCCCCTGGAAAAGGCAAAGGACTTAAATGGTGGGTGGGATAGGTCACCCCTTAGTTCATAGCCCAGAATGATGCATTACAAATTAAATAAAACAAATACATTAATTGTAAAAAATCTTGCTTCCTTGACTTATTTTCAAATGTCATTAAAAAAAAAAATCAGTAGATTTTCAAAATGTAGTAAATGTAGCAGTCAAACAAAAGTAAGAGCTTAAAATGTTCCCTGTTCACTTCTGAAACATAATGTTTTGAAGGCTTGCTCAGATCACTCCCTATTCTTCATATCCTGTAGTAATCCAACAGTTACTAATCTAGACAAATGTATGTTAGTGGGGGGAAAAAAAGGTTGCTTTTTGCAGACATGCGGCAAGGTTTTAATTTGTAGCTGATAATTTGCTACTGGAAGCTTACCCTGATTAGTCTTCTTATGGCACTAACAGTTTTTGAGGTAGTGTGAATTACCTACTGTGTATGTTTTTACCACCCATTCAGGGATGAAAATGAGTTACAACCTAGGCCTCAATTAAAGCTTGAAATAAGAAAACCTAAAACTTCTTTTATGTCCTCACTTCTAAAGAATAGAATTAGTTGCTTCTGATATTATTGGAATTGTAATTCACACTCCTGGAAATCCAGCAATGGATCTTTCAACCCTTTTCAATGAAGCACATTTCAGCTGTTACCCAATTATGCTGCCTTTGCTCCAAGTCAAATCATCATCCAACAGCTGAGAATTGAAACAGACTCCATTTGTGAAAATGAATGGTGTATTTATCTGGTAATGCAGAATGTTTTTAAGTGTTACTCTAGCTGTCGTGTAGAAATTAGGATGTTATTGCTTGTTCTATTAATTCTCATTTCTGGGAAACTGATTCGTAGGTTGGTTTCATCAGAGCGATATGGTAGGCTTTTCTATCAGCATTATATGCAAACCATGCCATAGGCATTACAATGAGCAATGTATTGCCCATAATCTAAGCATCTGGCTTAAAATAAAGAACTCATCATAGGAATCATTATTTCTCAAAGGGGAATCCATATTACCCTTTTTGTACACGAGTGCTTAATAGTCCACTAATCTTAACTGATCACCTTCCCACAGAATGATGGAAACTATATGGAACTAATAAATACAAATAACAGAAAATCATATTCCCCTTATCTAGGTTTCCTTGTTTTCTCTTAACAATGTGCACATATTGTTAAGCTATTGTTTGGGGCATATTGTAATAAATAGCCCGATACAAAGCATCCTTCACTACTACCCAGCAACCTAATATGGCAATTTTCTCAGTTTGCCACAATAGCATGGAATCTTATTTTAGGTTTCATTAATAATATTTTTAAGCAAGGGAAAAATGAGAGAAATTATAAGGGTAAATATCATTATAATTATTTTATTCTGTCACTATTCACAGGTTCCTGTAGATGATGCGAGACAGTGTAACAATAAACAATACCACAACCGGTAGGTGTTGAGGATAGCAGCTAGGAGACAGGACATTCTTTATTAAAAAGAAAAAAAAAGTGGCAATCACGGGGCACAGGAGTCATGGGGGACATTCTGGCATACCAAAAATACAACATGTTTATTTAGGTGGCTACCCTGTGAAACGAAGTGCAGTCACTGCTTCTTAGCTAACGTCAGCCACTCTAGTGAGATTAAAGCTAGCTGAAGAAGCCTATCTGTACTGAAATAATATAATTCTCCTACCACTTCTGTGAATATACTGTTAAGAATGGGGGAAGAGAAGCAACATGCAAGCAAAGCAAAGCTACTGCACTGATGAGTGGCAATTGTCAACTTATGTGCTTTGTGTTAAGGTGTTTTTTTCCCTTACAATAATTTTAAAGAACCCTACACAGATTACATAGAAATCTATTGGGTTTAATCCCTGTTAAATTAAGTAAGTCTTTCTCAAGCAGAAAAACTGTCCAATATAGATTTTTCTCTCTCCTCTACGTACATTATCATTTCTGCTTATTATGCTCTGGTTTTGTGGTAAATGGACTTATTTAGACTTCCTTTGTCTTTTACCCCTCGTTACCCTTTCATAGCAGGTTTTGTCATGCAGTCACTCTCAAGTTCTTTTTTTTATTGTAAAAGTGACATTTAGAATAATGAACTTAATCTAATTCCATTTTTACCATACAAAGGGCCAGATTCTCAGCTGCTATAAACTTGTGTATCCCCTCTGAGGTCAGTACATCTGATTTGTGCAACTTGAGTTTGACTTTAAGAAAGCCTACCAGGTGCAAGCAGTTCTTCCAAAATGTTTAAATTCTATGGGGATTTTGTCCTAGATTCATCAGACCTCACTTTGGGCATCTAATTTAGCTGCACACATGTCCTGTGTTTCCTCTAGCACCTAGCCATCACTCTGTGGAGACACTTTCTGTCTGTCTCTCTCAATTGAAAGCAATAATGCTCCAGCATGGAGGGAACCTCCATGAATTGCCCAACACCAGGAATAAATTCACACTTCTGTTTGTTTTTCAAAGTTGAGGTCACAGCATTGTAGCCACCAAGCTTCTCCAAGAGGGTATGGTGTTAAAAAATCCCAACTAGCTAGTAAGAATGCTGCCTTTGTCTGCTCATTGCTACAGAAACACTACGATAACACATCATCGTCACTCATCACATGACATAGCTACCTTATGAAATGGTCTGGACCAGAAAGCATTAAAGGGGTGTAAAAATGAGACTTGGGTTGAACTATTCACTGTTTATAATCAGTGCAACACAAACCTTTATACTAGCCCTAAAGAAGAAGCTGGTTTCTGCTACCCACTTTCTTATCTGTAGCTATTTTTTAATTTAAATGAATATCTGGTTACAGATTATTTGCAATATATTAATTTTGACTCTTTGCAGTGTATTCTTTAGTGTGACTGGTCATCCAAGTCACCTTTTTTTTTCTGCAGCTCCTTTTGATGACTCAAATATTTTGGACGTAAGACTAGCAAGTTATGAACAATGAACACCCAAGAAGTATGCTTGTTGATACCTGCATTTTCCACATACAAAAGCAGTTACTCGTGACCTTCCCATTCTGTGTTTCCTGTTACAATGTATTCACCACAGTAGTCCCTGAATGTGTATTAAGTGGTCTCTTCTACTGTATATTAAGACACATCACTAATATTTGTTCCATGTTTGTTTTGCACCGTTTACAAGTGAGGAAAATCAAGTATGTTTTTAAGAATAGTGTTTTGCAATTTTTTCCATTTCCCAAAAATTGCAAATAAGAGGCCCTAGTACAAATGAATTTAACAATTTCATAAGTTTTAGACTTTAATTACATCTTAAGACGTGTTCAATATTCAGCCAGTTCTAATAAAAATATAAAAATATGATGAAGTATATACATTCCAACAGCAACAAAATCTGGAAGGTTCAAAAACCATTTTCTATTATCCAAGTAGACCTTTCCTTTTTCTATTAGGGTGTACGTAGATTTGTTTGTATAGACTTGGAAATAGAAAGTGTTGGAGAATATACTACATCTCAAAGGAAAGAACGTGTTTCTTGTATTAAAAAAAATACTCCCTGGTTTGATTAAAAAGTATAGATCTGCTTGAGAAGAAACCACTACTAGAATAAAGAAAATTACAGAATATTTCCTTTAGAAAGTCCTATTAATAGAAAACCAGAATGCCTCAGCTCATGATGCCCATTTGCAAGACCATACGAAATGCACCTGCACCACGTACCTTACACCACACACTCAAGAGATTAAGTGTCAGGCTAAGTCTATAATTTTTTCTAAGTACTGCACATTGGGTCCTGCCACACATAAACTTGGTAAGTACAATAATAAGGAACTATCTTGTGCAACACAAAATCCAGTTTGTACAGTGCTTTGAAACATCAAGACATTTCAAGGTAATTTACCAGAGATATACAATAATTGAATAATACAGTCTGCAGCTCCAAGCTAATGATGGTAAGCAAAGGGAAAACAAGTGAGTCTTCTCTACTATCAAGGTAGGGAATCTTTCTGTTCCTTAATCTTTTCCTCTCCTGGGGCTGTCAATTGCGCAAAATGGCTTGAAATTATGGATTTTTTTCTCATGGACTACAATTTGCTCAGGGACTATTCAAGTAAACAAAGTCATTCAATTTATGATCTGGTTGCCTCTTTCCCTACTATATTTACAATGCATTTTCTGTAATTGTTACAATATTGATCAGGGAGTGTTTTGTAAATATTCTATAGAGTGGTGGTGTGGTCTATGTGTGGAAAAAGTCAGATAATGTCAGTCCACATCTATTTTACACACAAAAAGATCTGCACAACATTTTTGCTTTGATCAAATCATACTTTTGATTCATTTTGCATATTCTGCAAAAAACCCAACAAAGCGTACAACCTGACAAACACCACAAGCTAAATAAAACTGAAGTTGTGGCTCTATTGAAGCCAATGAGAGACTTACTATTTACTTCAGTGCTGCAGGCATTGTACTTCGAAAGTTATAATGTACATAGTTCCCAAACAGTATAAAAGAAATTTCCGTTGAAATAGAAGCTAAACCAAAGTAGACTCCTTTAAAGGCCATGTTCTGTTCTACTATATTAACACAGAAAAAAGAGCAAAAATCAGTACCCAGCAAACATGGTGTTTGCTTTATGTATTTAGTACTCTGTAGGTTATCTGTGATGGATCTGATTTCCTCTGTGCATTTTCCTTCATATTCCCCACCAAAACTCTCTACTGAAGCTATTTCAGCTAAAAACACTGTTAACTTCTTCATGTCTCTTCTAGTCCCTTACCAAGCAGCCCTGAAGAGAAGAACATTTAAATTACAGCATGGCTTCCTTGATAGACATGTTAGCATTTGGAAGAGGTCCCCAAAGCAGCATGGTGAGGTGAGCACTCTGTCATCTACTGTTACAGTTCCAGGTCTGCCTGCAGGTTTGGGGTCTTCACGTGTGTTTCATTACTGCCCTAGATGCCATTATCAGCAAGCAGAGTTGTGTTAACCACAGCTTTATTAGACATGCTCAGGAGCCTCTGCGCTGTGCTGTGGCTCTGCAGCCTGTCCCTCAGCAGCAGACCCACCACTTTGCATTCCCCATTTGGTCCCGTCTCCTCTTGAAACCTAGGCTTTCTCTCACTCCAGTGTGGTTAGTTACTCCGCAGTGGTGTTTTGGAAGTTGCATAACTATGGTTTTCCACAGCCCAGAAGTAGGCTTTTTAACTTTCTAACATGCCAAGGCATGAGACCCCATGTCACATGAGTAGGGGTAAATATGAACTGCAGCCACATGGGGAGGGACGTAAGGGATGCACCCCATCCATTCATGCAATTGTAGAAGGGCTACTACATACTAGTATACTGGGGACAGGGCTCCTAATGGTGCTTCAGCCCAGGGCATGACTAAGAAACACAGCCGCTGGGTACAACACTGGCCTTTTGTTCCCTCCTGTCCAGCACCATAACCTGCACCAGGTACAAGAAACAGGCACAGAGACTCTGGAGTCCTGTTTACAGTCTGTGCAATATGAGATGAAGAAGAAAGTGTGAAGGAGAGAGATTAAGACCTGGCATATCCAGTAGTAACCATCCAGTAGAGCATACGACGTACTGGTGTGTCAATACTTGGCAGGTTATTGCACTTTATGCTTTCCTACATACAGAATAATAGGGTGCAGACTGAGCAGTGAAGGACGAGGATTTTGTTCATTGATTGCCTCCATTAACTACAAAGCACCTACAGCACAACTGTTGTGTAATGCTTACCATTCTCCTCCTGCTTTACAACTGCAATGCACAGAATGAGAATTCATGGTTACACATAATAACCAGCAAAAATGTTTTATATTTCTTAACACGTGCAATGTCTATGCATTGACAGGGTCTGTCAATGTGGAAGGTTGCACATTCATCCTCAAACTCAAGAGGGGGGAAATGGACAAGCTCGGAGTAACGGCACTTACTCCAGCTCTGCCCTGTCACTGACCTCAACTTCAATCAGGGCACACCACATTTTAAACAAGGAGCAATGGGGGTGAAGCGAAAGCAGTTCAGCTCCTCTGCTGCTACAGGTCAAGTCTGAGCAAAACTCTTTTGAGGAAAGACTGCCAATTTAGGTGAATTATGTGTGGTGGCTTTGTGATGTAGATTACTGTCCATGAGGGACTGGGTTGAAAACACTGAACTCATTGTGTATGCACATATAGATTATGTGATAAAGTTAACTATAAATTAAGAGATCTATACTGTCATAAAAACTGTCTCAATAAGACCATTAAAACAGTATAGTAGCTGCATTTTAGATTACTAGACTCTGGGTCTGAGTTTGTAGTTATTTCTTATACTGAAACACTGAATTCCATTTCTGACTCTTACAGTGTTTTGTAGATACAGTCAGAAGCTAAGAAACAGTGCTTTGCTCTAAATGAAGCAGAGTTTTCTTTCCATTTTAGCCAGCTGGGTCTCTTTAGCCAAGATTATTCATCAATTCTTAATCCATTTTTTTTTCCTCAAATGTCAGAAAAAAATCCAAAATATGGGAGAAGGAATCCAGCTGGGTGGTTAGTTCTGACGAGCTGAATTTGAACACCATTAAATATTTCTAGGCTCTCTTGGGTGATAACAAAATTTTTAATAATTTCTCTTTGGTGTAACAACATTTAGTACCTCAATTTCTGGCACTTTATTCCAGTTAGATATTATGTCATAGTTTACTATCATAAAAGTAAGATAATGCTGAAAAATGCAGAACCAATGTTGAAAATAATCCCTTCAAAATTTATGGATGTATGTTCAAAAAAAAACAACAAAAAAAGACGGACTCTGGAAAAGTTACAATGAAATGAGACTCCAGTACTGTGTCCTGTGGCCCTGATTGGTCTTGTGCTCAACCAACCGTCGGCAATTTCAGGAAAATTTTAAAAAGTTCTTTTAAAATACTCTGCAGTATTGTGGTGGTTTAACCCCAGTCAGAAGCCAAGCAGCACACAGATGCTCCCTCACTCCCCGTCCCCCTCCCCCTGCTCCCGGTGGGATGGGGAGGAGAATTGGGAAAGAAGGCAGAACTCGTGGGTTGAGATAAGAACAGTTTAATAACTAAAGTAAAATATAAAATTAACAACAATAATAATAATGAAATATAATAATACTAATACTACTACTAATAATAGTAACGAAAAGGAATATAACAAAAAAAAGGGGGGGGGGAAGGGAAAAAAACCCAGTGATGCACAATGCAATTGCTCACCACCCACTGACCGATGCCAGAGCCGCGATCCGCCCCTCCTGGCCAACTCCCCCCAGTTTATATACTGGGCATGACGTTCCATGGTATGGAATACCCCTTTGGTTAGTTCAGGTCAGCTGCCCCGGCTCTGCTCCCTCCCAGCTTCTTGCACACCTGCTTGCTGGCAGAGCATGGGAAACTGAAAAGTCCTTGGCTTAAGATAAGCGCTACTTAGCAACAACTAAAACATCAGAGTGTTATCATCAACATCATTCTCACACTAAATCCAAACCACAGCACTGTACCAGCTACTATAAAGACAGTTAACTCTGTCCCAGCCAAAACCAGGACAAGTATGCAGCTTATGTCCAGTCCAAATAGGAAGACCACAGAATAAGAGCTAAAATGAGCTATTTTATAGACAACATAGATATTTACACAGGCTAGTCCAGGTATTTCGAAAGTCATGTTCCCCTTCCTTTTTGTCTCCTGTAACAGGTCGTACGTTGAAGCGCTCTGTGGGACTTCTCGGTACTTGCCCTTACTTCTTCAGGGGACAGATGAGAAGGGTCCTCTGCATCAACACTACTGTGGCGGGTGGACCCTGGCTAGATGCCAGGTGCCCACCAAAGCCGCTCCATCACTCCCCCTCCTCAGCTGGACAGGGGGAGAGAAAATAAAATGAAAGGCTCGTGGGTCGAGATAAGGACAGGGAGATCACTTCACCAATTACCTTCACAGGCAAAACAGACTCGACTTGGGGAAAAATTAGTTTAATTTATTACTAGTCAAATCAGAGCAGGATAATGAGAAATAAAACCAAATCTTAAAACACCTTCCCCCCACCCCTCCCTTCTTCCCAGGCTTAACTTTACTCCTCATTTTCTCTACCTCCTCCCCCCCGAGCGGCGCAGGGGGACGGGGAATGGGGGTTGCGGTCAGTTCATCACACGTTGTTTCTGCCGCTCCTTCCTCCTCAGGGGGAGGACTCCTCACACTCTTCCCCTGCTCCAGTGTGGGGTCCCTCCCACAGGAGACAGTCCTTCACGAACTTCTCCAACGTGAGTCCTTCCCATGGGCTACAGTTCTTCACGAACTGCTCCAGCATGGGTCCCATCCACGGGGTGCAGTCCTTCAGGAACAGACTGCTCCAGCGTGGGTCCCCCACGGGGTCACAAGTCCTGCCAGCAAACCTGCTTCAGCGTGGGCTCCTCTCTCCATGGGGCCACGGGTCCGCAGGTCCTGCCAGGAGCCTGCTCCAGCGCGGGCTTCCCACGGGGTCACAGCGTCCTTCGGGCATCCACCTGCTCCGGCGTGGGGTCCTCCATGGGCTGCAGGTGGATATCTGCTCCACCGTGGACCTCCATGGGCTGCAGGGGCACAGCCTGTCTCACCAGGGTCTTCACCACAGGCTGCAGGGGAATCTCTCTGCCCCGGCACCTGGAGCACCTCCTCCCCCTCCTTCTTCCCTCACCGTGGTGTCTGCAGAGTTGTTCCTCTCACATCTTCTCACTCCTCTCTCTCTGGCTGCAACTGCTACTCCCCTGTAACTTCTTTTCCCTTTCTTAAATATGTTATCACAGAGGCGCTACCACTGTTGCTGATGGGCTTGGCCTTGGCCAGCGGCGGGTCCGTCTTGGAACCCGCTGGCATTAACTTTATTGGACATAGGGGAAGCTTCTAGCAGCTTCTCACAGAAGCCACCCCTGTAGCTCCCCCCGCCCCCCCCCCCCCCCCCCCGCTACGAAAACCTTGCCACGCAAACCCAATACAACTACCTAATGGAAAGTTCAGTTGCCAGATGAGAATTCAGAAAGCCAGAGAAATGGCAACAAGGCCAGCATGCAATGGATCTTTGTACAGCCCACACACGATCCAAGATAAGGTAAGCAACAACCTGCTTTGTAATTTCACGTTTATTTTAAATGGTTCTTGCAGAAAAAACCAGCAACTTAAAGAATCAAAACATCTAAATCACTAAACACATTCTCCCAAGCACCTTAAGATATCATAAAAAGAACCAGGTAGATATAACACCACATATAAACCCAGCAGTTCTTCCTTTAGTCTGCCTGATCTGGTTTATGGGCAACTAACTTTTCTGCCTATTCCAAAACCTGCAGTTTCTTCTTAGTATTTCTGCCTTTGTAGCTCTCAGGCTTATACTGCACTACAGAAGCATCCTACTTGCAACCTCAACCACAGAAGATACAAACTGTATTAGCAGAATGTGGCTATGTTTGCTATAGATAAGATTCTCCCCTTGTCTATGGATCCACCCGTATCTTTGCCAAAAAATCTGTCAAGTCTGTCAAGTGTGGGCCAAGTGTGGGCAAACTGTCTGTGTTTCCCAGACTGATTTGAAAAGATTTTTCTGCAGAACCTTACATTCCCATATCAACATTTGTTTCACCCTCTCTCTGGGGCATTCCAAAGAATAATTTATGGAATGTCTTTATTTTTGTATTCGTGAATAGTGGTAAAAATCTCTATAATCTATTCATCATCTGAACCAATGAAACTCACTTTTCCGTGGATTTCTCTAGTGCTGACTCTGCTATCAAAGAAAGTGCAGACCCCAACTGCATTGGGACCACTATATGAGCATCTCTCCCAGATGGGTTTTCTGGTGTCTTTTAAGGTGTGAATGATCAAAGCAGCCTTCTCCTTCACTTGGGACCTCAAATACATTTTTTACTTTATTTGGTATCCTATCCAATATCCACTGTCTATGAAATTCAGTGGAAATCAGCAACTGGTTTCAGAAGTGATTAGCAGAGGACATAGATAGAAAGACAGAAAAATGGAGACAAGTACACCTGTTTTCAAAAGGAAACCAGGCTTGAGAAGTTTTCACAATTGTTACTAACATGAAGAACAGATATTAGACCACTGACATATACATAGTAATCCAAATAAGCTTTGTCCAGTAAACTTGGTTTAGGGCAAGGTAAGCTATGCAGTTAAGTGGAGTAAGAACTGACCAGGTGACGGGTCCCACAGGTGGTTTTCAGTGAAGAATTACCACCGAATGAGGGTGTCTCTATTGTGTGAAACTGGCATTGGGCTTGACCTTATTTAAAATTTGCATCTGCCATATGGCAGTAAATAAACAATCAAGGCTGATAAAATTGGCAGGTAATACAGAGATCAGGAAAGCCGCGGCTAGCAGTCAAGATGACATAGTATGCTGGGTCCCTCCATGCGAAATATCAACGTAACTAAATGCAAAGCTATACACTGAAGAACAAGAAATGAATATTCAGAACAAGAAACTGACTGCATGCTGGAAAAGAGTGGCTGAACGGGACTGGAGTTTACAACAGAAACATATCCTAATGTGAAGTTCCTGGGTATGTGGAAGGGTTTCCAAGGTGAGTGGCTGGTCAGTTCCTTAGTGCTCCCAGGGACACAACTTCAACAGGCCATATTGGAGCATGTGTTGTACCTGGAATGGTTCAGGCTCTCAGCTCAACTCCGCCACCTACACTGAAGCTGATAAAGGAAATGGCACCATAATTGAATTTCTGTGCATAATTTTACATGAGAGAATGAGCAAAGGGACTTAGTGGCAGAATAAATTAGTACAGTACCCATTCATTGTTTAAGAAATACTGCAATACAAATCCTTACTCAGGTCACATTGAAATTGAGTTTTGGTGTCTCTTCTTAGTTCTTATTTTTCCATACAAAAGGCCCAGGATACGAACAGCAATGGTATCACAGGTCACAAGCTACATACTTTTCAGGGACTTGTCTTCTTGCAATGCCTGTCTATAACCAATCCTACAGTCTTCATAAACAGCACATTGAGATGTAGTATTTTTTAAACAATAATGAAGAAAACTCTGAACATGTAAACCTGAGGGAAATATGTCATGTTAATGGCAAGCATATTTTTTGTTACTCCATTGAACAAAAATTTTTTGGGGAAAAAAAAAAAATTAGTGACTTTTTCAAATGTATTTCTTCCCCAGATAATATGAAAACTATAACATGACGCTGTACCAATGTGCAAACTAAGCATATTCTTAAGAAATCAGGGTCAGCTCCTAGAGCCAGGCAGCACGGTCCCCCACGGGACCTTCCTTTCACACCTGGCAACTTCTAGTTGGAAGCATCTGGCATTGGGCTGCATGACTAAAGGCATTTTAAGGACCCACGTGAATAGACAATGGTAAGATCAACTCTGGTATACGGAAACTCCTCAAAAAGCGTTTTGCTATCTTTGAAGTATTTGAGAGGCATGTGGGGGTTAGGAGCACAGTAACCACTACCGAGTGCTGTCCACCATGGTGCTGAGTACACAGCTCAGGAGTGGGAGTATTAGACTGGACGAAAAATAAATAAGTGCATTGACTGGGAAAACAGAAAGGTAAGTTTATCTGTTGCTTGGGGAACCAGGCAGGTGGCACAGAGATATCTGGCAACTGCTTCTAGTCGGGATTAACATCTAAAAGGAGGCTTTCCAGCAGGTCCACAGACCAAGCCCTGTCACATCACTGGATGGTGATGTAAAACATACAGTGAATCATGTTCCCTACTGAACAGTGCTTGAGCAGATGCAGGACCAGATTCACTCGAATAAAAAACTGTAGAAATAAGAAAATTGATAAATGTGTGATTTTTAAATTTTTGTTTTACATGCAAGCATAAGCACCGATCTATTTCATGCACTCTTTAAAGCTCACAGAAACATACTCAAAATTATGTAGTATTTTTTTCTGCCATACACCTGTGCTGTAGCCATGCCCAACAGTTTCCTTGAAGTAACTGTTATTTTTACAGTAGCAGTATTAGTGTATCTTAACTGTGAAAGGCTTTTACATTAAAAAAATGTTGGTTATGTTGTGATAAGTATTTCCTTTTAGATTTAGAGATTTGTATTGGACATTCAACATATACAGTATTAAAAAAGGAGCTAAGGCTGTGTTTTGTAATAAAGATAAGAAGGGAAAGAGGGAATACAATAAACCAGAAACTTGTAACATGCTTCTCTGAGAGGGAAATTGGTTTTATGTATTAAGACAGGCTTATAAATATGATAAAATTAAATTTAGCATAAACATGTATCATTTATCTAAAATACTGTAACATAATTGTAAAAATATAGAAAAAAATAAATTGAAATACATCAATTTAACTTGCTCTCTTTCTTTATAGGTTGATATTAATGACTTAAAGCACACAAATATGAAATTTATACAATAATTGCCACATTTCCTTATTTGTTCTTTCAAAGGCAATTTCATTTTTAGATGTAATTGTTTTAAATGGCTTTTACAGCAGCACAACCACAGACTACTGCCACTTATCTGATGGAAACACCCCACTTTCACAACTCTCTGAACCATAAGGCCAAAGACACGTGAGTGTTGTAATTTCAGAGTAGCAGGCCAGGCATATGCTTTTATACAATCGAAGTGTAATGGGTTCTGTGTCATCTGAGACAACGCCAGGTTAGTTGGAAACAGTACCTAAAGGCTTGGAGATACTGAACACAGAAATACATTGTGTTGGAGGTTTGGAAAAGTATATCTGTACATTTTTTTGCTACTTTTCTCTGGACAGTAACAGCAACCACATGCCTGTTGCAAATAAAAATAAACATGAAAGAATACAGAATCTGTGTGTTTGCTTGCTTTCCTCAAGACAACAAGTTATATCATAAGGGAGTACTGTGGCCTGCAAAAGAAGGGAAATAGTTCAAAGGCTAAATTCAGCTGAAAGGGAGGCTAAAGGTCTGTGTGCAATTGCTCCCTGACATTTCTGCATGTAATTACCATCCGTCTATTTTAGACAGACACCTATCTCACTGGTTTTGCATTCAGTCACCCCATTTGCATGCACACTTATGGTAATTGCAAGTGTAAATATAGTGGGGAAATTGACCTCAGGCCTTGATTATTTTTTTTAAATGTGGTCCACATTTATAAGAGCACAGTTGGATTTACCACTCCAAAATCCTGCTCCTCATAAATATCAGTATATATCAGGGTTATTATTTGGTTTCCAAATATTCAGAAGTGAAGCAAAGGAGAAGGGGAGAACAGCTGTAAGAATAAAGACATGTTTGAAGAAGCAGGCAGAGCTTAGGATAAGAAATATAGTGACAATATTGTGATTTACAGATCAAACATTCCAGCCAGAAGCTGTGTAGGAAAGCAAGATACAGCACTGTTCCAAATAACAGGATAGCTCTTCAGCTGATGCAATTCAGCAAAGCTCCACTGGAAACAATGAAGCTACGCTGATTTACACTGGCTTGAGATCTTGCTCAATATGTTTATAGCTTAATGGCTCAATATTAATCAAAAAATCAGAAAAATAACAACTTGTCATTTATTTAACCCCAGCATGATGGAAGGTTAAACTAAATACAGAAAGCCCATAACAAATAGCAGGGACATTCTAAGGTCACCAAATGAAGGCTGTCGTTTTTGTATTCAGGCCAATGATAAAATAGTTTTTAAATGTTTGGACATTCAATCTATGTAGTGCCACAACCTGAACATACCCCTTTGCCAAACACAGGCTCACTAAATCCTCTTGGAATGTTGTTTACCTCTGAATAAATCAAATTTGACAGAGTAGGTTAACTTTACAGATTCATTTTTCAATCACAAGTGATTGATATTTTTTACAGAAAGCAAGCTACAAAATTCTTACTGCATTACTGACTATTGGAAGTCATATTGTTCTTGGGTGTCATATGGAAATCCAAGCCATTTTTCAAGTACTTTCTTTCACAGTCATCCACCCTCTCTGTGAGAACACAGCAGTGAGTGTACCTCAAACGAGGATCACCCAGCAGAGATAGTTTATCAATTATTTTAAGTTGGTGTCTGTCTCCCAGAGGCTGAACATGCTGTACTGTGCATTTTTCAGCACTGGTCCAGTGCTAAAATCCTAAATCCATTATCTAGGCTTATGTCACACAACAATAAAGAACAGGCTACTGAAAGAAACTGAATGAAAGCTGAGATATAGGAAGGTTTATTGTTAGCTGATTAAAAACAAATCATAATAGAAAATAGGAAGGGGAGCTAGAAGCAATTTCTATCATTTGATTAAAAAAATCTTTTGTGGAAAGGCCAGAAATAAAAAAACCCTTCATTTTAAAATTTGCTTGTATTTCTTATTCCCTTAATTAAAAAATAAATATGCATGTAAAATCTTCTGATGCCAACAACAATATTCATACATTGCATTACTTGTTTGTCCAACTGAATATGCTGTTTTGGTTAGTATCTGTTTAATTATTATACGTAATACTGCTTGAGGCTATCTGATATGGGTGTCTATGGAAAAATGATTGTAATTCACTTTTATTATTATAATGACCTTGGTCTATGACAGGACTGAATTAAATATCAGTGAGAATTTACACAATTCACTGTGCTCAGGTTTAAGCCACTTAACATTCAGTGTTTAACTGGAGCACCTAAGTTAGGTGGATGGATTTAGATGCACATTTGTCCCGACGCTCTCTATACTGTCAATGAAGACTGATAGGCACTGACAAAAGGCAATTCAGATCTCAGATGAATGGAATTACCCTTTGGGGTGCCTGCTGCCTCCATTTTCCATAGAGGGAGACTAGGGTAAGTGTGCTTCTACACTCAGTGCTTCAACTGAGCGCTTAACAATTATCTTGGGGTGTATATTATACATACATTCTGGGGAAACACGTATCCTCAAATTGTTAATATTTAATATTATAATATTATGTTAGAAAATTAATATTTCCTGACCACAAATTCAACAACCAGTTGACAAAAAAAAAAAATATCCAGTGTCCAAATCACAGCTTTGCACTGAATTTTCTCAGTGTTTCATTACAATACAGTCTATAAGTGCTTGAAAATCTACTGTTTCTCAAGTAACATCAGCTAATTTCTACAGTCTTATATATCCGGGCATTCATCAATTTAATTTGTATTCTTTTTCCATGTAGTCTAAAGGTACTGTCATAATAGTCCCAGATACCTTCATTACAGATGGGCAAATAGCTTTTTTGAGAACTTTACTTGCTTTTCCTATTCGTGTATTACAAACAGGCTATTAAGCATCTTATTTTGGGGATCTACTTGGGGGGGTGGGCAGGACCGATAAATATTGAGTGCTCAGAAGTTGTTCTTCACTCAGTGCAGCTAGGGTGTGCATTTGTTTCTTTAGATTCTATGTATAAATCCCACTGATATCAAGTAAAGTATCTCCCCTGACTTGCTGAGTAACCCTCCTTCCCTGAGTAACCTATCGGTTGTTGGTTAAACTGTCTCAGGTTAAGAAACTGAACGAAGACATTCACCCCTCCATGTGCTTGTTGTAACCACCGCACTACTGCATTAAGAAGTGCCATCTCCTCCACACTTGCCATTTCTAAAGGAAAAACAATCCCCGTTTACTTCTTTGAAAGTGGAGTCCTGGGCACCGCTGCACAGGAGGGGGTGCAGCGATGTGGATCTCAAATGAAGGAAGTGCCACTCTTAGCCTTGAAAAGGCAGTCTGAGGAGTGTGACTTCAGCCTAGCCCCAGCCACTGCTGGATTGAGTGTGCTTGATCAAGATTTTTGTCCGTTCTGGTTGCACATTTTTTTTGAGACTCTCATCTGAGACCTCTTGCAGCACCTCTTAGGCACTTCAATTCCACAATCTTCTAGGTTAAGCACTTGAACTAAGAACTTGAGTTTGGTATCACAGCTCCTAAATTCCCTTTTTGTATTGAGCATGAATGAGACTATCAGGATTAGGATTAGAAAATCAGTGGGACATTGACTGCTGGTGGCTGGGAGAGCACATTACAGAGGCACTGCTATGTTCGCCTTTCTCTTAGCATTCCCTCTGGACCTCTGCCACTGGCTACCAACAGAGAAAAGGTTGTGGACTCAGTGTCTGTGCCTGTGTTAGCAAGTAGAGTGATCAAGTAAGAATGCATCTTTGGAGCAAAAGTCTGTGGCAAGAATCCCCTATATACACTAAACATGTATCAGGTGTGTTTACATCAGCTATCTCTAGCCTGCTCCCTTGGACTTACTGCTCATTAGTAATCCGACTGCACTGGGAGCACTTGGGGAGCACATCTTTTTTAGCATTCACCTTAAAAGAGTCCAGCTGGCACACTCCAAAACCACACCAAGATGTGAGCCAAAGCATGATAAGTGGAGACTACTGGGATATTCACATGCTCCTTATCCAAAACAAAACACTAATGTAGACACAGCCAGTGTGACTACTTTTGTTTTCTGAGAGGCTGGTGTCCTACAACATATAGATAATTTTGCCTTTTTACTTTCTATATAGGAATTGCTGTTGTACTGGGAGATTACCAATTAATGTAGATTTCATACATGGAATACAAAGTTTAAAAGATCTGACAATATCCAGGACATTATTTTTTTTCAATACCTGTAGAAAAGAACAAAAATGAAGAGCATCTTCTTGTGAGAAGTTTTTTTTAAACCATTATGGTTACTGCTTTATGCAGTAAATTTATGAACTTATAGTTCAATAGCCCTTTCTCCATTTCAAACACCATATACATTGCTATATCCTGATGATACAGAAAGACTATTTGGTACTCTCTTGCTTTTCCAGAAAGATTGCCTGTAGATTTCTCTCTGAGGAATGGCATAAAAGGAGGAGGTAGGGGAGTCCTAGACCGGGAGTATAAAATGAAAACAGAGAGAGTAAGATGTTTTAAACACAGTATATATATTTAGCAATAAAAGAATAACAAATAACTAAAGAACACTCTTTTCCACTTTGGAATCCAAAATGGTCAATCTGTATTATCATTCAATCAGTGCTACAAAAACAAATTAATTCCAGCACACAGTGAATTTTAATGGCCAAGCAAAGAAACCTTGAAAAATGAGCAGTTTCTAATGAGACCACCTTAACCAAAGCATAAAGGACACTGCTGCTGAACAGATATCGGGCGTCAAACAGGAATTTTGTTCCATTTAACCCCAATATGTCCTTCAATAGCAGGCTTACCATGAACAGAGAAGAACGCAACTGCAAAACAATCAGATATTGTTTCAAAATTTGGATTTCAAAATCTGCCATGAAATATTTTAGGGCACACAATTCACTTCTGATGTTTTGGAGGTCAATTCTTGCTAACCAAAGCTATTTTCATCTTGAACATCCAGTTAGGATTTTCAGCACTGCTGTTCTAGACACATTAATCCAGTGTTCAACCAAGGCTGAAAAGAAAAGCCTTCTCTCTGGTTTTATTTTTATGGAAGGGTAAGGCAACAAATAAGCAAGCAGAGCACAACTCTCAAAATTACATACCAGTTCTAGCCCCCACGGTTCTTAACTGGATCTATAGCTGGAGAGTTGGATAGACATTTTTTCCAATTTTAACAGTTCTCCCCACTAGTACACTACAGGAAGAATTCAATACTTTCTAAGGACTTTCATGGAAAGAAAGGCAAAAAAGAAAGAAAAACAAGGAGGAAAAGACCACCAAGTTCCAAATACCAGTAAGACAGTATCCATTATACCCACGTAGGGTGTGAGAGTTGCTGGTTCAAGCTCTCGATTAACCTTAGGCTCCCATTTTCTAGATGAGTTCTTTAACTACCCAGCTGTATATCTGAGTAGGATGAAGCTTTTCCAATTAGCTTAATTTTGTAAAAAATTAAAGATTCATTATGCTGTTGCACCTACATAGAATGTAGGTGACCTATTCAGACTAATCAAGAAGAAGGTCTTTAATTTACGTCTTCCATCTACCAGAGATAACACATAACAAGCAGGCAAGTGTTTGGTACATTGCGACTTGTTCTAACCTTGCACATCTTTTTTTTTTTTTTTTTTTTATTTAAAGTCTATTGTAAGGCTCTAATATTAGCAGCTATCAGTTTCTATCTAGTAGCCTCACTTTTCCCATATAATTTTTTTAGTAAAAGTTGCCATCATCTATTAAATCCCTTAATTTAACAGCCAGAGCTTTACTGTGAAAGCAACCGCAGGAATTACTATACTTCATAGAAATTTCCCTCAGCCTGAGCTCCCTTCAGTATAGAGGTGCTGGAGAAAATGATTACATTTAACAATTGGAGTTACTAATGAACAGAAGAGTTAGCTGTTACAACCCATCCATGAATAAACAGTAAACAGGAACATTTAGTGCAAAGTTCAGAGTTTAATAGACACACAGTCATTAAGTTCAGCCTGCTCTGACTTCTATCTAGCATAGGCAACACAACCACATCCAGTAATTCATGCAACACCTGGTAAGGAATCCGCCCTTATTTTTGCTCAAGATTCCCAACATGGTTATTTAAACATCCATCCATCTATTCATCCAGCTTTCTGCCTACTTAATGGTAACTTTCTTTCTCACTCTCTCCCCCTCCCTCACCCTAAACAGCTGCAGTATGTAACACATACTATCATTTTCCTATAAAATTCTTCCTACAAATTATCATAATGAAAATACTGTTACCTATTTTATCTTCTATTTACAATAATCATACAAAATAATGATTGTCTTTTGCTCTACTGGAAGGACTTTAAATATCTGGATACATTCAAAATTTAATCTAGGGTCACAATATCCTCATTCCTGTGAGGAAGTGAGATGTTGTTGAGCAAATGATAAGCAGGACTGATCTGGTGATACAAAGCTTTTCTGAAGCCTTGGCAACAGTCTCATTACCCTCCATGTCAGCGTAGCCAGGATTTCACCCCTGATGTTAATCTGAAATTTCCTTAAACAGTTGAATCCCTTTGATTGTGAAACAAAAAGGAATTCATAATAAAGTGACTTGTCTTGTAAGATTTCCCATACTTACTGTTTCTAGATAGAAAGCAAACACTAATGAAATAAAAGATAATGACAAAAGATAATGACTGAGTGGTGCCCAGTGACAGGACCAGAGGCAATGGGCATAAACTGAAACACAGGAGGTTCCTCCTGAACATCAGGAAGCACTTTTTTTACTGTGAGCATGACTGAACACTGGCACAGGTTGCCCAGGGAGGTTGTGGATATATCTCCATCCTTGGAGATATTGAAAAGCTATCTGGACATGGTCCTGGGTAACCAGCTCCAGGTGGCCCAGCTTGAGCAAGGAGGTTGGACCAAATGACCTCCAGAGGTCCCTTCCAACCTCAACTACTCTGTCATTCTGTAACACTTGCCCAATGGATTTAGACTACTTGGCCCAAGTAAATGCTATTATTACTTTCTTACCAAATACTACCGATCAAATTTTTACCTTGACCTTGCAAAGAAAAGGTGCCTGCAATACCTCTACAGAAGTAGATTAATAAAGCAGGGTAATCACAGCCCCCTGCAGTACCACCTAAGATGTCAGCCAGCAATGGCTATTGCCCTCCAATCCAATTCATAAAAGAATATTTCCAAAAGATATCATAATTCCATGCATTTGCACAAGTTTCCTGTAGGACAGATTTCCAGTGACCTTAGCCAGAGGCTGTAATTATTCATTACATAAAGGCCCCTTTTCAGTGCTCAAGAAAGTGAGGAGCAGCTTCGTACCATCTAGATGACAGTTCAAGATGAGCAATATTAACTTTAAATAGCAAATTAATCTTTTTATAGACCATGCTTAATCCTTGGGCAGAACCTTACAGTTATTAGCACCACCTGGTGCAATATGCATAAAATTCGCTGCCACTGTTGAGACAGACCAAAGCTTATGTTAGATTTCAATTCCACTTAAGGTTTCAAATAAGGATTTAAATGGGATTTGGGGATGTGGCGTGAAAGGGGTGGCTAAGCTAGTCATTTGCCAGGGTGGTACACTTGCTGTGAACTCATTGTGTGTGGTTTCTAGACCTAAATATGCAAAGTAATAGAATATGCCTTTTATTAATTATATAAATAAATTCTGACTGTACATATAATTTTAAATATAACTCTTAATGTAGATGATAAAATATATTTTTAAAAAAAAACAATAAAAAGAACAATGTCCCATCAGGTCATCTGTCTTATATTCCTTTGCTGAACCACATGAAACTCAGCTAAAAATACTTCAACTTTTTTGCCAGACACTACAATGATGAGAATAATAAAAAAAAAAAAAAATACAAAGAGCAAAGCTTTTTCTCAATGATTTTTCCAGATCTGAGACACCCACAAACATGCAAAACTGAAAAAAATGAGATTCTTTTTCTTATTGATCTGGTCAGTTGGTAAAAAGGGTATGACAGTAAGGGGAATGTACAGTACCTGTGTTTTGATCTTTCTTAAGGTTGTAATAGAGAGGTTATACATTTCATCTGAGCTGACAGCAGTTTGAAATGTTATAGATAGGCTTCCTGAGCACAACCATTATTTACTGTTTGACTGTAATGTCAGTCTTTTTCTGCTTTTTCAATATTGTTTGCACTTTGCCTTTGTGAAAAGGGTCTTGATTGAACCATACAAGGGGAGATATTTCTATCTTTCTATGGGATCAATGAAGATGTGTTTACAGGTCCAGGACACAGTGTACACACCACAATAATGGATTTTAGTCTGTTTGTTGACTGAAAGCTCCTTTTCTTTGTAACTTGTCAATCTTGCATCTATTACTTGATTGCAACATAAAAGGCTATTTGGACAAGCTCTGAAACAACAACTGTATCAATCTAACTGAAGTGGTTACCTGCACTAAGTATGCAGCCTTTAGCAAGATAAATCACTTAAAACTTGAAATCATGCAGGACTTTATTTGCCTCTCCATCTGTCATCTCTACTGTGTGCACAGTTTTCTTTAAAATATTTTTATTGAAAAGGTACTAATCAACATGTGATTGCAATGAAATAATGAAAAATAAAAACCCACACAGTTAACTTCTATAATTCTGAACATAAGCAGAAACCGTATGAAAAATCAGTGCTCCAGCATGTATCTTTTCCATCACTGATCTCCTGTACCCTGCAACGACCTATGCATATTTAGTCAAGAGTGACTGTCCTTAGCTTCTAGTCCTCAAATTTTTAATGTTGTCAGTTAGAAGAACATAGTCCTTCCTTACCCCTCTAGGTAGTGACAAACATATACGAAGCATCTCATCTCATTATGCTTATTGAGTCTTGAAAAATACATGCATTCATAATCCAAATAAAAGTATTCATCCCCAAAACCAAAATACAGCTGAACTGTTTGATTCAATGACCTCCAAGAGCAAGCAAACTCCACAGGGTGACAGCATGCAGCATAAACTCTGTCAGAGAGCTTATACTGTTGCACAGAAAAAAAATAAAACAAAAGACTCCGTTTTGTGAATGTTATAATGAGTCTAAGAGGAGTGACACCTCAGGGAGTGCGAGCCAACAGGGGAAGTTTGCCCTAGACTACCACAGAGATAACTGTGCTGAGCCAGAAAGGTTGCAGGGGCAAACACTGTAATCACAGCAGCAGGGATAGCAGAGACAGGGACTCAGAGTTCAACAATAGCTGTAATCAGCACTGAATTTTCTTGGTTTTCCTCTCTCTGCTTTGTGCTAACTAAAGCCAGCAGTGGGAGCACCTGATCCTCCTAACTCAACAGCTCTCCACCTCCAAAGGTCCATGTGTATACAGCCTGTCTGCCACACACGGCAGGATGGCAGAGAAGAAAAACTATTGTTTTCATTTCGCAATTGACTTTTAAGACATGCATCCACTTTGGTTCCAGCACACTCCTAGCAGACCACTGCAACTCTACAGAACTGAATATGGTTTGCTAGAAAGCCAAACACAATACCAAAGGTGATACCGAAAGAAGCACCAATACGAAAGTTGATGCAGCTCTGAAAAACACCTAACAACAATGATGTCCTCTTAACAAGGTTCAGTCATTTGAAATGTATTCACAAACTGCAGAATACTGATGCATTTTTTCTTACCGTAGTGGTCATTTCTAAAATTATCATTGCTAGAAGCAGCTATTTCTCATTCGGAATAGAAGAACAATAGTTGGCTTGACCTGCACTCTGTTATTCCCTGGTAGCAAGCACAGCAACAAGAAAAGGACAGCAAACACCTATTTCAAAGATAATTTCCTATCCAGCAGTGATTAGACTACTATCAAGGGAAAATGTTGCAGTCTCAGTGCTATCATACTGGAAAGCTTCACTGGCAGTAACATTTTTAGTAACACAGCTTTTCAAACTAGAATGTAGGAATGTTCTTTCTAAATTGCATAAGGCTGTGCCTGTTCTACTCTCCTTTGTTCATACTTGCTCACAAAAGTCGCAAGTAATTAACTTCTATCTGAATGAGTCATGGTTCTAAAAGCTTGTGCTTTTAAAAAGACCATGGCAATGAGTTCAAAAGGAACTGAGGGAGATCAGCATATAACAAATTCAGAAATATTATTTTTACACACATTTCATATGCTGTTTCTGAGATGTTTTTGCTCCTTGGCCTTTATATTTCTGAGGCTCAGTAAAATAAGCTCCATAATAATTTTAGAAAACATTTGTGTGGTTAGTCTGTAATGATAATCCTCTTGCCTTTGCCAAAGTCAAGCAGAAAACTAAAGGCAGCACATGCTACTGGGAGCAGTGAGCAGCATTACATATAACAAAAGACTCTTGGGCCATCTTATGCTATTTTGTGCGTTAACTTACCATAGTCACTTAAAAAAACTGTTCCGTAGTTATATGGAGTTCCAAGTATTTCTTTGCGGTTTAAAGCAATCCCAGAAACAGTGACGTGGTTCAGCAGGTTCCCATACACACATAGTAGACAGGCCGAAGGGGTTACTCTTAATTTGGTTTGTAATCATGTGGCCAATAAGCCAGCCAAACCCCACACAACTCTGAACAAAGATGCATTAACTGGAGTCTGGAGTCTGCTGAATCCTAAGATCCTTCAAGAAGTTTTATAGAACTATTAGTTTAAAAGGTAATGGAAAACTATTTGTAGAGCTGTATTTCCAATTCCTGTAAGTACCTTTGTTTCAGTCTCAATGCCATATAATTTATCACATTAGTCATTGTAATATGGGGCATATGATGCAGCCTGAAGAAAGAGAATGAATAAACTAAGTACATTTCTGTCTTTTTATCCTGTTTTCATCGTCTAAAAAGGAAGTTTCTAAAGATAGAAGAGGAGAGCAGCAGGAGCACTAGTAAGGGATGGAAGCTGTAACAAATCAGTATTCCATTTACAACGCCAGCCGGCAAACAGCTTTCTGTAAAGCACAGTATGCAAAGAAACAGTTAAGAAACCTTGTTTTGTTTTAGAAAGAGAGGGGAGACAAAGAAAATAATCACTAAATTTCTGTAATAAAATATATATTACAATGTCTTGCAATTTCTGGTACTATGATAGCCAAAAATCCCTAAACAGGATGAGCTGCTACTAGTTACTTTATATAAGCATCTGAAAGATCCAAGTCATGGAAAGCCAGCAATACAAGCCAGTGGCAGCCCCTCAGTGCCAGCAGTTTAGGTTCTACATAACAGGTTTATGCTGCCACTTCAAATGGTGTTGGTGGACTCAACCTTTTAAATAAGAAAAAGTCTGTCTAAATAAGAAAAATACAGCAGAACGGCACAAGCGAAGAAGCCTGAACTTGACAGAGCTGACATTTCATAGATCTGCCCTAAGAGCCATCAGTTGTAGGATGCTAAACTTACGTAAATCAGAGGCAGGGTGAGCATAGGTATGACAAAGATAACTTAAATTCGAGTCAGATTAAAAAGACACGACACTTCCTGCCATTTTCTTCTAAAACTGTTATAAATTTGACGTCTAGAGCAACTTAAAAGCACTTTCTACCCCTAAATGAATTTGTAAACACTGGGGACATAGCACACTTTTTCCCCTTAAAGTTACAGTGCGCACTCCAGTCAACTCAATGGAAGCTGCCCTGTTTTTTGTCTTAAACTGACTTCCCACTTGACAGCCTCATGTCACCTCGATGTCACTACCTCTGTCAATCCCAGCCATTTTTTTTGTCAGCCACAAGTAGAAATAAAAGAAAAAATGTCCACATATGTTCTTTTCAAAGCTTGATACAGAGACTATTTTTGTAGTTAGCACACAAATGCTCAAGCCTTAGCTGGCTAACTTCTGCTAATCCACCTGATCACGTCAGACCTACAAGCCTTGATTATGCTTACTACATGTTGTAATATGTACAAGTGAGAAAATAAACGGCATTTTTCTGTATCTATACATGTGTATCAGTGTCATGCACTGCTAAGACTGCTTATGCAAATCTCTGGCCTAGAGAATTATTTTACAGTCTAACTAGTGACAGTAAAGTTCAAATACACATGGAGAGCACCAGTAACACAGTAATTAAAAAACAGTAGCAGAAATAAGAATGTTTATGAGTCTAGGTATTTTTCATCAGAAAGAAATATTTGCACAAGAGATCCTGGTGCATCAGATCACACAGCTTTTCCAATTTTTCCACTGAAAACGAAGACTTGTCCTTAAAATTTTTCAAAACCTTTACAACATAACTTCAAGTGTGTTTGTGTAGCAGCCCTCTAAGTTAGTACAATGTGGCAAAAAATAATTTTGCTTGTCACCTAATTCATACAATCTTAAGAAAGTCTGATTTGGGAATCAAGTCTGATCTTCCCTCAAGTTGCATAAAAGAGAAAAAATGGGTTGAAAGTTAGATCTGATCAGTAGGTTCAGAGTAATCTTCAGTACAAACTGGATGGCAATCGCTTTGGGAACTTAGTTTCCTTATTTTTTAGCAGTTGCAAAGATAGACAGGTGCTTCTCAACAGTGTTTGTTAAAAAGGAAAACACCACACTATTACTGAATTTCTGCCACTTTTTAAAGGAAATGTGCAAAATTTACAATACAGGGATATAAAAATTTCTTTTTAAATACACCATTTATTAAATGAACATGACTGTAATTTGGTGGTAAGGGCACCCACCTCTTTCTTGGCTCAAAAGACTCTCTGTGCAAATCACATAAAACAATTATTAGATAAAATATGTAAAACAGGGAAGAATGGAACAAGGACAAGTTCTGGGCCTTTTTTCCCTCATAAGTTCCAAATAATTTCACCATGCTCATCGCTCCTTTCAGCTCAGTGATTCATGATTTTTTTTTCAGCCCAGTGGAGAACCTTCAATAGAAAAGGAGTGACAACACAGACGTCTCAAAACACCCTTGTAGTCAGAGCAATCTCAGGACAGCTGAGAAAGGTTTTGAATTCCTTGATACAATTTGCTTTCAACCCAACTGGTGACCCCCAACTATCATTACCGGGCTTTGCAGGCAACACACCCACCCAATCTCTCATCTCGGGGGGCGGGGGGAAGCCTGCTCCATTTCTGTAAACCAGAGCATACAATTTTACCTTCAGGAAAGGATCTTCAGGTGTTGGTTCACAAAAAGCATCTTTCTTCAGGCCTGATTAAGTCCTGGAAAGATGTGATATTTAAAATATTTTCTTTTTCAGGGCTTTATTCCATGTATTTCAGATCTTACTTTGTGAAATCTAACTTTCCGTATTAATTGTATTACTTAGCTCTGTATTAATTGTATTAATTAACTCTGGTAGCCTTCACATCTAACACTGTTCTGCTTTTTACATGAGATCCAGGTGCCCAAGGTTTAGCTGCTGCAAACTGAGAACTGCCATGCCTAACTACTTTTCTGGTTTCTCACTTTACCTGGGAGAGGATACATAGCAAAAACCTTTCTCTTCTCCATGCAGAATAAGAAAGTTTCCGATGTAATGCTTTACAATTACCATATAACAGAGAGATGATTGACTTCTGTAAGTGGTCTTATCATTTATGAAGCCGGTAACTTTGACCAAAATAATATTCTTGGAAATATCTTCTTGATCAAGGATTTTTCAAACATCTTAATTTTATGTTACAATGCTGGACCATCATGTATGTTTATAGGAATTGTAGGCATTTGTAAAATCAGATCATACACTTATATGAATTAAATGTCTGAATAAATAAACATATGTACTTAAACATTATCTTAGTGGGAAGCCATAATGAAATACTCCAGCTGATTAAATCAACCACGTAAATTCTCCCTACAGATATAGAAGGAGGTACTGCAAATATTTCCCAGATTTCCTTTACCTGAAAAGTTGGTTATCTTGTTAATTCAGGAAGGTATTAACTATCCAATAAATTCAGCATATCCCTAGTTGTACGCTGTCAGGATGTGACATAACATCCTATAACATGATGCTACATGGTACATAATGCCTTAAATTAAAAAGAAAAAGAAAGCAAGACATTTCTTTCAGAGAAATAGTAGGTAGCTAATCTGAATATTCGGGGTAATTGGCTCTAGGAAGAGAGAGAGAGATCATTATTTCAGGTTCCCTAGTGAGTGTTAATTAGTCATATTGCTTCATTGTTTGACAAAGAGAACATCGCTCGTATTGCTAAATCTGTAATGACAAATAGGCTTTTGCAGCATAGGAATTTTAAACTACCTTGACTGACTGACAGGTGGGTATTTCTATTCATAGTTGAGTGTGCTCACAGAGTCAAAGTTATGTTATCTCAGAGGCATGAGAGTTTTCTCATCCTGATCATGAGAAGCTTTATTTCTAAACAGCAGAGGACAAATTAAAAAATGGGAGTCCTCTGTTTGTAAGCATAAAAGGTACACACCTTCCTTAAGAACGTGGCCTCAGCGCTACACTTAGCCAGCCAGCAGTCAACAGCTACAGGTAAATTACAAGTACTTCGCTGTCATGTTAGGCATCCAAGTCCAACACTGAGGTGCAAGAGTGGCAGTATCACGTCTGTCAAACTTTTGTTGTCTGCTTTTGACAGCCAGATCTTTAGCACTAAAAACTTAGGTAAGTGAGAAAGAGCATCACAAAGATAGCTGTATTGCTCTCTGTATCTTTGACATGACTACATTATCCAAAAAGAGAGAAGAGAAATATTGGCTCTACTGCCTACATGAACCTCAGATTAAGGTCCTTATTCCAAATAACATTAATTTATTAAAGTCAAACAGTTCAATAGAAAGGACTTAGAGAAAACAACTAGAAAATAATGTGATGGTCTGACACTCCCAGACACGTGAAATGTTTTCAAATTGTTCTTCCGCATCCTCGAGTCAAAGTCTCTTCCCTCCTAACAGGATTACTGATTGCAACAAGACATGTGGGAATTGTGTGTGTGAGCGATCATTGGATTCTTTTCCCCCCTTTTTTAAAATGAGAAGCAGATGACCTAGCTCAGGCACTCAGATACCTGTTAAGTACCCCGCTTTGTCTTCTTCAGTATATCTTGCTCGTTAGCAGGGTGGATCCTCATTCAGTTCATTAGCTTCTGCGTGCATTTGTGTGAGAACTGAACAGAAAAGCAGTGACAAATTAAAGCTGGACAGATGAAAAAGTTCTAGCTGCTAGTTTTGTGCTCTGACTTTCTTAATCTACTGAGCTAAAACTTACAATGCTTTGAGAGCCAGTCAATGAATTGATCAGACTTCCCCACCTTGGAAATGTTTTTGGAGGGCAGAGCAATAGCTAAGAATGGGAACAACTTCACTCATTAAGTTATCATTTCATGTCTGGCAGAACAACTGGATGCCTATCGCTTTCCATGAACTATATGAACAATCCTGGTAAGACTTAGTGCAGGAGATTAACCACAATAGTATCTGAATCCCAAAGTGGAATTACAGCTTTTTCAAGAACAACCCTGTCCCAGAAAAGACTGCATTACTTTTTATATGTTACAATGTTTCCCTCGCAGTGCAGATCTAAGTGCACTTACTGGCTACTTTTAGCTGAAAAAAATATGTATAGACTTCCACAAAATTGAAGATATCCGGACTTTTATATGATACGACTGTAAAAAAAATCCACACAAATGTAAATACAAAGGGCTACACTTACTGTGTTGGTGTAACTTTACTGACTTCATTGAACAGTGCTCAGTAACTAGAGTGCTAGGCAACACTCAGAAGATCTACTTTCTTTTTAGGTAGAACTTCCGACCTCTGTTATCTCATCTACCTCACAAATATAATGGAGATTTGTCTTCATAAAATATCATGAAGCCTACAGTACTGTGTAATTGCTAAGAATTAACCTGACCACCATTACTTAGCATGAAAATGTATGTGTCTCATAACAATGAGATTCTGTCAATGTCTATAACAGGAGCACCTTTTATCAGAGGTGATTACACCATGTATGACATTGAAGGGTACAAAAACTCCACCCATAGTGTGAGGACATACAGCAATGAAAAGAAGTTACTACTGATTCATAATGACATTTTAAACAGGCATTAGGTATGGTAATTGATATGATATGATAATAGTCAACTGTATCCAATCTTGTCCACTTAAACTTCAAACTTTGTCATAAGAACTTTAAATAGCAAGACTCCAGATGTCCTGTGACTAAATTTTTAGGTCATTCTTCCATGACAAGAGAACTGGTCCCACAGGGTTTAAGGCCCTATGTATTCCCCTGCTGGGGCACATAAGAAGTCCCTATTATCAACAGAAGTACGTATACAAATCGAGAAAAGAAGATCCATAAAATGGTCTTTTTAAACCATTCTAATGATACCTTGCTTTGCAGCATGTGGCATTTAACATTTTCAAGGCACCACACAGACATTAACTAATGAATCCTGACAACATCCCTGTGAGGTAACTGTCTATAATCATCACCATTTACAGGTGGTGAAGCTGACACAGAAGGCCAACCTCGTACATGAGCTACAGTAGGGATACATTTAGCCAGATTAGTTAAGTGTCATAAAGAATTTTAAACAAGTCCTTTCTGCGTGTTCACAGCAGAGCTAGAACTGGAACCTGGAGTTTCCTCTCTTCAGTCCTTAGATCCAGTACACCACCGTGTTACCTAATGATTTTAAGCAATTCTGGGCCACACCTTCAGCTGCCATCAGCAGCTGCGATTTTTCTGAATCCGGCACAGTTGTAACTGCTTACACCAACACTGATCTTAGTCCAAAGGCTTTCTGAACAGTTTCACACGAAAACTCTTTATGCCTGATTAAAAAGAAATGAAAAGTCTTTTTTTGGCAGCACCTGGTCTCTTCAGGAACACATGTTTACATTTTGCTGAATTACACAAATACACTATGCTTTTTGGATAGCTGCAGACATATTAATATTGAACTGCAGACAACCACATGTTGGTAATGAGCCCATTTTGTGTCTTGGCTCATGGAAAAGAATGTGGAAATACCTTGTTCTGTGGTATTTTTCCTCTGACAGTACTGATACAGTGCCGCAGGCACTCTGAAAATAATAGCATAAGGTTAACTGACAATTGCATGTGTATTTACACCGATAGCCTGATATTATCATATTGTTAAAGAAAGAAAAAATCTGGGCTAGAATATGCAACTAAATAAATTTCTAGCTGGTGAAAGCAAGTGAAGCTAGAAGAGACATTACGCTCAAACTGCTCACATAGCTCACACATTCTGTATACATGCCATTTCAGAAACCTCTGAGAATCCTAGAGGAGGGGCAAAGACACAAGGAAAGCTTTAAAATGTAGGAAAGCATCAGCCCAGCAGTACTTGCATACCCGCTGCTCCCATGGAAGTTAGTAGAAGTTTTAAGCTTTTCATAAATGCACTATCAGGCCACACAGAGCAAGCAAATTAAGCAATGAAGGATTCATCTAAAAATGGAGTGGTTTTGACAGCTGGAATTATCTACAAAGTTTTCTTCAAAACAATAAGATACCTTTTTTCAGGAACTAGGGGAGAGTCCGCAGGCCCTGAGTTGCAAGGCCTCAAGGAATTGTACTCATGGGACAATTAAAAATTAGTGTCCTTATGTAACACAGATGTATTTTTTATATGTAGCATGGCCCACAAAATGCACTAATGAGACATCCTAACTGAAACTATCTTGCTGGCTTCTTGAAGGCTCCCATCCTTACATTCTGTACTACGCAGAGAGCGAGCTGTTGCATTCAATGCAAAGAATCTGAATAAACAGACTCTCTATGCCTCTCATTTGTGCCATGCCTTGCAAATCAACTCCTCTCCCCCTGTATCACCTGTGCTCCTTTTAGGTCTCTTCCTACTCATACAAGTTCCTATTAAGCTGTACAATTTACTCTAAAACCACTGCTCCATAGCTTAACACTTTTCATACCTACAGAGTTAAACCAGGTCCCTGTGCTTAGAAAACACATTGTTTTGTTTTGTGTAAGGCTTTTGTTAGGAGTATTATTCTGGGCGTTTATGAAGTTACAACGATGTCTCTGTAAGCCCAGTATTTACTACCTTTACAAAGTACACTTGTTCCCTTTAACTTTGCTGACCTGCCACATAAAGTAAGTCTTGCATTTTACCTGTAAATTAATTACCGTGGGGTTTTTCATTTTCCTTTAGCTTGGAAGGACATAAACAAGTTTCACTTACATCATTTTAATTCAGTAGGAAGTTTTATTTATTGGTTTCTCTTCTGTACAACCAAAATTGAGTCTCTTAAAGCATATATTCTATAGCTAGAGTTGATTACCTGGAAGTTTAGGTGGTGTCATGGTTTTAGTGTTGATTACTGAAGAATTTAAGGGGAGATTTCTGGGAAAGTACACTATACCTAACCTTTTTACCAGTTGTCTCACTGTCTGACTTTAAATATATTTTTTTACTCAATCAATAATTTCTTAGCTGACAAAAACAATTTTCTAAAAGCTGTGGTAGTATGTAGAATTTGTTATACAGCAGTAATTCAACTTGTCATGTTGTCCAATAGAAATATTACCAGAAGGCAATCCACCAGTTTCAGTCACTGTCACTGGAGTTTAAACAACAACACGGCATTTGAGAAACAGGCGTTTGCTATAAAATCTACATCAGCTAGTGGTGGCAACTTTCCATATCATGTCACCTTAGGTGGTGGACTCAGTCAATACCTTTTGAATTGTTTCTTGTTCAGAGTAAAAGAAATTGTGCAATGCAGAGGACTGAAAAAACTTTTAGATCACTGTGCTGGCATGTTGAACATGATGCAGTATTGCTACCAGAATATCTATCAGGGCAACACCCTTAACAATTACTAGAGCCTTTAACAAATTATTAGAGCAGAGCCCTTAACAAATAGATATACATGTTCCCACTGAGACAACTTTGCAAGGAGAGGGAAAATAATAGGGAACACAAGAAGCTCAGATCCTCTCCTTGCCTCCCTCCCTCCCAATTTGTGAAGCCATCCCCAGTGTCCCGAGCACCTGGGAACAAAGGGCAGGAGAAGAAAATACAAAGCACGGCTACAGCAGCACAGCAGTGTGCCTGGGGAGCTGCTCCATGTTGCTGAAGGGAGCAGGCAGGGGCTGGCGCAGCTCCTCCGCCACTACCGAGGAGCCAGTGCCGTCTTCCACTATAAGCAACTGTCTGGTCCCGTGCCATGGGTCAAGCCAGCTCACCCTCAGCTAAGATGCTGGATGCGACTTCCAAGTCTTGCACTTCCAAGTCTTCTTTGGGCGGCTCATGCTCAAAAGCTAATACAGCTAACAAGATAGATGATAGATTTTTAACACAAAATATTGTGTGATATTAACACCGAAAACAAAGACCAACATAAAAGAAATCAGAGTTTAAGAAAAGTGGCTTGAAAAGCAGATTTGTTCCTTCTGTCCCTACAGCAGCACCAATTTGTGTTCATCTGCTTTGCATGACAACAGCCTTGCAGTCCCAAAAGCATGACTTTTTAACATTTCCGTGCTCATTTTGATCTTGTGGTATCTAGCACTGACGAAAGGAGTTGTGTAACGCTGATGTGATCCTCAAAATAGCACCTTAGTAGCTAAAAGCTAGGGCACAGATTTTTACTAATTCCTGCTATATTTAGCATTGTGCTGCCTTACAGTTTCCCCAATAAGCTTCTATTAAGTTAAATGTCATATGCCTAATTCAAACATGCCAAAGGCCCAACAGTACTGAAAGAAAATATCCCAACAGCAAGGTCATTTGACTTATAAATCTTTGCAACTGATGTCAAATTTTCACAGGAACTCTAAATCCAGGGCTTGAACAGGGAGACATAAGACTTTCAAACAGAGAGAATTCATCCTCTTTGTTTGCCTGGAAATACAGTTTATCATGTTCAAATCTGTGGTACAGAATCTCTAAACAAAAATTAAGTTTCAGAGGCTTTTCAAGGAACTCATTTATGTATTAAATCTAATTAAAATTAATTCCTTTAGTGTGTGCTCAGTGAATTGTGGCTTTTCCCATGTTGTTCTCTTTAGGAGCTGGTTCTTGCTAAACTTTTCGTAAAGCCCAGCTGTATTTACAGAGATCAGAAAATAAGTAACCTGTGGAGCAGCACTGAGTATTACAATACTGGTCAGCTCATAGTAGCTCATGTTAGTCTAAATATATAAGACAAGAAGCAGCACAGATGATCCTCACTGTTATTTTCCAAAGAATGTGCATTGCCTTACAGTCTATTAAAATCATGTCACCAGCCTTTTGTAAGCAGTGCTACAACAGAAAAAGTCAAGCAACTTCAAAATGAAATTGTTTTGCTTTCCTGCCATAAAGATTAGCTTTATCCTTTAAAGTATATTCAAGTAATTTTTTTAAGAAACAGAAAAACAAATCTCTTCAATTTTTTTCCAGACAAGGATTACTATTTTTTTAGATTTTCAGAATTTTAGAATTTTATGAAATAACACTAATTTGTGAATAGTGGCAGCCAACTTAAGTCTGCACTTCCAAGTGACTCAAACACGCTACTGAAAAATTGAGCCTGGTTCCACACGTATCTTCTTGGTTTCGCAGTTGTGGCAGGGATTCAGGCAGGGTCTGCTGCGGCAGGCGGGGCGGCAGCTCCGGTGCTGGCTCCCCTGACTGGCACTGCTGCCTGTTGTGCAGAGGAGCAGCACGCCTGCTCTCCCGGCTGCTGATACAGAAGAGACAACCCGGAGAGAGCGAACGTTGCTGTCAAACTCAAAATAGCAGCACGATCCGTTAGGATGGCTTTACCTCCCGCATTGGCGGGAGATCTGGAGGGGATTTTAGCAGAGGGAGCTCAGGCACTGGGTGTCTGTTGGAGACAGGCAGAGCCCTTCCCCTACCACAGGACGGGCTGCCCCGAGCGGCCCTTTGCAGGCAGCCCTTGAGTTCACCTCCTCCAGCCTTTGGCAGCAATTCACACCTGCTCTGTTTCATTTCTTAGATAGGAAATTACCATCATTTGATATTAAAACGGGGTTTATGCATTATGGTTATGTGTAACACTCAAAGGCAATACTTGTAACAAAACCTGTCAGATTTTACCTGTCTGTTAAGGAGGTGTATCAGTATGAACCTGAGGCAGTTCTTCTTTGTCTAGGCCTCTCAGATTACAGCTTGTTTCCCCTTCTAGCAACAATGTCAACTCCCAAATTAAGAGTAATATTAATATACTTCTAAACTGTTTTTAATTAATTCTTTAAATATCTGAGTTGATTTTTCCACACACACCCCCATTACCCATACAAAAATCTTCTGTTTTGCCTTTTCATACTTCTAAGCTGGATGTCACTGTTTCTTGCTTTATGATGGCAATCACACTTGTTTTACTCTCTTACCTCCTTCGTGACCACATGAAGAAATAATTGACAACACTGACAAAATTTTAATCCTTATCATAAAATCTATTGGTAGGGCTAAGCAAAACATAATGGGGTGCATGTGCCGTGCAGAATTTCATTAGTAAACTTCTTAAGACCCATCTTACATTCATAATGTCTATTTCTTTTAGAGAAAGGAATACAGAGAGTTATATGCAACCAAAGGTACAATATCATTAAGCATTTTTCATGAGGGAGCCTTGTGTATAGATCTATACCTTAGCACCAGCTGTATCTCCAAAGCACTCTATCCCAGCTCCTTGTTCATCAACCTTTCTCTTCAGCTACAGTTTCTCCTTATCAAATTCCTCAGGAACTTGAAAGCTCCACTTCTTTTTCAAACTGACATAGTTGGATCACTTATATTTTCTTTATATTCCAGACTGTCTTAACAAACACATAAAAACAAGAGTAATCCTACCTTCTTAGTATTGGTCAGGTTCAACATACCAGTAAAGGCAGGTGAAAATTTTTGCTTTTTAACAAATGAATACAACTGTTCTTAAACAGAAAATATTTTAAAGAAAATGAAGATTCCCTAATATTGAAGACATTAAAACATCAGAAACACTTCCCCATTTACTTTAAATTTGAAGAATTTCTTTGTGCTTTTTCCCCTCACAGTCTCTACTCATATACCTAAACTCACCATTCACTCTTGATTAAATATTTGCTCTACTGATAGCTCTTTGATGTCACAATCCAAAACACAGAATTGTTAGGACATGTTTAGGACACAATATTTTTAAGACAACATAACAGTGTGGATTTAAAGGCAGCCAAAAGCTGCTGAGGAGCTTCAAATCTAATGAGGCATAATTTATAAGGAGAGGTAATTTCTTCTACCAGACTCACTGAATATAGCCATAGAAAGCAAATGAACCTTCAGCTGCACAAGCCATTCTTCAGATTCATCTCTGCCTTAAAGCTTTTTTTTCCCAACTATGTTTATTAAATGTTTTACTTTTCCCTATAATCTTTACTCTCCTCTTTGTAACATCATGGCTACACCAATACTACTGATTCTAGCTAAGGTAACTGAAATTGCTACGGTGGAAATGCAATACTTGGAAACTGCATTCCAGATTTTTCAGATGCTGCGTGCACATCATTATTGTTTCAGTCTTTGGGGTGTTGCTGGTTGTTATACATAAGGTATATGATACTTAATAACTTAGGACTGGAGAAGAATTATTAATTGGAAAAGATATATTAGATCCCATTCTTCTTCCAGCAATATTGGGGAAGGTGTTCAGAACATAAAGTGATGATAATCTTGGTTTTTTGAGAGTACACACTTCAGATTCCTTCGGCATTGTGGCTTACTGTCTCCCACTTTGCTGGGATACACCACTTGGGAAAACTGTTATCTACTAAAAAAGCAGCATTTATTTACCTGTCCCCCTAGGCACCTGCAATTTCCATGGCAGCTCTGACAGCACAGCATCATACCTGCTGGGATGAGGTGGAATGTTGTCATACAGCTGAAAGAGAGCTGGCAACTAGTAACAGCTAGGCAGACCAATAAATATATTTTAAAATTAAACTGAGAATACTTTGCCAACTGGTACATTTTGCAAACAAACTTTAATTTATGTTACTCTCTCAAAAATCTATGGGCCAGTTTTATCAGTTATTTGTCAGCTGGCACAGATTTGAGTGATCTTGCTAACAACTTGTGTCTTATTAAATTTGCTTTGTTTTAAGAAGAGAGATAACCGCCAGCTGCAACATTTGGTTCTCACCTCTCAAATAAACCATGAGCAATGCTTTAATCACGGCTTTTGATCTGGGCCATTATAAAGCAAGGGCAACTGAAATTTTTTTCATTCCCCAGTTCCGTTTCTGAATCTGGTCCTCAGCAAAGTACAGCAACACATGAATTAAAGGTTTCAGATTAAACTAATTTCTCATTGTTATTTTTTGAGGTTAGAAAATTATTCATTTTTCTGGGACTAGTGATACTTGATCATATCCTCTAGGACTGTAGATTATAACAGCCTGAATGAATTCAGTGGACCTGTGACAGTAGATATTAATAGTGCATCTGTCTCATCACGTGTGATCTACCAGTATTTAGCTATACAGAGGAGTATAGAGAGACTGGATTGAAATGAAAAGAAAAAAATAAAAATCAGTAATTAGGTTTTCTCACCAAAATTAAAATTAAATTTTGAGTTAAAAAAAAAAAAGTTTCTGTTCCACTTGAAAGCAAGCAAACAAAGGGAGACATCCACAAAAGCCACCGGAGATGGAGTAGGTGGCCACCTGCCTTCCCTTGACCGCAGGGGCCCCACGCGCGGGAGAAGGCTCTTCCCCCGCTCCTCCCGCCCGGCGGAGGGGCACGCCACGGCCCGCGTTCGCAGCGCGGATACCCCACCACCACCACCACCACCACCGTGCCCCGATTAAAGTTTGCTGCTGTTGCCTGAAACCCCCCACCAACATGGGTGTGACTGCACCGAGGCCAAAGGAAATGGCAGCTTCACCCTGCCTTTTAGAAGCTCCTCAGGCTCCGCCGGCGCACCTCGTCTTCTCGGCTCCCGCCCGCACCTGGCGCGGGGCTGCCCCCGGGCCGGCAGGGGCCGCTGCAGCGCCGGGCAGCGCCCTGAAGGGCGAGGGAGGGCGGCGCCGGGGCCCGCTCTGCTTCTGCTGGGTTTGCAAGGCGAAGTGCTGCTGTTGGCGCCCGGGCGGGGCGGGAGGTCTGGGCCTGAGGGCCGCCTCGTCACCCCTGAGCTGCTCCCGGCTCACAGAAGGCCGAGGCAGCTCCTCTGCCAAACTGTGGCCCCGCCGCGGAGGGGTTTCACCAGCCTTCCCTCATTTCCCTGCTGGCCGCGAGGTGGGAAAAAGGTCTTGAAACTGTGAGCCTGATAACATTTTGTGTGTTCAGAACGCATTAGTATGAAAGACTTGGGAGTGACTTGCACAGCACTGTGGTTGGGGACTGATGTACACATGAGAAAAGGGAGCGATTAGAAGAATAAAGGCAATGGACCCAGGTGCTCCCGCATCTAAGGAGGGTGCTCGTACCACCCTGGTTGCAGACAGAGTGATAGGACTCCGCTACCTTCCCTCCGAATGTGTCCCAGAACATGGTTTTCGTATCCAAACCCATTCTATGCAAACAGGCTAAATGTGCTGTGAAACTCTGTTTCTTAGTAAGAAAATCATCCATCAGTTAAACTGCTTTCAACTTTGCCTGGGAGTAGGGTACCCATTTTAAAATCGAGACTACGCTTTGCCTGCTTGGCAGACACCAGGGGTGCTATTACTATTCTGAAAATACTGTTTCCTTAGTCTTGCGCTCCAGGACTAACTACTCAGTACCAGAAATGGCTGTTTCTTGTGGCTGAAGAGATATTCCAACTGATCAGTAGCATAGTAGATAAAATGAAGCAAAGGGTATATTTATACAGCAGCTTGATGGCCTCTTCGTTAATCAATCCTTGGGATGCCTTTCAGGGTCAGACTGCTCTAGGCTAGATACATTGCCTTTTTCCCTCTTTGACATCGTTTACATACTTTTTCCTTAATTAACTGAGTTACGCATGTGTATTTTCCCCATGGGGCAGGTGCGCTGGCTAGATGCCATTCATCTGAAAGAGCATTCAAAATGCTTGTGTATAAACTAACATCTGGGCAGGTTTTCACTGACCGCGTACTTGAGGAGGTATTTTTAAACAAGGACTGATATAGTTTCCCTTTTCATTTTTCTCTACCATGTAATGGAATAGCACGTCTTAAGTAACTGAATACTTTTTACTACGTTCAGCAAGGAGCAGTTGGCATCACTTTACAGGAAATGGAGAAAGTGGCTGGTTTAATAGCATAGTCTTGGAGAATTACCTCAGCATCATTTCAGCTAGTTCCTTTGCTTTAACAGTTGCTGCATTAAATCGTCTGCTAAAGATGCTGTGGTTCAAAAGGACCATTCCTACACAAGAATCAAACACAAAATTATTGTTGTACAGAGTCACACAGTCTTATGGGAGGGAATGTGAATTAAAAAGATAGTTATCGCTACCAGTCTTAACTGCAACGTATGGAGACTCTCACAAGAGAAGCTTGAAATTTATAACTTCAGGTTTATGTTTATCATAATGCTTAATTACTAAAAAGGGCACTTGCACACTTACACAGACATTCAAGTTTGTGTTCTTAAAAACACTTGCACAAAAAAAGTAAAATTACAGTGTATGTTGACATAAATGAGACCCTCAACTCTTCTGTCAGCTACATACTCACGCTTTTACGCAAGGGTTCAAGGGAGTAGTTTTTTCATTAACTCCATGACATTTTGAATAGTCTCTTCTTCTTTTTAGCACTATATTGTAGCAAAATTAAGCCCTGAAGATTTGACCCCATCCTCAATCTTTATTTTTGATCCATTCTGTTCCATTTCTGCTCACTCTGTTTCCTCTTAAACCTTCCTGCTACTGCGCTAGGCTTGGACTCATTTCATGACTATGAGCAAGGAGTTTTAAAACAAGTAATCCTTGTGGCAATCCCCATTTTTTCTATTAAAGGTCAGATGGATCTCTTGATTAATTAAAATTAACTCTTTTTCAGAGGAGATATTGCTACTTATCATAGCCATTCTTCTTGTTGATGGAGGAAGGACAGTTCAGTAATAATATGATTAATATTAAGACAAATTTGGATTAATGAGGAAGCTTTAAAATCTGACTGTGAGGTAAAGCAAACAATGTATTTGTCTTACATATACTGGAAACTCTATAAAAGTATAAGCAAAGCCCTTGAAGCAAAACCCACCAAAATGAGTTGAAAGACACCCCAGTGACTTTGAAGGGCATTACATCAACCCTCAATATAAACAGTAAATTAATACATGTATGGTCTGCTGGAAGGAAGATGATAGCAAAAGAAAGGTTTCACTGTTCTGGATAATACTGCGATGTGCTACTGTGGCCAGTTAAACTCTGTGGTTGGTAAAGCAGTTTAATGGAATGAAATTACAACATGATTTGTATACTATGGAATACAAAAAATGAAATTAATGTGCAAAACAGTTTTGTATATATTTGCTAAATTAAGATCGTTCTTTTAAACTTGGAAGAATTGATTCTTTTTTTTTTTTTCTTTCTCCTTTTCCCCCTCTTGAATAGTAATAGTAGTTGGGTAGTCACAGAGGTTTTTTTTGTGATATAATATCTTCCAGACTGTGACATCTCATCCCAGCAAAGTGTTTCTCTGTATGCCCCCCCTCAGTGACATGATGTTTGCCAACTAAGAAACTTACCTGGCCTTACATGTGAACTTCCAGTGGTAGCTGGAACGACTCCTTCATCTAACTAGGGTTATTTCTGACCCACTTCATTCTCTCACTGCTTTATTTTTCTTTTTCTCATCTGGATTGCAGCCAATACCCTTGACCACAGCTGATGTTTTGGGGTAGCAGGATTCCAGTATATCAAGTTTTGAAATTATGTTTTTCCTCAACTTCAACAGTTTTCCTATCTGCCTTTGCTGCTCTGGTTAGTTGGTCCTAGCTCATGAAGATGTGCCATTGCCTACAAGAAAAAGTAAAAGTGAGTGAAGTTCTATTTCTTTTTTGTAATCTTCCATGCAATAGATGAAATCATGTTCCTGATAACTCCTTTCACATCACTTCATGAGTAAAGAACATACATTAAGGAGACAGCACTTGGAAGACTGCTTATCTGATAACACTAAAGCAACTAGGACAAATATTTGCAGTTGCACATAAAAGACAGCAGGTAAACTTACCAGGATTTTTCATTAAGTGGTAATGTGTTGTCTGGATGATACTCGTTGTTTCAATTTAAAAAAAAAAAAAAAAAAGTTGTTCTCTTATTCCTTCCAATGGCAATATTGTGGTTTTTAGATCTGAATGTGGATAACAATTAGAAGCTTGAGCAAGTTGCTGTGTGGGAAGAGGTGCAGCACTAAACTTACACCCTAGGGAAACAGGATTAAAGTTGTGGTAAAATACTTCTGTGTTCTCTGGTTTCTTGTTGGCTTTAGGGGCTGACTGGTTTAGCTATAAGAGCTTGTCACCAGCTGCCTGGGGAAGTAACACTGCACAGAATCCTCTAGTAAAACTTCACACCTTCCCAGCTTGTTACACACCTCGTTTCCTGGGCCTTGGCTGTGGCATGCCCCCACTCCAGAAGCTCCTGAGAAGATAGTCTGTAGGTATCTATCTCCTTTAATATCTTCAGCAAAAATAAGAGGGCTTCATACTCCCTTTATGCCTTTTTGCCCTTTGCATGTAATCAGTCATATCCGTTGTCTATGAAGGGATTTTATAATAGCAGATGTTTGACTCATATACCAGAAAAATGTTTAGTAATCCACTGAGGGCAAACTCTAATATTATCACTTAAAATCTAACCAATATTAAAAATATTTAGCAACAGAGGACAATAAAAATCCATAAAATAAAAAATGCATCTGATTCACTGAACTCACCAACATTTGGAGGAAAAAAGCTACAAAATGTAACCTCAAAAATCTTTTACAATCTTTATAGGACTTTTCTTTTAAGTCCATGATTTGTTTGATAAATTTCAGATGCCACTTCAGTTTAATTACATCAATAGAAAGATACTTAAGTGAAGTTGCAGGAAGATAGCTATTTGCATTGGCAATAATTTCTTAAGCTGCCATGCTCTTGGCATGTCAATCAATAGGACGTGATGTCTGGTTATTTGAAGTTCATCATGTATCATTTAGTACTGACTGTCACACCATATCCTCAACAGGGCAATGTATTATAGGTGAATTCAGTCATACGGCTAGGAAAATGGATAGAAACTTATTCCTTCATGGTGCTATATGCATATAGTTAATAGCATAATAAATAATTACAATTAAAATATACTGCACCCCATACATTTTCCTGTAACTATGTCATTTTCTTCACTCATTTAGAAAACAGCTCATTTTTTTCAATTGTCACAAGTGAGTTACTGCCAATAAACAAAGGTAAAATGTGAGTCTTCCTAGTATTAACAGATACCTCTTTGTTCCCTGATCTAACTTTTCAAAAGCTACCACCATAATGCTGCTGAGACAATGCCATGGATCCTTTACAGGCAAATACAGGAGGGACAGTAGCCAAGTAAGGATATAGATCTACCATTCTTTTAAATTCAGTTTCTGGTACATCTTGATGGGTGACACTATGTTAGAGTGAAACATCTGGAAGTTAGGAGTGTACATTGAGGAAATACCACAATATGCTTCCACTTGTCTCATACTCTTTCCTAAAGTAACGACCGTTGTAGGAGACCTGTTGTTTCCAGTGATGAAAGCTGTTAGCCTAAGAACCAAACAGGATACTGCATTATTCTAAATTAGCAGTTTGGGGGTGGGGGGGGAGGGTTGGAAGTTGTTCCATACTCCCTCGGTGCACTAGAGTTCACATTATACCTACTTCCCATAATGTGAGAACTATGAATGCAAAGGTTCTCAAGCTGGGGACATACCACCCATGAAATGGATCTCTAAGGGCACCTGAAAGTAATGCATACAGTCAGAAGGAGGTGACTTGGTTAAAAAGGCAATTAAGGAAAGCAACAGCTCTGAGAAGGCTTCAGCTTGTTAGAAGAGAAAACAGGGTAAGAGGGAGCCCTTGCTAACGGGCAGCCATACTGTCTTCCTCTTGGATAGGCACCAGGATGAAAGACAGTCACAATGCTGAGAGACTTTTTATGATATTTTCTGACTCCCTCAAATCCTGCTGTGTACCCAACAGGCTGACACTTTTTTATTGCTACTCCATCCTCCCTGCCACCTCTTACTATCTACATGCATTGAATCATTCTCAGCAGCTTCTGCACTTAGCTGTTTCCTTCTTCCCCCATGTCCTTTTCCCCATGATACAATCTTCATCATCAGGGAAGGCATACCCTCTCAGTTTTTGCTAATCTAATTGACCTCAAAGGTGGCAAATGAGGAAGGAAAAAAAGTAGTTGAAAGCACAGATGTGCAATTTTTGCAAGAATATAAATAGAAATGTTGAGCAGTTTTATGCCGTGTTCATATCAAGTCGTCAGATCATATGGGGTTCCTGCCCTCCTGCAAAGACCATTCTGAGGATCTCTGTCTTGTTTAATATTGAGTCAGTAGCTCAGCACATATGGGTACCTGGGGTAATATCCCAGGGATGCTAGGTATTGACTTCCTATGTGAAACAGAGTTACTCTTCTCAGTGAAACTGCAGTTCCCAGATCCATTTTACTAGCCTTATATGAAGGCATAGATTCTCATGCACTGTCTCATTCAGCAGCCCTAGTTTGCTGACCACATGGGAAAGAATAAGCATTTGAGAGGCCACGGTGTTAGAACATACAGCTTTGGAAGTTAGACAAGGCAGAGCCCTTTCAGCAACTTCCCTGAACTGATATTGAGGCAGAAGAACCAGGAACAGTCTGAAATGAGGAAAAACCACTATGAAGTCTCTGGCTTATTATCTGTAACTTTCTGGTCTGCTGCCAAGCGGTGAGTAACAATGAAGTGACTGGGTCAGGAACATTAGCTTGCCATGCTGATTTGAAAGCCTAAGTTTCTCCGAGGTCTCCAGCCTAGTGCCTCTAAAAGTGGTAGACTTTGTCATGTGTCCTTGAAGTCACCAGCTCATCAGTATATTGAATAGCGCAGTGATGTCAAAGCACAGGCCTCTCTGGAGAACTGACTCAGGCCTTCTGTCTTGCTGGACTGGTGTCAAAACTTCTGTAGGATCAAGCTGGATGAAAGCCAAGGAATAGACTCTTGTAGAATTACTGGCACATCCCCTCGAATTTTCTGGGTTTATGTCAAGATACTGACAAGGCCATTCTGTTTCCCTTAGCTTCGGTGGAGGAGAGTATGTAGTAGGGTATCCATTTTATTATGCAGAAATTGAAACACTGCAAGCAAAAGATTCTTACTCTTTTTCTCCTCTCCAGAGGATCTCACACAAGGCAGAAATGGAACAGGCACTAGATTTTCAGTATTGACCTGGGTAACTCTCCTTATATCCAGGACAGATCTGTTACTTCTGTTAGCATGGAAGGAGGGAGATCAGGATCCTCACATCCCCAGTATTTGAGACCTTCTCTAATTGCTCCTTCTACCTGATGAGTTTCTCATTTCCACTGCTTGAAATGAAATGGTAGGAAATAATTACAGTTACACTCATGAATAAGGAAACAATGCCCCACCCAAGGTATTAAAATAAGATGGAGATAATTATTCTTCTCAGAGTTATAATGAGAAATCTATCCCTGTCTAACAGGTGCCATATGAAAATTTTGTTTAATATAAATTCCTCTCCATGTCCTGTGAAATCTGTGGGTTGTAATTAAGAAAACACAATGTCCTTATCACATCAGATCATCATTACGTGGAAAGAGAAGACTATTATAAGCTTTTTATGTAATAGAAGAATATTTTGAGTTCTTCTGAGCTTTCTGGAAGAATATTATTTCAGGCTATGAAAGACTCAGAATATAGAGAATGACAAATATCTATATTACAAAAAATCATTTGAAGTGATGCAACAATGCCAGTTTCCTGACAGCAATGAGTCCAACATTAAATTGTATTGAGGAATAAAGGAATCATAGTCCCCTTGACGAGAGTACTCAAGAAGCTGATAGCAACGCAAAGTGGCGCTTGAGTCAAAAGACTCGCTACTATTGGAACTAGGGCTAATATTTCAGAAGTTCCCAAAAGTGACCTGAGACTCTGTGTGCCATTGTCTGAAGTGACAACAGTGAGTGACATAAGCCTCACTGAAAGCTAGTAAATTTATGCACTTATCTATATTACAGATTTTTAAAAGCATTTAAGCACCTATGATGAAGGACTTAGGGGCTTCATACTTTTAAAGATCCAGTCCTAAGTCACTTCTGAAATTAGAACTTAGGTTCCTAAGTGATTTGGATGCTTTTGAAAAATTTCACCTTGATATTCCCTATAGGTTGTACACATTATAGGTAGAGTGCAATATATTTTTAAGTAGTCTTTGGTATCTTTGCCCCATTTCAGTTGAAAGGAATTAAAAATTGTAATGCAGATGAATTTATTGCGGTTTAGTTTTTAACTAAATAGGATGCTTGATTTATATTGTTTGAAATCAAATTTAAAAGGATAACAGCTTAACTATATTTAGAAAAATATAGTGCAGTGTTAACAAAGCTAGCCTCTAGAGCTGATACTTCATCAGCCTGACATACCACTATTAATTTGAATGTGAAACTTTCAGGAAATAAATAACCCATTAATTTTATTTTTTTTATGTGTTCATGTTTTATCCATCAGTTGTTTTAAACACCCGTTGCTGAGCAGAGCATTTAATAGCTCTTCCTGTGTTTACTGGAGCCATGTAAAGTAAGTTTAGCTTGTCTGAGCATAAAATACAAAAGAATCAGTCTCATTTTTGATTCTGTAGTTCTGTAGCCAACCTTATTATATTTAAAATGCTACTTTTATGAATTGTAAACTGTATTTCCTAATAATTACTATAGATAGAAACATAATTTAGTGTATTTTTACAGGCTTAGTACATTTTGTTCTATTGTAAACCATATTTCCTGATAATTACTATAGATAGACAAATAATTTAGTATTTTTTATAGGGTTAGTACATTTTTATAGTATGGTAAACCATATTTCCTTATAATTACCAGAGAGAGAAAAATAATTTATATTTTTATAGGTTAGTACATTTTTATTACTGTACAATTTCTGCAGATTAAGTACTTTGTACTTTTTTAAAGCAGTCACATTTCCTCAGTAACCACTTTTTTATTATTTATATAATTTACAGATGATGGCTTCTTAAACTTGTTTTCCCTATTTTGCATTTCCAAGTTTCTATATAAATGTATGTGCTGCTAATTTTGAAGGAAGAACAAAGCGTCTGTGAGACACTGTAGAAGTTAATGACATTGTTAAAATGATGACAGATTGCTTTAATGGTAGATATGCACTTAATTGGAGGAAGTATAACAAAATGTGCTATTTCATACTACTAAAAAGAGTCAGTCAGGAGCCATCACCCATTTACAGCCTTGTCTTCACCCAAATCACAATGCATGTACAGTATAACTGATAGACATTGCTAGGCATGTATTCATGTACTGTACATTCATTCCGACAACCCATTAAATAGTGTTTGTTAACCTTTAATTCAGATGTCTGCAATAAGATAATACAATGTAAAACACAAGTCAATGGAGGGTCGTAAAGCTGTTTCTGCTGCAGTTTTTATTAGCCTGTTATTCAGTGCTGAATGCAGCTACACCCTGAAGCAAGTCTTGTATAAAAGTACAATGTCAATATATTATGATACAAACTCAACCTATAAAATCAATGACAAGTATTATGTCTGTTGCTATCACCTACTAAAATATAGATACTGTTTTTAATGGATGCAATGGTGCTAGACTCAACATCGTTGTGCTATTAAGCTTAACCCCTTAGGCATGAAGCACATCTACAGGGCTCCCGGACACAGACCACTCATTGTAGGGGGCTGCAACAATCAAGACAGTATAACTGACCACAGAATACGTAAGTGTTAAATCCCTTTTAAAAGGATGTTAAAGCAAAATAGAATTCCAATCTACACCATGGTGTGATTCTCCATTGCATTCCACTTAAGAAGGTTAATCTGTAGAAAAAGGGGACCATCTATCCCATTATCCAGGTGTTTGTATTTTGATTAACAGCTGGGGTGACTGAATGGAAAGTTTACTTGTGAAATTTGAAAATGGTATCGAGCCAAGGAGGATGTTGAGTACTCTGGAGAACATGGTTAGAATTCAAAGAGATCTTGATAAATTGCAAGAAGGATCTGAAATCAATAGGATATAATTCAGTACGAATAACTGCAAAGTTCTAACGGGGAATCTTCCCCCTACCCCCACCTGGCTGCATAAATAAAAATGGGGAGAAAACTAGAAGCAATAATGAAACTGAATCCAAGCTGAAAAAACAAATAATGCTATTGGAAAAAAAAAAGGCAAATATCATCCTGTAACGTGCCAGTAAGATTGTAGCATGTAAGACCAGAAGTAATGATTACTTTCTGCTAAACACCAGAGAGTTTGCAACTGGAATTCTGTGTCCAGTTTCAAGTAGCACAGGGTTAAGGATAGGGAATAAAGTTAAAAGTGGGGTAGAAACTCTAGAAAACAGCGAGAAAAATCAGGGGACACCTTGTGGAATATAAGACCTGTAAAGACAGATTGCATGAGGGAAAAAAGAGCTATCTGCAACTGCAGAGTTCTAGGGTAAATATGTAAAAAGACCTGTTCTGGCATAAAGGGTAATTTAATTAGGATAGCTCAACTAGAGATTTTGGAAAATAAAGTAGACAAACATTTGTATACCTGTACTTACTCACAGTTGAGGAAAGGCTTAGATATTGCTAAAGGTCTGTGTCAACCCAGTATTTCTATGATTCTGTGAAAACATTCCTAAATTGCTTCTAACTCAGAATTGTTAAACAAAAACACTTGTAGGGCAAAAAGAATCAGAGCTGTGTAAAAGTAATTTTGCCAATTTATCTTCTATTAAATGACTGTTTACTGTATCTAAAGCAATGAAATAACTACCAGCAATACAAGATTTAGAAGGATTTGATTCAGAAGAGGCAAATACCTGTAGAATCTAGTGCTATTGCATGCTGTACCTTTTTGATTTGTCATGTTCCTGTATAATACACTACGCAGTATTTGTGTTGGTGGAAGAAAGTGTGTCATTTCTCACAATGATCTAACTATTGGCAGTGCATTCACAGATGTCGCAGCTGGTGACTGCTCTGCTGTTTCAATTTCATTTTCATATTTAGTTGATGGCAGGGTTGTTTGCTATACACTCTGTTTTGAATGGTGTGGAAAGTCCATATCATTATCACATGATATGAGAATAGTTCTGCAATAATTGATGGATGAAGTAATTCATTATGAACATGATGTAATGGAATAGGCACCATGATTTAATCGTCAGAAGAGGGGGTCTGTGGAGCCCACACAAAGGTATCAAAGTCATTCCGGTGATAAATAGCATGTGATAAGCTGTTTAGAAAACAATAATGCAAGCCACAGAAAAATGTACAGAAGGGAGGCGTACAAATTCCTTGGATGGTACGCAATCGACTCCTAAGAACCAACGAAGAGGTAGTCTCATAAGGAGGAAGGGAAACAGTAATGTCCATGGATCCATCACTCTTTTAAAAATGATCTTGCTTGATGGGCATATTTGTTAGGATTAAAACTTATTTGCTTGACCATTGTTCACAAAGCATTTCACATACTATTTCCTGGGGACCTGAGTCTAAGAAAATGCTTTTAGGATTATTTAGACTGCAGTGTGACCTTTTTTGTTTTCGTCTGGTATTTCCTTGCATGGAGAATTTTTCTCAAGAGTTTTTTTTTTAAATGAGGTTGTAAACCAATTTTAGTTTAGTCAGGGTAGGAATTGCGCCTTAATTTCAGCTGCAATGTCCTCCTAGCAGAGACATTATGATCCTAGATGGTCTGTTTTTGTTAGATAGAGGAGATATCTTCAGTGCAAATCAAAATTCTGTATATGCAATGTATAATGTGAAAGATAACTGAAAAATTAGTATAGGGAGAGGAATGGTACTTCTTGCTTTGTAATAGACTTGTCACAGTTCACTGCTGCTGTGTCACTAGTTATCAAACACCAGCACTGCTACTATTACTCCTCCAGGTCTTTGCATGCCATCAAGCAAGAGGTGAACAACTGGGACTGAATGAAGGCAAAGTGACTAGGTTGTCCTGATAGAAGAGGTTTCAATGACAAAATCACCAGAGGTTTCCATAAACAAATATTACCAAAGTCATCAGTGAGACTAGAGAAGAGTAAAAGTGTTTGCTCTTGATCTGCTGCCATGTTTCATTGCAGAGAATATAGTCATCCAAACGAGAAGTCATATCCTTTCCAAGCAGAAAATATGTTCCCAGTGTTCTTTTCAGATTTCATTTACAGTACCTGCTGATCAATGTAAATCCTGCTCTCAGAGAAAGTGTAGGGAGCATAGTATCCACTCCAAAATATGAAAATTCAAATTGCTTCATTCACTTTTCCTGTAATACCCTGAGGTGGTCCACAAGCAGCAATAGTTGAAGTTATTGGTTCTAGAGTACCTTTTACCCTGCTGCCGCGAACCCTATCACAAAACAAAGCCTGCCTATCTGTGCCAGAATGTGACAGGAAATTATGGCAATTCAAATATCTTAATTACCCCAAAATGCCCAGCAATGAGCAGCCAACATCCACAGGATCTCATAAATTCTTTGTTGGGAAAGGGAGAGAACCGTAATACACACTGAGATACATGTTGCTCACTGTGCATCATTGTTTCAGCCAGTTCCTAGATATGAGTACTGTTTGCTTTATTATGTGTATTTTCAGGATGTTGTTAAACACACAGCATAAAGTTTGTATTCATGTGAAGAAAAAATAGCCGCATAAGGTTCTTTTCCCCTTAATCTGATAGTATAAATAAAATAGCTCATTTTGAAAATGCTGACCGAATGGCATCATCTCCTGGACCTCCGTTCAGGTTTGGAGTTGCTATAAAGAGAATGACTGGATGCCAGGAAGTGTAAGGCACTATTCCTGATGTACTAGGCTTGTCAGCTAGGTCTGTGAAAGGGAGAGAGAGAGAGATCAGTACTCCAGAGGACACGTGGAGCTCCACCTGGCAAGGTGCAGACATATGGCGTCAGAGGATATGGACGCTCAGTGTATTCCTATAGAGCAGCCAGGCATCATTTGCTGCAGATAATCAAATGCATTCTTCATTGGGAAACTGCAAGGCTAGAGCTTACAACTCCAAAAGATGAAAAGGGGAAGAGAGATTGTCGGGGTGGCAAATATAAAAGCTTTTTCTTGTTGTGTCACTGAAGTGTTCAGGTCCAGGAGGCAACTCAGCTGCCTCCTGTGAGAAAAATTGCTACATTTACAATTCAGATAGACACGTAAACTCTGAATAAACACATATATTTGGGGGACTCAGCTAAAGCAGACAAGAACCACGACATCTTTTGAAGTAGGCCCATCACTGATAATTACGAATGTGAGATTAGCTACCGTCATTTATTCTTGTAAATAGTGTCATCTCTTCCAATTAAGATCAACTACTTGTAACTCCTCAATTGCTTTATTAGCATTGTTGTCAAGTTCTGCAGAAGCCTTAATTAAATAGTCATCATAATTATGGCTAGTTTCCCAAATGATCGAAGTAAATAATTTATATATGGGTTATAAGAAAAGTTTTTACTTACTGAAATACTGTATTTCAAAAACTTTCCAAGTGCCTAATTACAAAATATTTAAAATCCATCCTTTAAACAAGTTATGCATTACAAAATAAACGCTAGAACTGAACTAACTGAAATTTTGTTGCTTCAAGCATTTATATTTCTCCAAGTGACACGTAAAGTAAAATTAAAAATTGAATGCAGAAAATTTCATAACTGAGGCATTGAGCAAGCAGTTAAGCATTTAATACAAACTGAATTATTAAAAATATTTTTATGATTTTAATCTTACTAATTAATTATATTAATGAATACTGGATCATACAAAGATGAAAAATAATAAATTGTGAAATCCAAGATACTGGGACTGAATATGCTATAACAATACATCTGTATGTATGAGCAGCATACTTTTACTTTGAGACTATGAGATATCTTTTACTTTATAGAAATAATTTTTCCAAGGGGAAATAACTGTAAAGCTCTTTTCTAACATTTATTTGTGGGCTAAATGTACCTTTTCCCATCCTACCTTCTCACTACTATTAAAATGGTTCGCAGATTTCTTTTTTTTAATTTACGTTAAAAGGTAGTATTACAAAAAGTTCTCAAAATGACCTAGCTCTTTTAAATTGAGGCTATAATCCTTCATAATTGGCATTATTACTAACAAATATTTTAATGAAATTTTACATGTTCCTCTTAGTAGAGACATGACATTCCCATTGCCCTTAATTAGTGTTATATGTGCTCTTTGAGAGAAGAATAGGCCCTTTAGCTATAAGTTCTGACTCTTGAAACAAAACAGTCATAACCTTTTTGTGTTTCTGGTTGAAGTAACTGCAATCTAATTTCATTTAACAATTGTGGCAGATCAGAATCAAAACATGGAATGAGAAACATTGAAATTATGAACATGTTGTTAATTGATTTTTTTAACATTATAACTCAAGATTGAACTAAAATAAACATTAATAATGGTATTATGCTGGGGTAGATTTTTTTCTGTCTCTGTCCCCCATATTAAGCACTTGTCTTTTTTGGAATATACTGGTGTATCTGCCAAGGGACACTTGCTTTGCTGGTGTACATACATTTGTAGTGTTTCTCAAGTTATCATTGATCTCTGTTGAATGTAAGCGTAGGCCAATGGTATGCACCTATTTACATTTAGTGTATCTATTTATATAGCACAATAATTTGAATGTTGTGGCTGTTATAAAATTTTATGAGAGCGTTCCAATTCCCATCTTCCAATTCTCATTAGAGGCTTGACCTATGAAATTTAAAAAGACCTCCCAGATATTTCTTCTTATAGTGTAAATTTTTGAATTTAGATGCCTTTTTTTTTTTTACAGGATTAATTTCATTTGAAGAACAGGGACTTGTGTGTGTGCGTGCACATGTACTTAAAGTTTGTTTCATAGAAATTTCTGGCAGTATTGCAGAACAAAGGGAGTGAAAAAGATATTCTGAAATTACAACTAAAAAGGTTTTATTTTCTGCATCTCAACTGCCTAGTCAGTGTTATCAAACCAAAAGCAGGGCTGGAAATGGCTTTTATTAAGAAGTTTCTGACTGAAAAAAATCTTTAGTTTTGACTGATCTATGAGACAATAATTTTGGCAAATTTTGTATACAGCTTTCCGTTTTTCTGAGCCCTTGCCCAGTTAGTATCCTTGCGTCCTCTTCTGTTGTGTGGCTATATAACAGGATGTAGGCATCGAACAATATTCTGAGGCACGTAATGCCTAGTGCATGAATACACAGAAGCTGACCTTGCTTCATAAGATTTGTTTTCAGTCAAAATTTACAATCTGGCATGGTAAAATAGGGTTGTCCAGGTTACATAGAAGGGATTGTGGAGGAAACTGCATTCTCATCATCAAAGGTAAGGGAAAGATACGTTCAAAAAGAACTCCAGCTATAGAAGAGGGAAACCAAGATCATAATCTAGGGGAAATTATTATGCTAGCTTGAAAGCAATAAAGTGACATGTGCATGTTACATTCAAAATTACAGGAATCTTTCTGCTGAACAGGTTAAACAGCAAGACAACTGAGAGTAAAACAAGTAGTGTAATTCAGTAGAATTCTGCAAGATGAATGCTTAATTTTCTCTCTACCAAGTATACGTAGAATGTTTTCAAAGCAACAATGCAAACAAATATTGGGAGGGACTGTTTTTTGTATTTCTCTCATAAAGATCATACCACTTTAACTATACCTGTACGTTTTAAAAGACTAGTTGTATAGAAAACAATGTATGTTGAGGCAATCTGATCACTTTTAAACTCAGAATCCTCTGAAAAAATTTCCTGAAATGAAATTCTGTAGCTGCTGCTGAAAGAAGTTTAGTCAAGCCAGTAATGGAGTGACCGCCTGTGCGTTAATCTGGGAGTATAGGAATTCATGTGGTGACCCTAAAATGGATGATGTCAAAGAAAAAAACTCATCAAAGCTAGAAAATCAGAAAAGCATCTGCACTATTTCCCCCCACACCTAATTTCCTACTCACAAGGCTAAAATATGCAAGTACATTAAACATTGCCTAGTGCAACTGATCATATTTCTGAGAAGTGTTTATATGTGATTACGAAAAACTAAGATTCAGCATTGCCCTACTGCTCTTTTTGCCAGATATAGCTGGCCAAAAGGGTCATAGTGTAGGTATAATGTCTTCCATGTGTCTCAATGATTCTTCACTGTTACATGCCTTCTGGAACTGCGGCAGGGAATAGGAAGTAGATATCATGGCAGTTCCCAGAGCTGCCCTAATGCGTCCCAGGGACTTGACTCTCCTAAGGAGTCTAAGAGTAAGAGAGGGACAAAATGATTCCTATATGATTCCTACATAATCATCTGGAAGCCATTAATCCAGTGATATTTCAAATAGAGCTAGGCAAACATTTGTGATCATATATCGTGTTCAATAAATAAAAAAAAAATATTTATGTCAATAAAAATGCTTGTAAAAATGATGCCAAATTTGGTGAACAGTTTCAGCCAGCAACAAAATGGAAAAAATAGACAAAAATAGTCTTCATTTAAAGCTGCTTTAAAGAAATAATCCATATTTTCATTTAAGTTAATATTTATAAGTTTAAAATAAAGAACACAACCTGAAAATGAAATAATCATTTTAAGTTACCAGAAGCAGGTTTTTTCCGTATTGTTCTGCAGGTAAGAAGAACCAAAACCAAACAAACAATCCTTCCTAGTCAGTCTAAAATGATCATTCCCTCCCCCCACTTCCAGTTTTTCAGTCGTGTCAGTGAACCAAAACATCCAATTATTTGTTCAGCTCTAATTTCAAATATCTACCAGCTGGTACCAGTGATAATAATAGGAGAATGAAGAAATAATGGATCAGGATCAACACTACAAAAAAATCTACCTATTTATATCATGGTCCTAGCTGAATACCATCTAAAACATGTTCAGCAGATATATTTTTTTTTACATGTAGGCCTGGTTGAAACAAATCCTGCTGGTATGCGTTCAGTTTGTTTTCAGGCAATTCTGAGAATTTGTAGCAGTATTTCTTTAGTTGTGAGGATCTTTCTATGTCTGGGTTTAGTCTGTGAATTTCTAATCTGTTTTATTTAGTCTCTCTAGCTTTTAGAAAATGAGTAAGATCAGTGAACGTGTGCTTAAACAAAAATGTCAAAGACGCCCTCTTTGGCGTTTCTGATTTCCTGCATACTGCTGTTTGCCAATTTGATCTTCATTGATTTACTGTGATGTGGTAGATTGTGGCAGTGTAATATAATCTGTGGACATTTGGTTTCTCATTGACTTGCTGCTGAATGACTGCATCTTGCCACTAAACTCCACTATCACAGCCTCATCACAACTGTAAATGTAGTTTAGAAAAGCTTTTTTTTCTTATCAGAAGCTGTATGTTTTTAGACAGCAGCACAGTGTAATTCCAAAATGCAGTGGAAGATGCATGGAGTAACTAGTATTACATATACCCACCAGTAACATGAGCTCTCTGAGCTCCATACTATCTTACCTGTAGCACCAGAGATACGTGACCACCTTATGGCACAGCAGAAAATATATTAATAAAATAATCCTACATGCCACATGTTCAGAATAAAAATGGCTGTATGTAATACCTTATCAGCCCTAATTAAGACTCATCAAAGTTTATCTCTAAACAATTTCAATACACCATTTTATGGATGCTATAGAAGAGTAGTCAGACTGGATTAGAATATCTAGCCCATCTAGCCTCATAAATGACCAGAAGAAGATAAGGGAAGAGTAAAAGTAAGTATATGTATGAAGTTTATCTTCTGGGAACATATCTTCCAAGCATCTGGCTGTTACTGGAGCAGGGGGGCTCCCAAGTCAAAGGTGGACGTTTCACGTTTACCGTTACATTCAGTAGCCACCAATGGACTTTGGACTAGCAAAATCTCTTCTTCTTCTGTCCTGTTTTTCTTTGACCTCCACATTATTTGCTGGAAATGAGTTAAGAAGAGGAATTGATGCTGGTGACAAAAGAGACTTTCTTTACTTTGTTCCCTGTCAGTTGCTAGCATATATTATTGCCTTATTGTTTATTTGTTTCAATAGAATCCCTTGGTTCTTTAAAAGCATACACTTGTATCATTCTTCACTGGTGCTCATCACACACACATGATGATTCTTTTTTTTTTACTTTTTGGGTTTTTTTACAGAGGTCTTACAAGGTAGGCTAGCATTGCCAGGAGTCTTTAAAACAGCAGCTGTTCATCATCTAAGAAGATGTAAAATCAATCTGACCGCTACACATGTAGGGAGAAGTTGAAAATTGTAATAAAGGAAGTAATGTTAAGGAAATAATTGCTCTCAAAGTAAATAGTAGTAGGAAAAGAATGCCAGGGACACCTATGCTGAAGAAAAATGTTATGATTACTTTAGTTCTACTCATTTGTAATTAACTTAATAATAAAACCCAAAAGGAAAAAATAAATTTTGACCATACTTGAAGCAGGATGGGCATCCTGGTCTCCTGTGATGTCTGTGAAGTAGTCAGGTCACTCTATAAACTCATCTTTCTTGTGGAATTAGCAAGCTTGTTTTTAATACATTTACGTCCCAATTTATGAAAATGTGCCTTTTTTGTTCTCTGTAAATGTTAAGTGCTAATCCTACTGCAGTTTCAATCCTGGTAAATATCAAATATCTGAAATAAGGCAGGAATGTGCTCTATGATTCCTCTTTCCTATGTATTTAAACAAATAGCAGGATATTAAAAGTAAAAAAAAATTCTGTCCACCTCACACTTAAGACACTTTGTTATAGGTAGCACTAAGTGTCTGATGTAGTTCTGAAGAATGTCTCTGTATGTTCTATGCTCAGAACTATTCGCAGAGCTCATATCCAGAAAATCTGGCTCAGTTACAGATCCCACACCTCATGCAAATTTTTCAGAGGAAAGTTTGCTTGAATAAGGAGTGAAGGAATGAGAATCCAAACCACTTCCTTCGTCCCAAATGAATATGCTCTTTAGAAACTGAACGTAAGGTGATTATATGCAATTGTGCTAAATGTAAGGAAAAAAAATCTACTTAAAAGGACCTAATATAATCCTTTTTAAAATTTTCAAAATCTGTTCTCTAGGAAAACACTTATTTCTATAGCCAAAGTCTATTATGTTACATCAGCTTATCTATAATAAATCTTCATTATTTCTTCAACACAGGGTAATCAAGATATGTTTTTATGCAAAAAGACAGACTTTCATTATAGGCTGTGTTATGCACAGCCTATAGAGTGGGTCTTATAACTGAGAAAAATGAGTTCCTATTTTTTGTATAGTATATCAAAAAAGTTCATAAGCAAGGAACACGTATATTGTGATAGTGGTTTACCTTCTGTGTTAAGAGAACTGCAATCTACCTAGGATGGCTGCAGGTTATAGCCAAATTTAATCTTCTTAAAATATCACTATATCAAGGAAATATGCTAAAATATAAAAATGTCATTCATCTCTCTCTGTTGAAAAGATATGATTATTCAATGGCTTGATGCTAAAAAAACCATAGCTGAATCTTAAGAACACGCTGGAAAGAGTAAATGAAATGGCAGCAGTAGGTTTGCTTTTACAACTGAAAAAAATGTCACATGTATTAATGTCAACAACTGGAATTTTACCTCATTAGGCAATTTCTGATCTAAGGCTCTGATGATTATTCTAAGCAGAAAAAATATGCTAATTATCCACTCTGAATGTAGAAGGAAAAAAGGTGTAAAATCTTCCTTTAGCCGTGTGACCATGTACTAATTGCATGTCATGTGTCAAAATAATGCAACCCACTTTGCCTAAAGCAATTAGACATACAGAACTCTATTAATGAAGCACTGTCTGTCACTAAAAATGTTTTCAGAGCTATACTTGAAGATTAAAATATTAACTTCTCAAATATTTATGATAGTTACTGACAGCATTTCAAAATGTTACTTTTAACAAAAGTATTTTATTCAGCTCCAGTTTTTAATTTGGATTTTATATTCAAAGACATTATTAACATATGGGAGTCGTGAAATTTCTATGATCTCCACTGAGACTTCTTTACAGAAGGTACATTAGCTCCTTGAAGTTTACAGCACCTTTTTCTGTTGTAATATAAACTCTTTCAGAACAAAAAAAAATGTTAAAAACTTGTCTTTTCTTCAAAAGTCATTTAAAAAAAAAGAAAGAGAAGGAGGAGGTTCTTAACTGCGCTCTACCTATTTTCTGTGTGTGAAAGAAAATGGCCCTTCTTGTCAATATATCATTTGGTGCTCTCCTTCCTTTTAGGGTCATTGGTCATCTATGTTCATGAGCCCAGAGATTATCCTTTCGCATACCCTTATGCAGTAGGAAGGCAGGGATGTATGTTGCCAAGCTGTTTATCGAATCTATCAGACATGGTGAGGGGGAGCAGACTACTACATTAAAAAGTGTAATGCCTGCTCTGTATTACCACTGCTCACCAAGCTGCTTGGGAAAGAGTTTTGCACAATTCCTCCGTGAGCAATACAAACCTACAGCTTTCTGAGTGCAGGAGAGGACTGTAGAGCATAACTGAGGCCCTTCTCCTTTTTCCTATAGTTTAAAATGTATTGAATGCTGCTTAAATTACTGTTGCATTATAATTTGTGGTACCATTTTTAAAGTTAACTAGTTTTTTGGTTTTTATTCTGCATCCTTAATTTACAAGGAAAAAAAATCCCAACTTATTCATGGACTTGCCCCAGTAAACTGTACTGGAATATTTGTATGCATAGAAGTTGAATGGACAAGCCCTTAATTTACATTCCATATGGAGGCTGAGGTGACTACTGTGATACTTGAGGATTTATAGCTTTACCAGGACTATGCAGGAATGATACCACTGTAATACCACGGAATTATTGCCCTTCTATTGTGCCAAAAAATCAGCAAATAAAAAAGCCATGTTGTTAGCACTGCATCATTTTCTAGTACCATGGTGGTAAAAACTGACTGCTATTATGTATTAGTCCTGCCACTGCTTTTATGTTTGGTAAGGGTATTGCCTTGGTTTTGGAGCTATTACAGTCTATGGGAATCAATTATATGTACTTGAACTAAGAAGGATTTACTTGGTAACTGTAATGGCTCTGAAAGAGCCATTATGATCTGTCATGTCAAAAACGCACATGTGCCTACAGTAGATACAAACAGAGCTGTGCAAAAAGTTTCATATATAAAGCAAGCCATTTTTGTTAGCTTCCCTGACAAAACAAAACGAGCATTTGCTGCTGAAGTACTTTCACAACTTTTCATAATAAATGAAAAGGAGTTCCTGCCGTTCCTCTGTCTTGTGCTCTGCCAAAGGAAAGCTTGTGTGTTGCATGAGAGGGAATCAGGGGAGACATTACTGAAGAGCAAAGCTCAATGAATCACAAGTTTTGGGGATAGATGAAACCAGTTTAAAGGAAAAAAAAAGGCGAAATAAATAGAAGGGAAGATTTTTTCAAGTGAAAGGGAGCTAATGTGAGCTTGCTATCATTATATACATCCATGAAAGGGATATGATAGCTCTTTGGTAAGAATGAGCAAATAGGTTACACCCCGACAACTTTAGTCATGATATAGATGCATGTACAGAACATCAGAACACCTTGGAGCCAGACCAAAGTATAAATGGGGCCAATGAGAATAAGGTTTCCTGCCTATGCTGTAGGATAGATGCTGTCCATAGTCTTAGTTTCCTCATCATTCAGATTGGTGGACCTTACTGCAGAGCACTGCAGCTCCCTCTGTACTTGTCTATCTAGGTGTCCACTGAAAGGAGACCGAAGCACATTCAGGGATTGCACTTGCATTTCTATTTCTGACCTGGAGTCAGGACACAGCCAGGGAACTAAAGCCACGTGGCCCACCCTGAGCTTACCTGCCCAGCAGGGCAGACACGGCCGACAGGAGGTTTGGGATGCAGTCATGCTGGAGTGAATGCCAAGGGGCAGGGGGGGCACCATGCAGTCCAAAGTGACCCAAGCTGGTGCTCAGCTGGCATCCGAGACAGTTACAGCAGGGGGTGAGATGCAAGTGCAGCAATCACCTGTACAGCTGAAAGAAAAGCTCATGTGACAACTGGATCAAGGAGAGCGAGGTCTTGTGATGGGAGCATTTTATCACACAGTGCTCACTAAACTATTTCTAGCCACATTATTAATTTCTGCCTGTAAAATTTCCTGCATGGGCAAATGAAGGCAAGATGGCTGTGTAATGATGTTCGGTTTGTAGGTTGGGAGGGAGTGGTGGCAAGAGGGGATGGATCATCTGTAATGATTTTTTAGTGATGACCCTCTTTAAAGAAATGTTTAGATTATCAGATCTTATAAATTAATACAGGCAATACCATATTCTTGCAGTAAAGTGTGGACATCATTAGTGTATTTTCTTTTAAAAAAACCAAAAAGGTGGTAAAAATGGGTCTATAATTCATGATGCCCACCGATGTATTACTATTGTTTTCTAATACAGAACTTCATTATGTGGTTTTATTATTGTTTTTACATATTTTTTTTTTAACGTATGTACATCGCTTTAAATAATTGTGCCAAAGTTGATTGAAACGCTTTCCCCAAAATACTATTTGTCAGGTACAGGGTGAAGAATGGTCTACGGTGGTATAGCTGTGTGGTTTGCAAGTTGCTTGTTTGTTTATTGGTCTAATTTTCAGTAATGGAGGAATGCTATTTAGAATGCAGCAAAAACCTTTCAATCCCAAACGAGCATGTCCAAAAAAAGAAACAGAGATTTTACTTTTAGCTCATCTTCAGATTCACAAGGGACAATAAGGGAGATTCATTAGGCCATTTGTTACTGTCATCTGCCATGATTCAAAATGAAATACTAAATGTTTCATGGACGCAGAAAAAGAGCAGTATTTGTCTTTGTGTTGGCTATGCAAAGACTGTATGGCTTTCAGCCTCCATACAAGAGGTCTGATGGATGAAAGGGGGAAGGGTGGTGCCATCTGAATGATGATGGGCTAATATCATCATCCTCTTGTCAGCTGTAATAGGCTTTTCCTCACAGAAATAATTCATAAAACTGCTACATTATATTCTATCCCTGACAGGCCCTATCTATCCTGCAACCCAGCAGGCTCACAACTAATAAGAAAATATGTGGTTCAGGAACCTTGAAAAATTAAACAGGTAGTTTATGAACAATTTGTTTCATGGGGATGTTTATTATGTTTATTAAATATTGAGCCTTTAATGTTTTCCCAGTACAGATGATATCATAAAAATGCTGACTTAAGCCTCAGTTGTATTCTTAGAAAGTGGCATTTTATAGCTCTTGTAGTACCCAGTAAATAACTAAATTGCAGTGGTTTATATGTGTACACAGAATAGAATTTATAGGGAGTGAGTATATTTTTATTGTGCATATGCAGTGTATTTAATATATTCATAATAGACACATGCAAAACACCAAAATATTGATCATGTTCTTTGGTTTAAATGAAGTTTTAGGAATACCAGTATTTCAGACCCTCGAGTAGGGAAGGTCAGGCATTTGTTTTATTGCTTGTACTAAAGGAGAAACACTGAATTTGGTATTTGAAGTGTCAAGGCAAAAACTCTGTAGGCTCTAACGATGAACTTAACCAGGAATACTGATTTGTAAGTGTAATTTTTATAGAAATTCTTTAGACAGGTTCTTATTACAGGAAAACCAGGATAGAATAGCTAAAGCTATTGGCTAAAGCCAATATGCTACTATGCCTTTCTGTGAAACAAGTGAGGGGTGCCAGAGTTTGGTCTTCTCATGCAGGGCAAATTCCCCATTGCTGGACAGAGTGCAGGATTAGGTTCTGGAGAAGGTCTGGAGTGCCCAGAGGAAGCATAATGCATAACCATACACTTTGCATGTCCATACCTTTTTATTCCAACTCCTTCCTTCAGATGTTATTGAATAAGTGATAATTCCGAGGCAGGGTATGAAAACTGGCAAGTAGAAAACTTCCATTCTTAATGAATTTGTAATAATAAATAATGCCTAGGATATTAAAAACCTGTATTCCACAGACATATTACAAAGAGCATGTGCATGACATGATTTACAAAAAAATTGTACAGATCTTTCATTAAGCCTTTCAGGAATCACGAGCTCTCATATCCTTCTATTCCTGGTAAGAGGGTAGACTCTGCAATAAAGAGTAAGATCACTGAGCACACAGATAGAAACTGTCTAGAATCAGCATGACTTCTACAACAGGAAATTCTGCCTCTCTAACCTGCTGGAATCCTATGAAGGTTTCAGTAAGCACATGGATTAAGAGAATACAGAGGGCGTAATATATTTGGATTTTCAAAAAGCCTTTGACAGGGTTAGTAAAGAAACCCAGTTACCACTGGTGTTGAGAAAATGTCTTTTATGGATTGCAAACTGGTTAAAGAATAGGAAGCAAAGAATAGGGCTTTTTGGTTGTTTTACAGGATGGATAGTTCATTTTCAGCAGTGAGGTCCCTGAGGGATAGACACTGACACTGGTTTTATTAAAAGTTTTCATCAATGACCTGGAGAAGAGAGGTCTCCAAGTGAAGTCTCCAAGTTTGAGGATGATATCAAGCCATTCTGTGTGGTCAAATGTCATTGCCAACTGGCTGAAGGAACTTCAGAGCTGAGAAGAAAGGTGGCAAAACTGAGCAGAGAAGGAAGGTGGCAAATGAGGTCTAGTGTAGATAAATCTAAGGCAATGCATTGGGGAAGAATAATCTGAGCCGTGCCCCATGATACTGAAGTCAGAATGACCGTTCAGCACTCAGGAAAGGCATCTTGGAGTCATCCCTGGCAAGTCTCTGAGGTCGTGAGCTCAGTGTGCAGTAGCAGTCAAAATCAACAAAATGCAGGACATCATCAGAAAAGATTTTTAGAACAAGATAGAAGACATAATTTTGCTGCTATATAAAAACATAGGTGTGCCCACTGTTTTAGTACTGTGTGCAGTTCTGGTCTCCACATCTCAGGAGAGATGCCATGAAATTGGAGGAGGAACAGAGGAGGCAATTTAAATAATCAAGAAGATAGATCAACTGCATATGTGGAGGCTAAGAAGTCTGGGATTGGAGAGATGGCTGAGGAGAATTGTGGTCAAGGTTTATTACCAAGTGGATAATCTGGTTGTGGAACTGTTCAACAGGTTCCACACAGTATGAGAGCAAGGACCACTCACTAAAACCTATAAGGAGTCATCTAAAAAACAAGTAAAAGAAAGTACTTCTTTGTGCAGAGAGTAGATAACTTCAGAAACTTGTTTCCACAGAAGCTGTGGAGGACAGACAGTATGAGCAGGTTCAGAAAGGAATTAGAAAAGCAACAGGTCCATGAATGGCTCTTACAAAGACTAGGCAGGGATCTACCTTGTAATGTCCCTAATGCAACAGTTCTGGACACTGGGGGAGTATGAGGGGAACTGACTGTAGAAAGTTGTGGGCTTATACGTTGTCCCTAATAGTGTCTCCTGCACCACTGTCAGAGACAGAATACTGGGCTACTTTGACCGTGGGTCTGAACCAGCAGGGCTCTTCTAATGTTCCTAACATGTCTTAGTTTTATTCCACATGTCTAATTTGCTTTTCATGTACTCAAGTTTTACATTTGTGTAGTCGCAAAGACTTTGGTGTTTTCTCTCCTACTTCGTATCAGTGTACATAAAAGGTGGATCAGGTCTCCTCTCCTCTCTTTCATATACATACAGTTTTAAAAGTTGTACTCGTATCCATACATACAGAGCACAAAACCTGAAAATCCAAATAAAGAAAAACATGTCAGAATAAAGAGACTAAAAGCTTTAACTCGATGGCTTAATCCTGAAAAAACAATGTACTTTTTTAAAAACCCTTGCAATTTCTTTCATTTTTCACTGAAAAATGTTTGTTTATTCTTTGCTTTTACAAAGGCTTGGCACACACACTACTTCTTTTGAACTTCAAGAGTAAACAATAAAAGCTGTTTCCGTGTGCCACCCACCCCCCCCAACTCAAACATCTTTCATTTTTTCCCTAATGGAGCTGGAAAAAATCTCTTGTTACATGAAATCTTTATAATGAATTTTTCAAACAGAAAAAAAGAATAAAAATGTCATTTATTATTAACTATGAGCCACATGGCTACCTTGCTGTCTCTGGATCACATAAACTCATTTCTATAACAACCCAGACCAGACACAATCCAATTATAGTAGTAGGCTCTCAGGCTGTGTGTCCTCTTCCAAAAGAAAATCATTTACCTTATCCATTGAGGGGGCAAGAGGTTGATAAGGCACATTTGGGACACTAACTCCAGTCTCTGTTTCACAATTCACCCCATTTTTTTCTGGAACTTCAGCTACTGCTAAAAGTTGGTAAAACCTGTATTGGTCCTTCTCTGATGGCAAGTCACTTTTCTGAAGCAATGGCTCCCCGCTGGTTGAAGGCGGCTGTGTTTGCCACCTTGGGGCACCATGGAAGGGCGCCGTACGTCTTACCTGCTCGGCTCGGTGGTGCAAACCATGACATCTGCTGTCCATCTCTGTGGGATGCCCTATAGGCAGTCTGTGTGCTGAGCCCCCGTGGTGTCAATGGTCATCCTCCAGCAGAGACCCCGGCTCTAGGGCACAGACTGCAGGAGCGTGTGCTGCTCTTTAGCCATATGTGCAGAAACATGTGCCTCGTACTATGTCACACATGTTGCGTGATCTGATGTGCTCTGATGTACTTAGAGGCCCGTGTTGTGCTGTGTCACCGATTTAAAGAACTAGCACTTTCATTGGCAGGCCGTTGGAAGCAATTAATTACCCATGGATGGCATGTACAGCTGTTGCTTATGTATGGAAACAGAAGAGAAATTAGATTTAATTGGTTTAGCATAATGAAGAAAGTGGCGTTTATTTTATTATAGCTTTTGTAAACTGAGCCACTTGATTTTAATTTTCATCATTTTTTGGAAATAGTTGGGCAAAATTCTCTTGACAGATGAAAAAATCCCAGAGGAACAAAAACTGAGGATGTTCAATTGCCTCATTAGAAATTTGCAGGATCAGAGGAGGAGCAGATATATTAGACTAATGAATGATTAAATTAAATATTTTGCTATGTATGACTATTGCTGCAATTCGGGCTAACTCCCAAATATGCATCATACAGTAACTGTATATCTTTTTTTGAAGAAATTCAAAGTCCAGATTTCAACAGGAAAAACTGGTGTAAATTATTAAATCACTGTGAATAGATATTTGTGTTGTCGATTATATTAGACCTACTGACATAAAGTGATAGTGAAGAGAAAAACAATTATATCTGCATGTGAAATGTAAACATATTCTGTAAGTACAAACCAAATTCTATTGCAACATATCTAAAAGCATTGATATTAAACAGCTCCTGTTTGACTGGATTCTGCTCCCAATTTTCCTGAAGTAACTATGAGGTTAAATACATCTATTTCCTTAGTTCAGGCCAGCATAATAAAGAGAAAAATTTAGTTCCATGTGTCCCTAACATTTAGCTCATTAATGTTTTTGAAAACACTCCTTGTTAAGAGGTGCTGTCCATGTACAAAGTATTGGTATGGTGTTGTAGCTATTAAGCCTTATAAATAAACATCTTTCTACATTACTGTCAATTTAATGTTCACTTTCTAATTATTTAATGTGAATAAATGCAATATAATCTGCATTCATGCAGTGCTCTTTTTGAAGGCATGTTCTGTAACCCTGTAAAAATTACTGCAAACTAATGTTGGTGATGCAACGCTAAGTTTACTTTTCGCATTCACAATCAAAGAAAAAAAATCTAGGTGCATACTGTGTAGGTGCATGCCGTGCTGCACACAGGGAGACTGATGTTAAAACACTGGGGGAAGAATAGTTTAAAATTATTCTGAATACAAACATTTCCCAACTGATTAAAGAGACCAGTTGTATTTTACCTTCATATTATATCCCCTTTCAGAAAGCCAAATATTTAGATTTTTTTTTTTTTTTTTTTTTTAGAACAGCATCTTATAAATGATTATAATGAGACCTCATGGAACTGTCGGGCTGAATGTAGCAATCTACAAATGTTTAAAAGAAACATAAAAAAATCTTGAATGCCAATGAGTGTTTCAAAATCAGGCAGCTCAGCTGAGAGTGAGTACCTTCCAATTTATTCTGCCACAAAAGAGAATGGAGAATTTTGCTAAATTACAGCCATAACCCATTTAATTATTACCATGAGGGAGGGAGGAAGGAAGGAAGGAAGGGAGGGAGGGAGGGAGGAAGGAAGGGAGGAGGGGAGGAAGGAAGGGAGGAAGGAAGGGAGGAGGGGAGGAAGGAAGGGAGGAAGGAAGGGAGGAGGGAAGGGAGGAGAGAAAGGAGGAAGGAAGGGAAGAGGGAAGGAAGGAGGGAGGGAGGGAAGGAAGGAAGGAAGGACGGAAGGAAGGAGGGAAGGAAGAGAATGAAAGAAGGAAGGAAGAGAATGAAAGAAGGAAAGAAGGAAAGGAAGAGAGAGAAAGCAAGCAAGCTGTTTCAGGCTTTTTTTTTTTTTTAAATTAAGGTTTGTTTAAAAATTTCCACCTGGTGTTTTTCATAGACAGGACCAAACCCATCCCTCTGAATTCAGGGGGGGGGGGGGAAATCAAATCTAGATATGAAGTTCGCTGATTTCCTTTCTTTCACAAATAGCCCTGGAACAGAAACCCTGAACCTGTGGAAAAGACCAGAACCAGACTGTTCTTTCGACCACGGCTAAAATTGTTCACGTAGTTCACTCCACTACCCAGTGAGACAGAGCAATGTCAGCTGCTGCATGTACCAATATAGAAGTCAAAGGGGTGTAAAGTGTAAAGCAAATATTTCAGAGTGGAAAACAGTTTCAGGCAGATGCTGTAAATGATTTACTGAATTAGAAAAAAAGTGAAGTTTTAATAAAAGCCTAAGTTCTGCACACATAGATCCAGTATTTGATCAGTTGATTTTGGCAGCTTTTGAAATTACTCGTATTGAGAGACAAGTATACTCTGTAAAGTGAAAATGACCTCTGGATGATAAACAGTACGTTATACAGAAAGTTTGTGTAAACACAATTAATGTAGGATTGCTTACTGAAACCATAAACTGATGACAGATATTTTCATTGCGAGCATTTCTGTATATCAGTGTTGTGAAAAAACCATACCGTCTAATGCTACTAATTTGCTTTATTTACCTTTTTAAAAAAAATCTCAGATGCACTTAGTAAAAGCAGCGTGTACCTGTCTGTCAGCAGAGCAGCCTTTAGAGTTTATTCACCTCCTATTCTGCAGAACACATGCCTGGAGCAGCTGGCAGACACATTCAGGGAAACAACTGGTCCCTGTCAACACCACCCAACCTTCTGAGGCCAAGCAGGCACTTAGAAAGTCACAAATAAAGACCAGTGTTTTGTTTTGCCAATAGCCTGGTGTGTTTTCCCCTCCTCTTTTGTTCAGAATGTGCAACACCATTAAAGGGACCTGATTAGAACAAAGGAACAGGGATCACTGTAACAATTATGATAGAAATGAAAATGCATAATAAAAAACAAACCCCAAAATCAGGAAAATAATGCCAGGTGAAGATGAATACACATCCGCTGGGAACAATTACATAGCAGATGCATCCAAAAATTCATTATCAACGTATAATTTGACATGTTCCTAGTAATGTTATTCATTGCATTTACAAATAATTCATCACAGGTGTTGTGAACTAAAATGGCATACAAGATCCTTATGTTATTCACTGGGACAAGAGGAAATGTCCACTTTGTAAACACACATTGCATCCAATTTTATAAAATGATTTTGTCTTTTGTTGTATAAATCCTTCTGCCACACCAGATAAATCAGATATAGGGAAACTGCTTTCTTTCCAAAACATATTTATTCTCACTAAAAGAGTGGTAAATATTCTATTATTTTACTTCCTTTTTAAATTTTTCTTCTTTTTCTCAAAAACAAAGCACCTGATTTTGCAAGCTCTTGTTTATGTTGTTAGTTTCACTGATTTCAGTTACTTCTGGTGTACTTCTAATGTTGCAGATCTTGTTCCTTTGAGCTCATTTTAATAATCAGATCCTCTGGCAGGGCAAGTCCTGTTCATTCAAGTATAGCACCATTATTTTAAATAGAAACTTATATGCATGAATGAATGGAGCAGGGGTTGATGCAGGATATTTTTTCTATAATCCAGCTCAAGGCAAATCTCTTATTTAAACTTTTTTGTTTATTGGTTCAGGGTTAATTCTGCAATGAAGTTACAGGGAATTTTACTTGTGTAAGTAGTACAAAATCCAGTCATCAGTAGAAACTAACAAAAGGCAACATTTCATTCCAGGTCAGATTTCATAAATAATGACAAAACAAATACACCTACATTTCTCTTGCAGTCTGAAATTCATCAAACAGATTCACTGTCTTTATTATAAAGCTTTATTGCAATGCTATAGCAATAATTGATTAGCCCTTGATACTAGCAAGGGGCTCAGCAGCACGGTGTTTTTAATTGTAGTATGCTGTGTCAAATAGAGCCTTCAAGCACATACATAAAGATGAACACACCTTTGAAAAAGAATTAATTAATAATTTGTCCTAGCCTGGGTATTATATGATGCATTCCAATCATTTTTTGCCAGGAATTTCAGATCACTGGTGTAAACACCGTTGAGGTTTTTTTAGGTCATTTTTGAGTTAGAGACTGGTTGCTTCATATTGAGCCAATTATTGTTCCTTGTTATGACTTCTCCTCACTATGTTTGACCGCTACACCAGATGCAGGGCATTGCCATACAGTGATGCAATAGCACTGCACAGTTTTGCATCTGACCTGATCGTAGCCCACCTGGATCCACCGTGGCACACACAGCATATGCTACCCAGGCAGCTGAAGGCAACTCTCAGTACCTTTTTTAGCATGGTGAATTGCAGTTGGTAAGAACTATTCGTTAGGCCAGAGAGAGGCAATGTGAAAGCAAACAAGTCTAACTCACAGGTTGGAAGCTTCCACTGAGGAAACCAGTCAAACTAATTAGTAAAAGAACTGAATTCCAGTCTCCCCACTGCCAGGTGAGTGTTGTAATCACGAGGCTAAAGAATGACATTCAGTCTCTGGGTGACAAGTATTGCATGAAAAGTGGAGAAGATTCAGCTGGACTGAAATCCCCACCTCCTTTCAGAATATATGGTTTGAGGCATAAGGCGCCTGTTGAAGTGACGGGGCACTGAAAACAATTGTCTGCCCTGGATGATTGCACAAGCTATCAAACAATTGTTTTGGTAGAAGTGAGATGCCATCATTGACATTTCATCAGGTGGGTGTGTTTTGATTGTGGGGAATGATTTCCCTTCACCTCCCACCTTTACTCTTTTAAAGAAAGGGGTTACAAATCTACTTTGAGGTATATATCTCAAGCAAAGAGTCTTCAGTGGAAGAAGATAGGTACTTCCTTGTAAGGCACCAAAATATTGATTGAAAAAGGGCTGATTTTCAGACAAACTTCCCTCAGTGATGAGGGATATGTATTACCATACTACAGGTCAGAAAGCCCAAGTGTCTGCTTCAGACTTGTGGACTCTGCTAATAAGTAGCTGTACAATGTTGTTGCATCCTGACAGTAGTTCTTCAGGTAAGGACTTGAAAAAATTGATGAAAGAACAGGTGACAGTTGAAAATTGTCTTCAGAATTTCTCTTCTGTTCCCTGGGGCTGCTGGTCACCAGTTTACATTCCTCAACTAAATAACATTCAACTGCTGAAACTACTAACCCTACCTCCTGTTACGATTTGTCAGGGTATGACACCATCTCCTTGTGGTGGTGTCACCAGTTTTCTACAGCTGAGGGCAGGAGGCAATGACTTGAAATTAGCAATGCTGGCTTTCCAGTAGCCTGGTGACTCTTATCGATCATGAAGATGTTGAGAGAAGCTTTAAAATTTTTCTACCTGTCTTAGGGAACAGAGTGGTGCTACTATATGATCCTTGTTTTTTTCAAAGGAGGAATGGTTGCTATCTTCAAACATCTCTTCTTTAGAGTCTTAGTTTTAAAAGAGAGCCATCAGGCAGTGGGAACATGTTAATAGAAACGACTTTATGGACAAAACACTATAAATTAATACATTGATGCTGCAAGGGTGGACCAAGTAGAAGTAAAATAATATTTTTAAAAAAGATGCAGTGGTTAACCAAAAGCTTGTAAATAATACAGTGCAGTAAAGTGAGAAAACGAAACTTTGGTCGTGAAAGCTCTGACAGCTTTCCTTCCTCTGTAAGATATTCTTCTCTAACATAGCAAGCTATTCTCCTGCAACTAGACTCTGTAAACAGCCAGTATTTTTACCTGCTGAAGTCAGCCAGGGTCCAGAAACATACTGTCTGACTGCAGGACCAAGATCCAGTCTTAAGATATTAAATCATGAAGAACATTTATGTAAGTCTCCAAGGACATTTATGTAAGTCTCCCTCTCTACTGAAACCTGTCATGAAACAAAGGGAGTGCCCTATCTCTCATAGGAACTGTACAGCTTCATTCCATTGTGTCTATTTACAGGGGAAACAAATAACAGCCTGTGCTAGGATACAATGTAAGATAACTACAGCCTAATTTAAGGAAAGGAAAATGGAAAAAGGAAAATGGAAAAAGGAAAAAGGCGGAGCGGGCAGGGCAGGGTAGCGAAGAAAAAAAAAACAGAAAAGCAGAAGCTGGACCAGATTTCTCTTTGTGAACATACTTGCGTTCACAGTCTCCCTTTGCATTACTTGTCTATTTCCTCTTTAGTTTATGTATGCAATGATTTTTTTATATGAAGATAAGCAGAGTGACCGTGCACCAGTTTCACAATAGCAAGAGTATTTGCTATTGACTATTCACCATCTAGTATCGGTAATATTTTTTTGTTTGTTTATTACAAATGTTTTAGTCAATGAAATAAATGCCAGTGTTTTAATGTGGACAGTCTATGAAGATTGTCTGAAATCTGGTTTTGCGATTTGTTTGTGAATACTTGGGAATACAGACATTTACAGAAGTCAAGTTTGCTTCAAGAACATTAAAAAAAGGTGAAATATGCTGGATAATGTATCTGTAAGGAATAATTTGGCCAGTTCCAGTGGTATGTCAACTCCATTAGGGGTCACATAACTCTTTTATTCCGTGTCTTGTGCTGTATCGTAATGTAACTCAGCAAATTATGCACATTGCCATTCCATATACTTGTCTGGAAGCAGAAGGAAACATTCGTTAAAATTCTCATCTTGCTTTCAGTGTTTTTCTTTAGTTATTTCAAATAAATAAATTAAAGAAATGGAGGGAGAAATGGGGATTAAACTAACATTATGGTTTCATTATAGGTATTGCAATTATTACAAAACTCTTTTTCCCTCTAACTCATAATCTATAACAAAGCTATCATTACATTTGCATGTTTTATACTGTAACTACTAGGGCAATATGTCAGTAAGCATCAGTTTCTAAGTGACTAGAGTTAAAATAATTCTCAATAAATCTTCCATTGAATCTTTTAATAGCAGTGCTAATAGTGCTGTATAAAGTGTCATCTTTTATACTTTTTAAAAAACTAATCAACTCACAATTAAAGATTTGGTGAACTTACACCACCACTTGGAATAAATAAATACAGCCAAAGGACAGTGGCATTTATGCTTACATTTTCCTAAATAATGTAAATAAAGAAGAAGGTAAAAATAAAGTGACTGTTTATACAAATGGCTGAAGTGTATGAAGGCAATTAATTTGTTTTATGTTTTTATCATTCTTGCGTGGAAAAGAGTTCATTTTTCAGGTATGAAAGAAGTTACAATAAAAAGAGAATGAAGGAAATTAAACAAAATTAAGGGACTTCCTATTTACACATCCTCTTCCTGCCCTCATTTGCCCGAATTATATCTGACTTCGATCCCACATAAACATCCTGTCAGCACTTCCCCTACAGGTAGAGTGACCTCCTCCTGGATGTGAAGAATGACGTCGTCTACATGTGCTGTACCATTTGGCTTAAGTCCTTTTAATTTTGCAATTGTGGACAGTAACATAATCTGTCAGTTCTTATGCCAGAATACTTCTCCTTTTTTTTGTCCTTGTACAATAGTACAAAACCTTGTCTGCAAACTCCCCGATGTTTATAAGCACTTCCTCAAATTTATTTGCTGTGATTTTTGATAACCTTCTACTCTTATTTAAAAGTGCAAACACAGGGTAGGTAAATCGTTCCTGGCAATCATTTTCGGATTACAACGCAGTAAGCATTTTTATTGGGTCAGATATCTACAGCAAAACAAATATGGTGTGCTTATAAATGGAAAAGAAGTCAGCACTCTATTTTATGCTTCATGATACCAAATAACCACAGATATATTGGAATCTATTTCTACCAGACTAGTTTTAGCAGAGCTATTTTAGGTGGCATATCATGCAATACTGCTAATAGGTCTCGTCTGTGAGTTTCCTGTTGTTTTGCCAGCAGAGCTCTCCTAATTCAGTTTTACATTGTTTCTCCTGAGGTAGATGATTTGAGTAAATGAGTTTCTTGGGACACATTTCTGTATCCTGGTAGTGGTGGCCACTAGAATATTTAGTGCCAGTTCAACGTAAGTAATATAGTCTAAGAACTCCCTCTCTCTCTAGAAGAGGCCATATCTGGGCCTTCTGAATTTCTTTTTCAATAGTGGAAAATTTATTGTCATTATAAAAAAGACAGAGACTGCCTAAACCAAAGGATATGTGCAAATAGTAAGCATCTGACTGAGCTCTGAGGGTGTGAAAAGCTCTTCTTCTCTTGTTCTTTTTTTCATGCCTTTCTTCTTCCTCCACCTGAACTGTTTCAAAAGTAGAAAGAAGTCCAAATAACACTTTTCAATATAAACAAAAGAGCTCAGGCTTGAATTTTTCTTCTCCAGTCTCATCTTTATCCATGTGGTATCATGTCTGGTGCACCGTTACCTCCATTCGCTGCTTTTCTTTTGTTGGCAGCCTTGTTAATATCTAGTATTCTGCAGTCTGCCTTGTTTTCTCCAGTGGTGTCTCATAGAAAGATGTTTAATGCTAAAGGCCTTGAGCCAAGAGGTCCATAGAGGAATGAATATGATTTGATATAAGAGGCGGAGGTGATAAGGAGGGATCTGTAAGAGGAAAGAGGCAGTATAGGGTGGTGGCTATTAAGGTTAGCTGGACAGAAGGCAGCTGCAGGGGGAACATCCTTGTAAGGTCTAGTGAAGAACTGAAGTGTGGGGATGACATATCCCAAAAGGATTAAGGCAAATTAAATCCTAACTAAGCACCACGTGCAAGCAAAATGTCTGTATCCCCAGTAAGATTAAATTTTGAAAGTTGATGGTGGTGGATTTTTTTAATTTAAATCATTGTTTGGAGCATAAGTTTGCAGTAAGGAGTTATTCAAAACTGCATATGACATTTTATAACGCTGAAAATGCTGTAAACACATAATTGACTGGGTTTTATCTTTGTTTATCTTATATGGACGATTCTGGTCTTGAAATGGTCTATAAAAATGGCATATTAGCACAGATTGTTTGAAAAGATCTTGTAAAAAAGTTATCAAATAAAGTATACAATGCCTCCTTTTATTTTCTCTTTTTTCCACCCTCATTGCCCTTACATCTTCAAGCAAGAAAGTACAGTTTTCATGTCAATAAAAGGACAAGACATTGTCCCCAGCTAGCAATTAACTAGCTTTATAGTCATTAATCTCTATTTAAGATATCCATAATGTCTATTATCTAGAGAATTATCTAGGACATCAATGAATTTCTTCTTGAGCTGAGCAGAGTTTCTAACAAAGGCTGTAGGGGCTTATACATGTGCTCTAACCTAACACATCCCTATGCTGAAAAATTAAAGAATTAGAGTGGTCTCAGGAAGCAGAATTCCTCCTGATCTACTTCTCTACTTAGAGAACTTTACAGTTACTATACATGGTCACAATGGTATAGAGAGCGTATAGCAGCGGGAATGATCTCTTCCTAAATGCCGTTGCTTGCTGTGGTCATACCCTAACAAAAGAGCAGTTTTTATACTGCCTATGACCTGACAGAATGGTACTGAAGTATTACGTACATCAAAGTTATACCAGTTAAACACAGAATTCTATGGGTGCAATAAATTGAGCCACAAATTCAATTTGATAAATATATAAACTCTTTATTTACTTTTCACAACTACTCTTACAAGATATTCTTTGTTTCTCAGAATATTTATGGGTGCATGAATACCTGCGCACGTGTGCTTTACCACATTTAACTTTTCAAGTCCTTCTCTTCCTCATGAATATTTCAACCATGCAGATAGGAAGAAAAAATACCATGTTATTCAAGTAACCAGTAACATCAAGTGAATAACAATAGGCAGAAATAATCAAAACTATAGTCATAGTAGGCAATTCATGACAAACCGTAAGACTTAAATTGTTTGCATAAAAAAAGAGAAACAACTTGGAATGAAAAGTTCAAGCTTCAAAAACACAAAATCTCTATTTATATAAAACCTGTGAATTGACAAGGGCTAAATTTATTAAAAAAACAGAGCTGCTGCAAGTAGTTTACATAGATGAAGTAGTTCATCAAGCTCTAATAACGATGCAAACAACTTTCAGTATCCCGAGCTTTAACAGTATTCAGAGAAGATCAGATATGTCTTCCCCGGTGATATTTGTCTAGTACAAAAGAAGAGATATTCCTAAAATACACATAAAACTAGAATGAAATCATTTGTAAGCAAAGCAGCTCAAAACCCAGCAAATAATATCTCAATCTTCCTATATTCTTTTTTAGTCACTGCACCATAGCATGAGTAATTTTGAAACTGCAGCATTCCATTTATTGTACAATTATGTTGTATTATTTTCCTGTTGCCACAAACGCTTCCATGAAAACATGCTCCATATATGCCTAAGCAGTTTACCTTGTATGAATATTTGCATTAAATAAATGAAAATTCACCTCTTTCTAAAGATATCATGCCGAGACACAAAAGTGTTCCCTGCTATTAGGAATGTGCTTGTACAGATCTAAAAATTGTAAATGAATTTGTAGATGGCTGGTTCCATTTAAGTAAAATAGACTGAGCATAGATCTTTATGAAAATGTGTTTACTTAACCAGAAAACACAAATATTTCTATTACATATGCTTTCAAGTTTAACTCCAAATTTCTGATTTCTCGTGGATGTATGTTTTTATGGAGCTGTACTTAAAAACAGTGTTCCAATGACAGCTTATAGTCTCTTTCTCCAACAACATTTTAGGGTACACGAAAAGCTTCAGAAGTCCAGTGGACAGTTTAGATAAATCCATGGTATAGCATCTAGGGCAGAATTTTATCCATTTATTTCCCCAATACTGAGCTACCTAAATCATTGATTTACTTATAATGGGGAGCTTAGAGCTTACATTGTAATTATGCCTACTATTGTGAATTGAAAAAGTCAAGCTGACTGTCTATTACTTCTATTGAATGCAAAGTACGTACTATTGCACTTTATTTTTATTTAAAATTGCATTACTTTTCTGAATGGTTAATGAAGAAAAAACAAACAAAAAAAGACCAACTGTGTGTGTGTGTATGTGTAATACACAATGCCTAGGGTTTTGAAAATGGAATTAAACACCAATAGGGAAAAAATCACATGAGGAGAAATGAAGCTTCAGAACAAATGTATTTTTCTGATACTGTCTGTAATTCATGCTAGATAATCATGAACCCAGCAGTTAATGACCTCTACTCTGATACATTAAGTCCAACCAAAGATAATGGTGTCCTGCGTAAATTAACAAACCCAGTGGTAAACTTGCTTCTAGTTCAGCGGGAGACAGTGTGCAAATTAGCATTGGTTCTTAATAAGATCAGTGTCCTGCAATCTACAGTTCTGTAGTGTTCATAATGCTGTTTCTTTTCAGGTGAAAATTTTTTCTCTAGAGGACACTTGCACAATACATTCTTCTGACAGAGAATCATCCTCACCCTAATCAGTTCCCTCCTTGAAAACTTTCCCTATTTCTTACACTTTCATGCTGTGAGTGCTGCTGTGAGTTGTTGGGAATAATTATTCATTTGTAAGCTTCTTTAATAACATTTCCTTTAGATGTTGAGGTACCCAACAGAGCAAACCAGGATTTGATTTTATAATTATAACTATTCAGCAAAAGTAATGGTCACTCTATTGGCAATCTTTGCCTAATTTGTTCATCATAGTTTATTATCTTTTCAAAATTTCAAATAAACTATTATCTGTTACATAATTCAAAGGTAAACTATCATCAAGGACCCATTTCTGGGAACTACACTGCATATTGCCCTTGCATGGTTAGAGTCAAACTCCATCCATCCAATTCTGAAATCAGGTTGCTTGACAGCTGCCTTGAGGTATCCTGCACCATTTGGGAACCGGCCCCAATACCTAGCTCTCCACACCACAGATCATAGTATGCACAAAGCTACATTCAGGAGAAATTTGACATTTTCTGCTAAAGAACAATGATATATTGGAGATTTAGCAACATCATCCACATGTTTTAAGATAATTTGTTGGAGTTTCCCTTTCTAGGCTATAAAATCACAATTAATTATTTGAAAGCCAGATATTTAGGGTTTTTTAAAATACCTTCTAAAACTGGTAAGTAGGATTATAGTGAGAACCTACGGACTAATATTCACTAGTTTATTTGATTAATTTTTTCTATCACTTGTTAAAAAGAATTGTTTGCGGGGAATCTTTCCACTATTCAGCTGTCTCTGTAGATGATCAGACCATATGTGCCAAATAAATAAGTTATGTATGTTGTCCAACAGTAGATGAATACTTTTTCTATGAACAAAATTTTTGCAATATTAGATGAGGTCTAATGAGGACATTTCAGCTATAATTTATGGGCTGAAAAAAGAGGACGTTCTCTAATTTGTCTGTGTATAGTGATGCATGATTATGAAGCTGGGGGGAAGGGGGATGTTCCAGCACATACCTGATAGAGAGACGAGAATGTGGTGTATTCTTCATACACTTCTAATGGGAGTTTTGTAAGAAAAAGTTTAATACACAGCTCTTGTCTGAACAAACCTCTCACTGTAAAATGTTTACCTTTAATGACATGTACTATTATTTCATGATTATTTTAAAATACACTTAAAGAGTTTTACATGTTAACCAGCTACTAAGAATGCCTTAATAGAGAACTAATTTTTGTTAGAGGTGTCTCGACAATTTGAATTTTATATGCATGCATTATGTTTTCTTAAAATGGGGAAATTATGCATCTGAAGGAATCTGTCTAGAATAATGGGGTTCTATAGAGGTTACTTTAATCACGTTCACCAGCAGTTATAGCTGTTTTACATCTTATTTGCAACAAAAGGGAACTCTAATTATCTTCAAAAAGAGCATAAAATGGTGTGCTTTGCTACTGATGTAATGTTGATTTGTGAATGCTGCTGATAGGAACTGACAACTAAATACATGTCACACTTTTAAGAAATCAGTGGTGGTGACAGGATAACCCTCTTTTGTGACCTGGGGACCAGGAGATGGGGTATATATTTGCTTGCTAAGTAGAAACAATTTACAGTTTTCACTTTAAAATAAAAATAAAAATGCTCTTATAGATGGGTTATCGATTATTTTTAACAATGCACCACTTCCGTTATGACTTAGAAGCTGCCTTCTGTAAATTAGATCTAGTGCTTACAATTCCCAATAAAATAGTAAGACTTTTTTGCATATTAGTCTCATTTTTTATAGATTACTGACTCTTTATTTTATTTCTCTATCTATTTATATAAAATATCTATAATAGTTATATATTCACTGCACTTGTAATAAGGGACAATAAAGAATTTCAACATCTTGCAGCATGGTTTCAAATGCTTGCATTTCAAGCTCGCATTTATAACTGCAACTGAGAAACATGCAGCCCACCGAAAAGTGCAAAACTCATCAAATAGGATTCAACTATATGTCAACACCCATGCCACCTGTGCATAGGAAACAATTGGCGTATACTCCATTTCAAATATGGAATTAATCAACGGAGATCTAAAAACGTTAGACATAACCAATATTTGCTATATGGCACTGTTTAAGATTCAGAGTGGAAAGTTACTACTTTACATTGCATGCCTGAATGCCCTGCATTTAATCTAAATATTGAGATACCTGCCCTGTATGAAAGTTTAACTAACAGCCTTTGTTTATTTAAACTAAGGATATTAATTAGAATGTGTATATAGGCTGAATTCAGCCATATTTTACGACTGTCAATTTCCATCAGCATTAATGGATTTTAACACCTTAGTAGGTCTAAGTCTGACTGTAAAGGGTTAAAATAGTTTGTATTTATTACTGTATACCTCTTCTATGGTACTTACTGAGTAATAAATATTTGTACAATATTTCTTTTCATAAATTCAGCTCGGCATGCCAATTGTATTTGCATGTGTGACTGTGTATTAATATGCAGTCAATCATTTGTGCATGGTTAAATACAGCCAAAGTTTTTCCTCAATTGAAAAAAAATAAAGAATTTTTAGTTTTATTCTACCCAGACAGTCTATGGCTTAGAGATGATTAAATTTGAAAATGCATTTTATCAGATGTCTTTCTGATAGTAGCCTCTCCTTCTGTGCACTTTCTCTATACCTTTGTTATAATTATTTACTCACTTAACTAATGCCAAATCAGCAATATAAGTATCATTATTTTGCCAGTGCTTTCACTTATAGGTCTTATCTGATAATTTATTTTACATCCATTTTACAATAGTATCATGTAAATACCAGATTTGATCCAAAAGCTCCTACAAGTAGCTTCAGCAAACCACTGATTTTAGAGCACAAGTGGGCATATGTCTGACCAGAGATTGGTTTGGAGAGAGGAGGAATGGTCTAAAAAGCTTTTCTATCTAGGTTCCTATAGATTTTAAGTAACATTTTTATTAGATGTGGTTTATTTATTCTGATGTGTTTTATTTACTTTGCATTTGAGCAATACTCTTGTACACAGTCTTTAAATGGACAAGAGTGGGTCTCTCCTGCCAAATACCTGGGGAATGTCCTTTTTATTTTATGGTTTATTTTTTTCTACTGGCTACCCAGGCATATTTTGTTGTAATTGTCAGTATATTACTCAGATGGAAAGAAAATGCAGTTTTATGAGTTACTGAATGGTACCTTTCTGTTTAAAAAGCAACAAATCAGGTACAAAAAATGTGAAGTTGGTTAGTTTTTTATTCCTTAATTTCCATGAAAAAAATTTCCTCTATTTTCATCACTGCTAGTTAGAAACTCTGCAAATGTGGGACAGAAGCAGTTATTTTTGAACATTTAAGAAGATGAAAAATCATAGTTTGTCTTATGTATATAGCACAAATCCACGCTGGTATTGTTCACCTCCACTTTTCCATTAGAAATAAGAAACATATTTTACCTATAAATGAGACTATGTAGGATGATTTCATGTATATTACCGTTTGAAGGTAAGCTCTCTTCTTCATGAAATTCCATATCCTGAATAAAATGTTTTGTACTGCTTTAATTTGTTGTCTGGGGTGGCATAAATATCAGTTTCTGAAAGAATGCTTGTCTCTAACAAAAAAGGGGCCCGAGATCAGCTATGAAATGACAGGATTAATCTACTGACGTCCTTTTTGACATTCTTCAGCAATTTTTAAAGGACTTCTCTGAGACCTATGGTGGTCCCATAGTATGGATGCCTTCAGGTGTGGGTTTCTTTTAGTACCATTTCTCTCTTGATCTAAGTAGCACTTCCAGACTGGTGGGAGGGTCCAGTCAGCCTTGTCTAGCACCTGCTATGATGCTCCTTCCTTTTAGTATACTCCTCACAAGGCTTCTTTACATTGAGTGAGAGTTCATGGACTGCTAATGGCTCAACCTGCCCCATTTTTGAGTCAGAACAATTTTTACATGAAAAATAATAAATATGCAGAAGTATAAATATACAGAAACATAAATATAAAAAAACAGTGAGTCTTCGTATTTTTCTCAGAAACAAAAGGTTACATTAATGATAACTCCAAGAGATCTTCTAGGTCTTGATATTCCTCCTCAGAAAACAGGAAATGGTACTTTGATGTTGTTATGCTTTGTTTAAAATAATAAAAATAATAGTATTGGGGATTTTGACCTTTGTTTCTTTTTCCAAATTCCCTCTGTCTGGATTGTATCCTTGTAAGGGAGAAACGTGGAAAATGAACGATGTGATTTTAAGCATTTGGCACTACATGATGTCTCATTTCCTCTACTCTGCTGAGCTTCTCAGCAAATAATTCCATTTTCTCAGCTCCCTCAGCCCTGCACAAGCCTGGTCCCCTCCTCCATCAGACTGGCCCCACTCGCACCTCTATGCGCCCAGCGCTCAGCCAGATGGACCACCAGTTCGCATCTTAAGTTCTGCCCTCAGCTCACATTTCTCTCAAATTTTTTCTCAATCTCCTGTTCCTAACCTCCTGCCAGCACACCAGCCCTATTTTGCTCCTTGTAGACTCCTTTTTTTCCTTTTCGTTTATCAGCTCTTGTGGACTAGGCATGAGCACCACAGAATGATCCTTTTTTTTCCTTTTCCAGCAAGTAGACATAGAAAGAAGCAAACGACCTGTCCCACTGCATGTGGAACGTGGGGAAAGAAGCAAATAGATCTTATCGCAATATGCTTTTTTCAGCTCTCTTCTTCTTTCTTCTGAGAAGCGTCAGGTTGCTAAGAGGAGAAGAGAAAGCCCTCCCACAGCAGGCTTCACTGGCTCCTTTCCTCAGGAAGCAGGCGAGCTCAGGAGGCAGGCAATATGAAAGGCTTTCCTTGTGACGGAGCCAGAATTTTTCAGAGGCCTGGAGGTTCCCATGTCATCATGCAATCTCAGCCAAAAGCCCATTACTCATCACTAATTCATGGGAGCTGGCATTACTATGTGTTACTCATTAGCTTTGTTACAACTGTGGGTGGGAGCTCAAAGCAGACATATTGCTCTCCAGGCCCAGTGTACACAAGCTGGCCCCTTGTGCAAGAAGTATTATTTTTAAATGTCAACTACGTATTAAGTGATGACTCAAGGGACTAAGAAATCAAAGCTCAAAACAGAGGCACTCGTCTGTCTAATAAACATAGAGTTAGATGGTAATGTATCTCAGTTAACTACCAAGAATCCTCTGAACTTAGCAGCCAGTCTGATACCAGCTGCTCGATTACCCTACCTTGTATCTAAATATCATATGCAATATCCTTAAACCCGGATCTTCCACAGGTAGCAGGGCCAAGTGTGGGAGGCTGCAACAAAGTCAAACTTCAGGTGTCAAGAAAGCTCTTGGCACCTGAAGAGCAACACAAAGGAAAAGAATACTGTTCATTGACAAGTTGTTTCTTTTCTTATTACTTAAGAATCCAGGGCCCAAAATATGTGACTGTAGGGCCTGATCAAAGCCCGTTAATTTCCATAGGAGTCTTGGCATTGACTTTGATAGGCTATGAATCAAGCCCATCCCCAAGTAGAACATATGGGTCTCCTGCACAGCCTATTTCTATTCATATTTCACATCTTTTTTTTTTATTTATTTCATACATTATTCACAGTTTGTGATGGCAGAAAGACAGTTTATATCCTTGACACAAAGAAAACAATGAAAGAAATACAGCATATGTGTTGTCATTATTATGAAAACTAAGGCATATTGGGCACAATGCATTTCATTTTCATTATATTACAGGATTCTAATAAGCATCACTGATAGCTAAGTCACTTGTCCTTAGCACAAGTAAAGAAGAAAGAAATGAAAACTTTTCAGGTTATTTTTGAAAATCTTGTATACTGTCTAGGCATTTTAGGCACAAATTTAATTTCACTTCAACATCACAAGTTCCTTTGATGACAAAGTCACATATCTTTAGTCCCAAACACAAAAGTAAATAAGACATTTAGATAGTTTTCTTTTACTTTGAAGGCAGTTTTATATTGGAAAATGTGAGTGCATAAATCAGGCACAGTGAATTTCTGGTTCAGTCCAGCTCTGGGCTTAGTAAAGGCAGTTATCTAATACCTGATAAAACACAACTGTGTCTATCTGAAGGTCTGCAGAAACATAAGAAATCTTTAAGTAAATATAGATTAGGATGGAAAGGCAGGACTGAATTGCCTCTTGCGACCAGGACTCTGGGCCCAGCCCTATGCAATGTGTACAGTTGTAGGCAAGCTCCCATATTCGTTTAATCTAAGTTATAACTCGAGGTCTCAGAAGACCTGAGGAGTGTCGAGGTTTCACCGTATTTTTGTTTATCTGAATTTTATTTTAATGCAATTTGTTGCATAATATCTATCAAGGTTTTTTACTCAAAACTCCCAAATATTTCCCTCACACACAGCCTGCATTTGCTCTCCACTTAGATCTGTTTTTTGTGCAGATTACAAATTAATGTCTGATTGCCAGGAGGAAACAGTGATTATGAAATCCACAGTAGCAATATTTTAAACAAATAAATAAAAACAGCTGGGAAAAGCCAACAGGATCTCTAAGTCAATAGTATAATGTCTCTTGAAAACTATGGGCAGAATGTTTTCCCATTGAGATGTGGCAATGGTATTTCTAATAGCACTCAGCAACTAGGAAAGAGAACACTAAATGAAAATAGTCTTTTGTGGTGATTTTTCTTTTGGCAGGAAGAAAATGAATGAGTATGATTTTTCTTGTGAGTCAGTGATGAATGTTTTCCACATATGCCACTGCTGAGCTTCCTGTAGGTCATAACAGATACAAGTAGGTGGAGAGGATAGTTGTCTGGGAGAAGATCACAGCATTAAAAAAAATATCCTCAATTCCATTTCATGGTTTCAGTGAACCAAGAGAATTCTGTTTAAAACTTAAAGATACTCTCTCAGATTTTCACACTGAACTGCAATTTACCCCCCACCAGAGCAATAAGGTCATATTTGTATGCATTTTATTTTGCAGAAAAATGCTCATTCATCAGCTCTGAGTTCTATTAAGCTGCATGTATGTGCTCTTTAATAAATTAAAAAAAATAATTCTTATGAAAATGATTAGACAGAGTGCTCCTATATACATAGCTTTCCACTGAGTAATACATTTGTAGAGATCTGCTACAGCCATAACCATTTAAACAGTTTAGATCACTGGCCATATGGACGTGTTATTTAGTGGTTACAGTTTTTTAAAAGCTTAGGATTTGCTGAGTTGTCACATCATAGTTTAAAAGAGCCAATCGGGAAACTCTCTTCCGAACCTCAGAATTTTTTTTTAGATTTTTTTTTTGCTTCCCTTTTCTGCTCTAGGATTAGGGCTAATTTTAGTTCTATGCAAAATAAGCAGTCTCCTGACCTCTTGGGATAGCAAACCAATTCTGCTAACAGGTGCCCATAGCCCTGATGACCACTTTGCCGGTGCTCAAGTAGTGTGCACCGCCAAATGGTTTTTAGCCACTTTATTTCTCAACAACCGGACACAGACAGCCTTGCAAGGGAACAGCAGGGATGGATAAGGTGATAGGTCTTGCTAAAGAAAGCAGTGGTGGTGGAAACATCTCGTACCGTTGTCAGAGGCCAGCCTGCTCTTGAGCCTCACCTTGTGCCAGGCTCGTCCAGGTGTTCTCCTCCCTTGCCCAGGTCTCCTTCCTCCCACTTCTTATGTGTCACTCCCTCCCTCCTATTTGCGCACACAGGAGTTTGCACAGGGAAGCGCTATTGGGAATGGAAGGAAGGGAGGTACAGACTGACGCATGAAGCATGTGGTCTTTCCATCTCCCCCTCATTTCCAACAGCCCTCCAAAATCTTCCTGACCTTCCAAGACCTGTTATCCATTCTTTCCTCAATTTACTTTCCCCCAAAACACCTTTGCTGATTCTCGGTCCTTGCTCCTAAGCACCTGGGAATGTCTCTTTTGCTGCAGCAATTTTGAATTTTCTAATTCCAAGAATGAGAATGATGCAAGCTATTTTGTCCTCATCCTCAGAAAAAGAAAATTTCCACTGTCTCTGCTGCTGAGGAGCCCTGAGACTGCTCTAATTAAGAAAAAGTGAAGTTTTCAAAGTTTTTCTAAAAGAGAAAAAAGAGAAGCAAAGAATGTGACAATGAGATGAAACATAATGGTCAGAGGAATATGGGAAAGCAACACACAAGTTTCTGGCATCACTCTTTCTAGCTGTGACCCAAAAATCCATCTAGGGTTTTGACACTCTTACAATATGAAGTTTTGTGTGAACAGATATTACTTAGATAAATGTTCTGTTTCCAATAAACCTGGAAGGAAATTTCAATATAACTGAAGTAAAATGCAACTGTAGAGATCCTACCTAGCTTTCAAATAAGTGCTTTACTTTCCTTTGCTTTTCAAGAGCAGCCAGTCTATGCTATATGCGCCTTCAACTGTATTTCAAATATGACTTTTTATTAAAGTTATTATGATTACTTGCTTTCCTGACCCCATGTAAGGAATAGGATTTGTTTAATCTCCTTTCTCTCCATGCCTACTTGTCACCCTGAGTTCCAACTTTAAAAAAAAATCTTATTCTGGCTAGTTGTCTGATAGTATTTGGCTTCTTCTAGATTAGGGTGGGTTTTGTGTCTTTAATAAAAGGAAGATATTTTAAGATTAACTCAATGCTGACTACCAATATGAAAAAACTTCTAATATTGCTGACTTAAGGACTATTATTACAGATAAGATGTATTTTGATCTACTCAGCAATGTGAAAATATTATATTTGCAGCAAAGAAATATTTAACCCAACCAAAACCAGCGAAGAGAAGAAAATTAAAGAACTCAAAAACCTGGAACAAATCTTTAAAGTATATAGGCATTTCTCTTATAGTCTGAAACCAATATCCAAGCAAAAATTTTCACTTTGAAAATCTGTACAGATACAGATGAGACTGATTTTTTGTTCAACAGCTTTCATTAGTTAATAATATAAAGGAAGTTTAAAATATTGTCACATCCAGAACTGGATTCTTAGTTTTATTTTCTTTTAATGACATTTCACATGACTGAGACTCCTGAAACTCAGAATTCTGCTTTACCTCTTCAAAAGGGGAAAGGAATCGGTTCTGCAATTTGAAAAGAACACCTAAAAAATAAAAATGAAATTTTAAAAACTGTACTATATTAGGAGCCTGAAGGAAAGCATCAGTTTAAAAGCCATATAAGGAAGTGGCTGAATTTATCTACAAGACAAATATAAAACTGCAATTTAAAAGTACTACTTGTTTAAGACACTGCCTGCATGCCTCAGTCGTAAACTGGGGCATTGGGATCAGCATGAAACACTGAGCAAACACAGAAGGTGCTTCATATATCAAAGATTAGACAATTATTCCAGCAAGAGGGGGTTTCTTTGTTGCCAGCATCTTCTAAGTGTATAGGCAGGAGCAGGTTTGTGAAAAAAGGTATAATAATGCATTAGCCCAAGTAGGACAGCCACAGAATGTAAACCTTTTCAGTCATGCAAGTCCTTCTTCAGGTCATACACTTCAAAGTACCATAGATATTTCATGATTATGTCAAAGCTAGTTTTGCAAATATTTAGAATCAAAGTAAATGAGGTCAGTATTTTGTGGAAAAGACCAGTCAATTATCCTATAATTAAAGCCTGCATAATAATGCATTACACCATGGAATATAATTCACATTCAGTGTGCAGCTGTACAACTGGTATTTCCTAACACCAGAATAATAGACTCTGCAATCTCAGTAATTGTAGCACTGACTTGAAAATCTTGAAGATACAGAAGATGTAAAAGGCATTCTCCCCAGAAAGGGTTGTTGGTTTGTTTTTTCTTTGATAAGCACAATGACATTATATTTCTCCTCTTCATTCAAAACTGTGGTGAGCAAGTTGATTTTGTGCCTTGCATTGTTAAAATTTTGTAATAGTTTTGCAAGACTGACATATATGGATAAGACTAATATAGCCACACCTTTTTAACACAGACTCTTCTTGTTTCTCCTGGCCTGCAACTGCTTACTTCATTGCGTCTATTGTACATTCTGCCCCAAGGAGGAAATTGGCTCACATTCTGCATTAAATATCTTTGTAGAGCAGAAATGCACATGCCCATAAAAGAAGAGTAAACTGGCCCTCTCTGAGTTATAGAATCAGATTGTGGATGATTGATTTATCAATCAAAATCAAGTATTTACATGCCTTCAGCTGTATCTTGCATATAGGTGAGTCTTCCTGGTTCATTTGCTACAGTGACTTGGCATCAGCAAGATACTGATACAGATGGCAGTGTTATTCATGCTTGAATCCATTTATTTGATGAAAGGAGAAGTTGCTAGTTAAATTCATCTTTAAAAGCTTCAAAAGGTAGCAAATTATCTAAAATATCAGGCAAGAAATCAGCTGATTTACATACATATATAATGACAGTCTTTTAGAAAAGTCTCAACAAGAGTAAAATATTAGAACATGGTTTTAACCAGACCCTGTTCCACATGACCAGCAAAATCAAAAGGTTTCAGATGTGTCCCAAAAGAAGTAGCTGGTTAGTGAAATATCCAGGTTAGCAGAAAACCGAAGTATTCTGGGTGCTTCTTGCAATTTCAGGGGTGCCTCCTCAAGATTTCTTCCACTGAAAAAGGGAATTATTAAATAATGTAACATTATCCTATGATTCATAAATAGAGGTAATGGACTCAATTCAGTTTGTGAGCTGTACGTCAGAGGCACTTATCCACTTCACTGTTTCTCAACATACAGTATTGCCAACTGGAGACGTAAATCAATTATTGCTCATGACTGTGGTTTTATGAGGTTGCAAACAGTGGATCTGAGTCAATCAAACTCAAATTTTTATTCAAAGGAATAACCAGCTGTTTATGGCATTAGACATGAATTGCTGCTTCATTAATTATTAGCTAGCCACTATGTCCAAGAATGGTGACAGAAGAATATCGCGTGCACATATCTTCATGCAACTTACACCAGAGCTGGAGTATTATCATTAAAATAATGCTTGTTGTCAGTCATTAGGGCTTTTTTCCAAGTTCCGTTCATGCTTATATACTCATCATGCCTCTTCGTGTTTCTGTAACTCAGCGATGCACAGTGAGTTCTAAATACTGATTGCCTGTTCAAGGCCTAGATTGTTGGCTCCTTCCCTTACAGTGCTCTGAGCAAAATCAACATTTTTCTCATTCATTCTACTCCTTTGCTTTTCAGGGGCAGAGCTATCACTGAAGATGATTTGCAGTTTTGGTAGCACATCAAACTACAAGACAGATCAACACGGCTCTGCAAGTAAAAGCTGTCTTGCATGAATTTTAAGCATACAGCTTGAGGAAAGCAATCACACTTCTGTGTATGTAAAGTTTATAGGTAACCATCTATACTGCCTTAGAAACTGAGCAATGTTTTGCGCCAAAGGTACAAGACTATGCATTTGCTAAATAAACATTTGTTGCATTTGGTAAAAGTAGAAGGTGTGTATTTTTCAGTTCAAATAGAGGCATATAAAAAAAGAGCTATGTGTAGTTGCATTTAAATCTTCTGGCATTTTAAGACACAAAATTGTAACAGAGAACACCTGGATGCTTTGTGTAATTGTTCTCTACCATCATAAACAGAATCTTCATTTGGAATTGTATTGCATATCATTTCTCTAAGCATACTGGGGCTTTTTAGTGCAGATTTTCTTAAGTTGTATGGATACAACAAGCAAACTTGATATGGAAAACAAGAATGAGACCTGGGTTTCTCTACCTTCTTGGAACAGCTCTACCGTGTCAACAGAAGCAATGACATTGTAAACTCATTTGGGCACTGTTAAAATATCTTCAGGAGTTCATCAGTTATGACATTCTATTGATATTCTATTTATTCCTCATTATTGGCCTTTGCAAATATGCTTTCACACAACTTTGACAGTTTTTAAAAAGACATAAAATGGTTACATACCTTTACCTTCAAGCAGCTCTGGAGACTTGCTTACCCTCAAGCAACTCAATTTCTGGGCAAGGGCCTCTTCAGCTCTCTGTGCCAAAATATGAGTTCATAAATTGATGATCAGCCTGATTTGCCAAGGTAATAATAATAGCTTCCAACTTGAATCAATAAGAGACACGAGTTACCACAATGTTTTGAGACACCCCAAAAGGCCCCAAAATCTAGATAGTTAACCAACTACTATCCCAGGTTTTCTGGAAATCTCAAAAATCACAGAATGACAATGGTTGAGGTCAGAAGGGACCGCTGGAGGTCATCTGGTCCAACACCTTCCTGCTCAAGCATGGTCACCTAGAGCAGGTTTTCCAGGACTATGTCCAGATGTCTTTTGAATATCTCGAAGGATGGAGACTACACAACCCATCATCTGTGCCAGTGCTCAGTCACCTTCTCAGTAAAAAATGTTTTTCCTTTAAGAAAAATAGGAGTGATTAACAAGTGGTGATGAGGAGAAGCGGAAGCTAGGAGTGATAACTCTCATGTTCTCTGTGATCCCTTCTTTACAATTTCCACAGTGAGACACTGTAAAGTTTAGCTTTCATTTTTATGGCAATAGAAGTGTGTCAAGTCCTAGAGCAATGAAAAAACCTTAACAAAAATTAATAATGGAATAACAGCAAACGCATTGCCTGAAGTCACAAGCACCTGATGAATGACTCAATGACAACACATGCACGAATACTCTTCGTTCCTGTTCTAAATGTGGGAGGCAACATCACTATTAAACCTTAGCCACGGTAACTCTACTGCTGCTTCCTAATGTAAGGGGGTTTATCCTACATGTGACACTGAAAAAGTGATTACAGAGAGGACAACAAAGGTAATAACAATGATAGTGAAAGATACCATCCTCAAAATGTCTGACCTGCAAGGTACTTCATCCCAACCAGGAAAACATTGAACCTGAAGGGGGATGGTAAGGCTAGTTGTGGTTGCTAGAGAAGTTCCCACTGGTTTCTTTTGTCAAGGCAAAGTTTTTTATTCCCACTCTCAGAGATCTTTTCCTATATGTTTATCTAATACATCACATCCAGCACATATATTTTCATTCCTACAGAAACGCTCAGTTTGGCTTTCCAATACAGCTAGAGGAAAAGTAAACAAGCAAACAGACACTCCTTTCGCCTAGTCCTGTCTGCAGTGGCAATGGCCAACCCTTTTGCGAGTGAAGTTTTGTCTTGTTTCCCAGTCTGAGCCAACAATTACTACTGATCATACCAAAAAAGGACAGCAGACTAGACTGACTTTTATCTTTGTCCTCTTATCATCTGCAATGGTTGACAGCTTAATTTGGGTTTGCCACAAGTAAAAAGAACAAACTATTGGCAAGTGTCCTGAGATGACTCCACCATCTCCACTGCTTCATAAATTTGTCAGTTTGGTTTCAGTTATTTATTTGTGGAGCTTCAATGAAGATCAACAGCAGAATGTACATGTCAGCTTTTTCAGGTGTGGAGGTGTCCTCTCATGGTAAGTAGCTTTTAAGTTTATTACATTTGGGGTAATAATATCATTACTATGGTAATAACATAATATGTGTCACTTTTGGGAATGAGAAATTACACATAATTTCTATTTGCTTCAGTCCTGTTTCTATAGTAACAAGACTAGTAATTCTCATTAATGACTAGGTTGTTAGCATTGTTATTTTTGGTAATTCCAGGTTATTAATGTCCTTAGTTTTTCTGCATCTTATTGATGACTTAATCTGAGTGGCTGTTAAATGAAAAAATAGGTCCACTTTACTAAAACTATCTTTCACAAAAATCAGAGTGTATCCTTTGAAGCTAGTTTTAAAATTAGTGCAGAATTAAGTTGAGATAATAAAATCATTAAATTGTTTAGACTAGAGGCAAAATTCAGACTGACTGGTAAACACAATTATTAACACAAACCACACAACTCTGATGAAAGTGCTGACATTATCATTTAACATTTCAGTTTGCCAAGTTCATCTTTCCACTAGAAAAGACATTTCCTCCCTAGAGTAAGTTAGAACAGTTTCAGGTAGAGTGGTTATCATGAGTTCATTTACCATTGGGATTCCAGGTTAAAGGTTGTACCTAGATGCCACAAGGTCATTATTATCTTATGTTGGTAGCTATATATTCTGTTACATTTTATTATCCTTAAGGGCAGACAGCAGGCTAAAAGCCTATGTGCTAAAGAATTACAAATATAGTCTTCTAATTATATTTCATATCAAGATTGTGTTTACAATGTTTCTCTTCTAAAAAGTTGAACAGATGCAATGAAGTAATTCCCAAACAATTTAATCCACCTTATTGTCTTAATGGAACTTTATAGTATCCTTGGCTCCTTTTCCCTATAGACGCTTATGCATGTCCATACCTTTACCCACTGACTGTTCATTTGAGTAATCACATGCTAGAGTGCCTGCAGAAGCAGGCATAGTTTATCTTGCTTGTTTTAACTCACTTTTCTTAAGAAGGCCTTAAAAATAGAATTTCTTGAGAATGCTTTGATAGTACAGTTTGTGTCCTTTATGAAGTGCTATTAAAGTACATAGCAACATTTTGCAATCATTTAGTAAATATTAATAAAGCATTTATAACCTCTTTCAATTTAGAATGCTACCATTATCTTCCTAGCCAATATTAACCAGTAGAAGTCAGTTATTTACTTCTGCAAATGGTGATTAATTTATTATGAGTTTTGGATTTAAAAATCTGAGTTACAGCTGGACTTTGGGAGAAAAACAGATGACTTGGAAGAAAATGAAAGAACGAGTGAAAGTAAAATAATCTTACCCCTTATTATTCCCAATCTTAGAAGTTTACCTGGACCAGATCTGTGACCAAGATACACAAAATGTTAGACTGTATTTTAGGTCTGTGAAGATAAAAACTTGTTAATTCTTCTGCAGTCAGGCAGGCAAAAACCACTGTGTGGACCGTGAGAATTTTCTTTCAAGGTGCTTCTGTAACTGGACTGTATAGCATATCCTATTTCTGCTCATGCTCTTTAGTAGCACAGCTGCAACTTACACTTTTGTGCAAACTTTTGATAATATCTACCAGTTCTGATACGTATATTTACATACACAAAGAAAAAAATCTTCTCTCAATACCTACGACATGAAGAAATCTACTTAATTGGTTCCATACATTACAAATCAACTCAGAGCTTTTTTACTGCAGGCTACTGTACTGAATTTATAGAGCTGAAAAGGATAATTTATTTCAATTAATCATTTCCTATCCTAAATATTATTCATGTTAAACATCTTTTCTTCTTGCATTAAAATATATGTTTTAATATTTAAAATTACTATTTAAAATAATGCTTTAAACTCCTGAGAAAGGATTCTTAGGCCTTCTGTCCCTCTTTTGGGCAATGGGGACAAACTAGTCAACTCACCCTACTAGTCAACTCACCCTATAAAGAGGAGTTGTTGGAGACAGAAAAGATTGTGGCAGAATGCACAATGCTAGTTGCCAAATGACACTGTGGGTCAACAGCCATTTAGCATATATTAAAGCAGTGCGTAGGCTGCTGCAGTCTATGCCAAGACCAATGAATAACTCTTGCTTGGATGAGGATGCCTGGCTCATTTGCAGCTCTTTTCAACCTCCTGTGCTTATGGCTTCCTATCACATCTAAGAATGTAGTAAGTATTCAGGTTCTTTACCGTAAAAAGATGATCAGCTTCAAGGAATCATTTAAGAGATGGATCTGTGAAAACTAAAATTCAATCAAACATCAACATTAGTTTTATCAGCTATACATTTTTACATACAAAATCAGATAAAGAAAGGCTAATGAAAAAAATCTATTTGTTTGGCAATATCTAATGTTTTAAAGGAAAATTACTTCAGGTACATTTTTGCCTGTAGAGCATGAGAAATTTCAAACCACATTTTGGCAATTTTAACCATCTGACACTGAGGAATATGATGGGAATATTCAGCACTAGCAGCTTCCCTTCAATGTAGCCTAAGAAATGAACATTAGTGCTAGTCAGACATTTTCTGACAAGACAGATTCTAACCAGGTTTTGTCAAAACTGAGACTTTTGATAGGAGACTTTGCAGCAAGATGAAAGTTCTGATCAAAACTAGAGGCAGAATCTGATCTCAAAAGAGGCCACTGATTACAGGGGGTTAAGGAAAATTCACCTTCTTTATTAACACCACCAAATGCCCTGTACTTGTTTGAAATTCTCAGGAGACCGACAACTTGGTGAGAGAGGTAGCTCAAAGTGACTTTTTGATTGCCCTAAACAAATGAGTAGTGCAAATTTAACAGTTTAACTGTACCTCGCATAAACAGGGTTGGAACCTGTTTCTGATATTTTGGACTCTAGACATGTTCTGTGTGATACATGCAACCTCATGTTTGCCCAAATTTACCAACATGCTCATGGGAAGAGGTCCTATAGTATGCAATCCACTTGACTGCCTTTACATTCAGCTGTACCTGTCGCTGTAGTACAGCCAATTACTCCATCCTTAGAACATTTAATGGTGATGCATAAACAGACATTCATGTTTCTGTCCTGCCAGAATCTGAAATTGAACCCCTTCTGATGGGAACAATATAACCAACAGACTGTCTGCTATTCTGTGCCAAAGCTGATTAATCTTAAACTAGTAGCTCCTCTGCAGGGGAAGAACCTCTTCCTCTGAAAGTAATAGTTTGTCCAAAGATGGAACCAATTTAGAAATTCTTGAAAGATTTTATTTAATTGAAAAATTACTTTTTCACCATTTTCAGCTCTGCTTTTTTATCTTATCTGTATTAGTATATAAAATTGAAAATCTGAATTCACAAGAGCAACTCAAATAGTGGGAAGAACAAATTTATTTTATTTTTAGTCTCTTTCTACAGGATTTCCTTTAATTACAATCACCATTACATTCAGTGGTAAAACCTCAAAAACTTCGGTAGTTGCCCTAACAGCAAAAGCCATATGCAAATAACATCATATAATTCTAATAAATAAAGTATACCCTGTATAATTTTCTGGAGTTTTCAGTTATGTCCTCTGGTTTTTTGAGCTTTCAATTAATTTTCTGCTTTAAAATAAAAGGTGGAAAACCTTTCTGTCAAAATATTTTCCATGGTAATCTGTTCCCCCTTACTTTACCAAACACTGTCTTAACACTTTAACCATCTTCCCAGATTCCCTTCAGATATCATAGTATTTTAAATATATCCATATATATATGCATTGGCAATTCAGCTAATAGGAATAGACACACGCTACACAAGCTACATTTTGCCCTTCTGATATTTTCCGTGGGTTTTGGATTACGTTCTGTTCAAATAATTTAAGTAGCAGTATTACAGCTTTGCAGCGGCTACTAACTTTAACCTTTGTACTACTGATGTTAAAACATGCTTCATTTTGAATCTAGCTTTTTGTGCTGGAGTTTAAATATTAGTGAGGACATCCAGGTACATTTTAAGAGTACTTGCCAGTATTGTTAATTTGGTTGCTACGCCTGATTTCTATGCACTCATGTGGGTAAAAAGATATATTTAGGACGTTTTTTTGGTTAAAAAAAGTGCTAGTGGGGGAGGTATTACGTTCCTTCAAGATGAACACAGCACTTGCTAATTTTTGGCACACAACATTCATCTCCTAGCATTATGTCACTTGTCAAGCCTTGAGATCTTCCATGGCCAGAACTGACATAATATGTCAAACATTTACAAAACTTCATTTTCCAAGTGCTTTTAGAATGAACGATGTAGCACCATTCATGTAGTAACAGCAGATAACCTGAAATATCCTACACAGATAGGTTTTCCAAAATGTAGCAGCTACTGGAAATCTGTCATGATATGTAAATTTTTTTAATGGACTTTCAGTAAGTTTTCATATTACTTTTTAAAGTTTCAACTGATTTTAGTGTCGTAAAGGAATAGCACTAATATTGCTGAAAAGTGCTGTCCTCTGTTCTTTTTTTTCCTCAGTGAACTAGTTATTAGATTTCCACTTCTATAAGAAACAAAATACTGAACATTAGCTGTTTTCATGTGTAGTCACATTATATTAGCTACTGACATTGCATCCTAATGCTCTGCTACCTGTACTCATCTTTATTTTTTTCATCTTATACAGTGCTATACCTGATATGCTTACGATTTATCTTTCATACTGCACTGTGAAGTCCTGCCCGTGCTTGGAGATAAGTACTATGGTAAGAGAAATGGAGGATGAATTTCAGAATGCTGTTTCTCATGTTATGATCTCCTACTATGTATATGGTTTTGTCAGTAAAATGATTTTAATACATTTCTCAATTTTTTAAATGATGGTTGCTATTTTGTTAAGTATTTTAGTATGTATGATTAGTATGTATAGAAATAGTAGACTACACGGTGTAAGATAATGTATTGTTTTAATCACATTAATGATCAATATTGTAGTAGCTTCATAACAGACAATTTACTTTAAAGCTCGAACCAAGAACCATGCTATTCATAGAAAAAGCTGTTCTCAGGAAACACAGGCTGTCTAAGTAGGTTTTATAGAAGGCAACCTCAAGTCCCTGAGTATCAGATACTCTGTTCTTTTTCTATAAAGTTTTCTTTGTAAAATATAAAGCATTTCAAACTATGGATGTCCTGAATATTTTATTTAATTTCCAAGAGACTTATCGTGAATTGTACTTCATCACCAACTGGTCTTTGTCACTAAACACACAACAAGCTCATTTGCTTCCTGTATTCTGAAATACCACATTACATTGTGTTCAGTAAATAGATTCTGTTCATGCATTAAATGATATTTTGTGTGTGTGTGTACTGATCATCTTTTAAAATCACTGAATGATAGAAAAGTAGGGCTGGAAGGGACTTCAAGAAGTCATCTAGTTCATCCACTGCCTAAAACAAGATCAAATATACCTGTATTATTCCTGACAGTTGTTTGTCAAACCCATTCTTAAAAACTATCAAAGACAGAAATTCTTGAAACCTCCCCAGGCAATCTTCTCCAGACCTTCACTACCTCTGCTATGAGAAAGTTTTCCCCAGAGCCTAATCTGAACATTTTTTTTTCATGAATTTAAGCCCTTCTTATGCTTTCTACAAAGGACATCATTGTGAACAGATAGTTCTTCTACTCCTTCAGCCACCTTCTAGGTGCTGGTAGCTGGTTTCCTTCCTGCATGTAGAAAGCCTATTCCTTCAATCATGGTCATGTTCCAACAACTTACAGGCATTACTGGTTTTGTTCTCTAGATTGTTTCCAGCAGTGTGAATCTTCAGGTGCCATCCTTAGCACTCTGAGGCCATAGTAGTGCTGAGCAAACACATTTTTTAAAGAGTCCAAGAGCTCTTATCAGTTGGCCTTGAATGTAGATGGACACCTGGAAGAGAGATTGGCAAGGTAAAGGGAAAGTCCAAAATGTGGAGACCTAAGCAGGTACTCTGAGATCTCAGTTCTGCAACTTAGGACTGGGGCTCTGGAAGCAGAGCTGGCATGTCCAACTGATCTGTGACTAAATGAACTCATCTGCCACTTCACCACACCACCATGCAGTGCACTAGTTTGAACAAGTGGCTGTAGCATCAGTGTAGTGGAGTTGACTTTGTGCTGCACTGCACAGAAGGGAGGGTTCCGCCATCTCTAATTCTCATATAGTGATTCCCTGTGTAGCCTGGTTTCATCAGCTGTGTGTCCTAGGGTTTGGCTCCCAAAGGGTACAATAAAGCATAAACACCAGACTAGCTTCTTCAGAAGCTAGCTCTTCAGAATTAAGAGGACATGGTTTGTGGGAGTGCTTGCATGGAAAATGTCAACATACTGTACTCCACAGTTTTCAATCTGTTCAGGTGAAAATGCAGAGGTAGTGCTATTTAACACTAGGTCAAACAGCTGTAAAAAATTCCCGAGTTTGATACTGTGTGAATGAAAAGATAGTTTATGTTAAGCCTTCAGACTGATGGAAGACATACTGGGCAAATTCCTGACCCTATTGAGGTCCACAGCAAATCTTCCAAGGTGCCAGAATTGCTCAGTGATTTGTTATACATTAGGCGCTTGAGCTGTGCCTACCTATGTTGGAACATAAAGCTGAATTCATATTCAAAATCCCATGGATAGCTAATACATACCTTCCACACAGAGAATTCAGTGAATATCTGACTGAATGACTTAAGTAATTTTTTCAGAGGACTGTGTTCTGTGCCTGTAAGTGCATCTGTTTATCACATTTTTCTTACCATTAATTTCTTACTAGTGGAACATGCCCTGTTTTTAAGTTGCATTACTGTTGTTTATCTGTCCTTGGTCCTTCCTCTCCTAAAATCTTATAGTGCTGACAAGACAGTGAGTGTGTGCTGTTTGCATAACAGAAGCTGAGGCATTCATTGAGATGTGCTCTGCATGTATTCTTTTTGTTACCGAACATGATAATAGAAGTAGAGTGTGTTAAGGAGCCAATTCTTTCATACAAGACAACCTGTCATATAGACTGTCCGTCTTCAGTGTATGATATTACAACTAATCAAGTGTTTAGGCTTCCTGTAATGCTTTGCTTTTTGCCCACAGGTAATCTTGTGCAACTATCAATGAGAACACATTGCATGATATGACAACATTCTTAAGAACATCTCAGGGACAGACTTCATTACACATCACCATGACTCTTAGAACAAATTATACGTATTTTATGTAGCTCAGGTTACCATGGTAAATATTTTCTTCTTTAATAGAGAATAAAATGAAATAGAGAAACTAATACATGTAAAACTTGTTTTTAAGGAAAGCAACACTATGTTAAGCAACACTATCTTAAGCTATGAAGTGTGGCAGTGTTTCAAAGCTTTTCAGTAAATAAACCCCAATACTTCATTCCACTAAACCAAAATAAAAAAAAATCTGATAGACTTCCTTAAATATGCAAATTCCTCAAGTGCAATGTAGTTGAAATGGCCAAAAGACAGCTGTGCTAGGAGCACAGAAGAAAGCATTTAATACATTGTACAAGCACTGGCTTGTTTCAGCTAACACAGAGGCCAGAAATTCAGTATTTGCCCTTTAAAATGAAAATTGCTGAGTTCCATACTAAGGAACCTTGGGGTTCCACACTTTTCCTTTCAATATTCACACTTACTACTCTTATAACTGACATTTGCAGTCAGGCTAGGAACTCAACGTAGGATCTGAACGTCCTTGGTTTATTCCTTGCAGACATATTGCTACTGGCAAGAATGAATCTGTAAGTCAGCCTCTGCCTCGCTATGGCACCTGAAGGTAGTGCCGCAAACTTGACCCAAGTGCAGTCTCAGAGAACTGGATATTAATCTCACAGTTCAGCCTGAACAAATTACAGCTCCAGAAAAAAGGCAAAAGCAATACTCAAACTTTTCTTTAAAGAAGAGTTACTCTGTTTCAGCCCACTCTGACATGGACCTGTTTCTCAACCCAGAGTTTGAAAGGATTGACTGGCACACTGGAAGGTGGAACCTTTTTTCTCTCTCTCTTCTGTGCAGAATAAGAGATAAATGCTGCCTACCTCATTCATTTCCAGTAAAGCAAGAAGCTTAGATATGTGCAAAAAGAAGCCATTCCATGCCCACCCTCCTCTCCTGCCCAGATCTACAATGGGGCCTTTCCTCATAATTTCACTGAAGACAATGGCCTTGGAGACATTACTCGGGTAGAGGGCAGCCTGCAATCCAAATATGCTAATTACTGCACAAGATTCTTGCCAACACAATCTCTCTTGATGAGAGAGGTAACAGGAGGCAACTTCCAAATAAAAGTATGTTTTCAGGGCATTGCATCTAAATGTTTCAGGAAATAGCACCAGCTACTAAGGATTTTGCACTAGTATTAGCCAGTATTACCAGCTTCTGGTACAGGCAAGTACAGTACACTTCAGGGATAGCATCAATTGCTTTCACTTCAGGAAAGCATCACTTGCTTTTTGTCAGGGCTAAAACCTATTTGCTGGTTTTGAGTAAAATGCAGAACAAAGATCCGAATTGTGGTTTCCAACAGTCCATCACTCAAATATCCCTGGAAATTTTTCATGTTTATTATATTGCTTACATAAGAGTCTAATTTGTATATTTTTATTATGAATCCACTTAAGGCTTCTTCTGTATTTTCATATGACTAATTCTCTTTTCTTCTTGTTGTTAAGTGCTGTGGAGAGCTGTTTTGTATTGCTGGCAGAAACCATTCTTCACCCATGAACATAGTTGGACTTCAGCAATGGATATAGCTATACCTATAGAGTTTGCAAAAACAGTGCATTATTTTGTTTTTGTGTTCTTTTCTTTGGAAAATGTAAATTCACTATCCATTGTATTCAAGTCTATGTTAATGAGGTGCTAATGTCTCTAGTTGGTAAGAATGTTCCAGAGAGTGTATTTTCGTGTATTTGATGGAAATAAGGGAAGCTATTGCTGTAACTATTATTACATTGTATGTTCTAAAAATAGTCTTTAATTTATCATCCCCAAACAAGACATTTTTGACCAGTTTAATTTCACTGCATTCTCTGGGTTTAAAAAAGGAGGAGTTATCAACCAATCCAGAGAATATAATGAATTGTTGCAGTCTCTTAAGTCTTTCACAGTAAACTTAAGGTCTAAACAATAAAAACAGATAAATAGAGGAAATGTCAAACTGAATTCTGGGTAATGATCAGATCAGCATGCTTTTATACAATTTCCATCACTTTGAATTTTAAATCACCTTTTAAAGGGCACTAAAGCATTCTTGCAAATTAGTCTGCACTCCAATTAATGCACCCAACATGACAATAAGACCAGTTTCAGCTTGGCTAAGCAGACCAGTCAACCAGGAGGATGTGACTTGAGGACTTGGAGATCCTGTGCCTCCACCTTTTTTTCCTCTCTCTTTACAGCAGCTTAGGTCCAATTAGGCCAGTTAATCTGCCTAAAACCATTGGAAAGGAAGGATTTCTCTAATAAAGATGAAGCATAGTCTGAGAGGACATACAAATTAAGTCTACTCTTTTCAAAAGACAGAAAAGACAGAAAATTCCAAGATTTCCCTCAGCTATGTATGTTAAAGAAGTACTTCTTTTGGTCGAGATCAAACTATTTTTTTCCACAGGGATTTTAACTTTAAGACATCTTTCTGTGACATTTGTTAACATGTAAAGGATTTATCTTTTGTCTATTTATTTTTCATACTGTGCTCTTTTTTGACATCCATTAAATTTTATAAGACTAGACTGCAAGCGGTAGTGATGAGAAATGCCAGGTCACATTACAAGAAAATGTTCATAAATAGAAATGACTTTTGTGTTTTTCAATCAAGAAGTAAATAATACTTGCATGAATATATAGGTATTCGAGTAGCCTAATCTGCAGTTTTGGAAAGGAAAACTGAAGGGGGCTGAAAAACAACTTATAAATACATGCTCATATATGAAACACATTTTAACAAGTTGAAACATAAAATTCTTGCAGAATGGATAAACCATTTCACAGGGTATTTAGCTCACTTCAAAAAAAGAAACAGTAAACAATCTCAATCCTTTTTATCATTATCACTGTGCATGGGAACTACATTGTATAGTTACAGTACACTGTTAGAACTTCCTCATTTCTATTGTGCTTCACCCATGTTATTTGATTCAATTTTCTGTGTAAAACTCTAAGATGTCTTATTTCAACAAAATCAGATGAGAAACATTCAGTTGGATGCAAAAAAAACCATATTGCTTTTGGAATTGCTTCCATTTCTCCTCAGAGAGCTCATCTTCTTTTGACTGCTGCTGCTGCTTTTTTATATCTTGAACCAGGATTTGGGGTGAGAGGGAGAAGCTTTAGTGCCTCTAGTTCACCAACAGCATCTAATGCATTGCAGCGAAAGATACTAGTTTAAGTTCCTGTGGCAAAATGTTGCACTTCTCAGAAATTATTGGCAGGATTACAAAAGAAAAAAAATACAGAAAAGGCATGAAATTTTTTTTTAATTAAAAAAGTGATACAGAAGTTTAACGATACTGAAGAGAAATTTATGTTCTCTACAGCTAGAGTCAAAATTTTCCTATTTACCTTGGCAACAAAACGTTAAGCCACTTTTTCATGAGAAAATTTTTTTGTTAAGAAATTTCTAATCACTTTCCTTGGAGCCTGACATAAATAATCACACCCTTGGTGCTGACATAAATTTTGTTCAGAAACCTGCAAAATTTTCTTTTTCAGCATCAACGCTTGTCCTGGTTTTGGCCGGGATAGAGTTAATTTTCTTCCTAGTAGCTGGTATAGTGCTGTGTTTTGGATTTAGTAGGAAAATAATGTTGATAACACACTGATGTTTTCAGTTGTTGCTAAGTAGTGTTTATCTCAAGTCAAGGACTTTTCAGCTTCTCATGCCCAGCCAGCAAGAAGGCTGGAGGGGCACAAGAAGCTGGGAGGGGACACAGCCAGGACAGCTGGCCCAAACTGGCCAAAGGAATATTCCATACCATATGGCATCATGCCCAGTATATAAACTGGGGGGAGTTGGCCAGGAGGGGCAGATCGCTGCTCGGGAACTAACAGGGCATTGGTCTGTGAGTGGTGAGCAATTGCATTGTGCATCACTTGTTTTGTGTATTCTAATTCTTCTAGTATTATTATTTTATTATTATTATTATCATTATTATTGTTTTTTCCTTTTCTGTCCTATTAAACTGTCTTTATCTCAACCCATGAGGTTGTTTTTTTTTCCCGATTGTCTCCCCCATCCCACTGGTGAGGGGAGTGAGTGAGCGGCTGCGTGGTGCTTAGTTGCCGGCTGGGGCCAAACCATGACAATGCTCTAAGGAAAACATTGTGTTCAAAATAAAACTGACGGTCTCCTACTCTTTCTTTTCCAACACGAAAGTCACTAAAGCAATGAGATTTGTAATGGGCCATTTACTTAGTCATCATATATATTGTGCACCTTCTGTTGATATTCCATCCCACCTCTTTGTCCTGATGTCAAGAGACAGTTCTGAGCATGTTAGCATGTTAGCAAATAAGCCAGCTGGCTGATCAGTTGATCAACCACTGACCACCACAGTTCAACCTGATCCCTAGTTCTCAGAGCCATGTTAAGAAGCCAGTTTCTCCGGCTACTGTTTGAAACCAGTTGTATACTCAGCTGCCCCACACCAGATTGTTCTCTCATTTGGATCTAAGCTTTATCTAAATACTTTAGCTGAAGGAAGAGATCAATGGCATTGGTAAACTATTTTTTATCAATCAAGCTGCACTTTGGCAACAGCTTCCTTCCTTCGTTTGAGGTAGCCCCGGTACAGCTAATAAGACAGGTTAGTGTAGTCCTGCTGAGTTACATAATGTTTTATACCTGCAGAGCTCATATTCTAAAAAAAATACCAAGATAGGCCAGACCCTATAAAATTCCACATACCTCCATGTACCAAAGGCCCTGATGGTTAAGCCCTGGGATTCCCCATCCTAGTGCGCCAGCTATGCCACTTTTGCTTCTTGATTCACGGATTCAGTTGAGTGTGTTCCCATTTTTTTTCATTCCACTTTTCTTTCACACCTTATTCAACTAACAGCTTTGTTTGAAATAATGGCTGAGCAGCCACAAAGAGGCATGAAGGTTGCAGATAAGAGAACACTGAGAAAGGACTTAGATTTAGAAAGTAAATTTTGGACATAGTAGCTGGAACATAAGAGTAAGAAAATATACTGGGAAAAGGAAAGTATCAACATAAATGAACAGAAGAAGAAAAGTGAGAATAAGAAAGCACTGCAAGAAAAGCTGAGTAAAAAGCTAGCAAAAAAGAGTGTCAGGTACCAGAAGAGTAAATTAAAAAAAAAAGGAAATATTGATTAAGTGTGACCAATCAGTAGTTTTAATTTGATTTTGTCATTTAAATTACATTTAAATAAATGCCATTTATCTAGGCATTCAAATATACTTCAATTTGCCACACTTTTTGCAATCTGTAAAAGAGAGGTCAACAGTATTCTCCAGCAGGGTAGAAAGGATGGTAAGTATGGGGAGGAGTGTGATATTACAGAATAAAGTCTTAACTCAACAAAATACATTTCAGCGTCCATTTGAAGCTCAGTAATCTTTTATACTTTGCAGAAAGTATTACTATATTCTTAGTAATACCCTATATGTCATTAATCCCTAGACTGCCAAAATATCGTTTTTGAATTTTTCAGTTCCTTCTTCCTCAAGCAGTCCTATAGGAGCCCGTGTGAAGTGGCATGCTACTCAGTAGAGTAGGAATGTTACAATGTCAGCCTAAGAGTTAATCTCCAAATTATCTATTGTTTGTTTGTCTTGCATTCTCTAACAATTCTTCTTTACAAACCAATCTTCCTTTTTCAGGTTTTATTTTAAAAAGAAAAAAAGCAAAAGTGAAAGGGATACAGCCTGCACTATATTGTTGCTATCAGTTACACTGGTCTTTGTTTCCCTCTTCAGAGTCAGAGATATAACAATGTTAAATAAAACCATGCATTTGTCTATCACAAACAGGAAGGGAATAACTAAAATAAGCAAAGGCCAAGTTGCCAAAACACTTCATGGGTGACTGGGGAAATCAGATATGCATGTGCAGTTCCAGAATCTGAGCAAAGCACCTACTGTACAATACGTGATGGTGTAACAGAAAATTTGCTTTAAAAATGAATCAAAGGACATGAAAGAAAAACTTAGCAACTGCCACACATACACCTAATTACAAATAGGAACTATTGCATGAAATGCAATTAAACTTTTTGATAGATCAAAGTATTCTTCTGCAATAAAAAGGAAATATTCTACTGTACATTTAAATAGCATAACTGAGTTGTACTAGGGAATAGCATGAGTACTATAAGAGAAGATTGAAATAATACAAGAGGTGTTATAAAGTTTGCCTTGTGCATCAGCTAGCACAAGCATGATGCACAAATGCAATTATCCAGCTCAACTAATAAAGAAAATTAACCGCATGGTAAAAAAAGCTAAATATCATCTAAAAACTTTAAGTAATAACTGACATCTAATATTTTACATATGTGTTCACTAAGTTCTCTGTACATTTATGAATAAAATGACTGGCATTAAGTACCAGTTCCCATTCAGGAAGAGGCTGCTATGTTTTCCTGAGCACTCCTTCTGCAGTGTTTCATGTTAGGGAGCTCCATGGTCTGGGCACAAGCCTCCGAGCTGAGAGATGACTCCTTCTAGTTCAGGCTGAGTTACTGGTTTGCTCAGCACCATAGACAAATCATCTGGCCTCTGTTTTCCAGTTGGTCATGATGGAAAATTGTGAACAACAAGAAAGCAAATCAGCTCAGAGTTCCAGTTAAAAATCAAAGGTAACACTTGAGCAAAGAATTGCTGAATATGTCCATTTTATCTGTATTTAAAAGAAAATAATTCAATTAAAGAATACTTTCTTCTAAAACAGCTCGCGGATTTTGATAAAATAGCATTTAGTATAGAAATTTATGAAGTGCAGGAATGCTGGATGTAAAGAAGGCAGGATGACACAAGTTATATGCTTACAGAACTGCTCTAAGCATTCATTGTGCTGAATAAAACTGATAAGACAAAAAGTGCTAACTCACTTCAATCTGAGAAAACCACGTCAGAAAGGCTGCATTACAGCCTATGGAAAGGTTTAAAAGAATGAGCTGTGCAAAAATCAAATCTATAAGCAAGAGACTGATAACATAATACACACTTAAGCTGGAAGAGAATGTTGATGTGTTTGCATGTAAATAAAAAAGGTTTATACTGTTGACATTCTCTCTGTATCATATGTATATTTGCTAAATTACATGCTGCTGTGGATTTATAAAGTGAAGAAACTCTGTATAACCCATCACAAAAGGATTAGTAACGTTTGAGAAAAAAATCCCACTCTAAACAGCGTTTTTCATTTTTAACCCAAACTTACATTTCAGGTGGCCACATCAGTACTGAAAGACTATTTTGGTTATGAGATTACGAAATTACAGTAACTGCTATATCATAATGGAGTGAGATAAAATAATAAATAATTTTGGTTTAAAGTGAAAAATACTTTGCAAGTAATTATTCTCAGCTTGTAAATGGTGTCTCTCTATAACCAACCAAGCATATAACAAGAAGATGAAGACGAGGCTTATTTTCACTTCATTTCACTTCTTTGTAATTGACAAGCTCTCACTGGGTGTCAACTTTAAAAGATGACAAATCCTAAGTCTTATAGGACTCAATTCAATAGTTCACCTCTCTAAACTGTTTGCAAATTAATCTACATTTTCAAATGAATCAGGCATGAAATATAAGATGACATCTATATTACAAAAATATTAATTTGCTTGTCTTTTTTCAGCATCCAAAGTAGCTGTAAAATATTCAGTTTGTTAAGAAAATGCATAGAAATATATAAACACACAATATTCCCTATTTCACAAGTTTACCTTTTTGTTTTCCTGTTTTATTCCAGTGTGCATTAGTTTCCTTATTCAAAAATATACCTATTTTGTACTTGATATAGCATGGCAATTATACTTCAGCTGCTTGAAATGACATAAACAAAAACACATGAAAGATGTGATGATGAAAGGGCTAAACAAACAAACAAATAAAAAAATAAATTTGGGGTTACATTTTCCTGTTGTCCCAAAATGTTAGCCTATTTCCCATTATGACCCTTCCCTTATTCAAATTTGGTATTGGAACTGCTCCAAACAGGCTGATTCTGAGAAAATCAAAAGCATTAAATAAGTGAGAATAGGAACATAGGCCTCTATTTTTTAGCTGTGTTCTTTTTCTGGCACATTTGACCACTTAAGCCATCATCATGGCACAACTTTCTCTCTTAACTAACAGAAAACCCACAAAAGCAAATTTCTTCCTGAACTTAGACTTGTTTTTTCTTCTACTCACAAAAATTAAATGCAAATAAGGATTTTCAGTCAAGATGGGGAGCAGTTGCAGAGCTGCTTAGAACTAGAAGATGCCCAAATTATGCCTCTCAGTAAGTAGATCAAAAATTAGCTCAGCCCTCTCTTGGAAAGTTGATATACCACCATCGTGCATCTGAGCTTCACATCATTTCTGCATTCTTGATCCACTGCACTTCTGTTCAAAACAGGAACTGTACCTGTTGTACCGATTCTTTAATTGCAAAGGACTGTAGCTGTTTCTTAGGGACCAGATTTCCGATCAGTATTCTCTGCCTCTGTTTACTGAATTAAATGATAACAATTAGACCACCATTTTGAGCTAGAACATAAGCTCTTAAATGTAAAAACAATAAAATTAATGAATTCATTTAAAGGATAGGTTTCAAAAACTTTTCTTCTTGTTTTTAAATTTTAAAACAGGAAATGAAACGAATTTTGTCAAAAATTTTGAAAAGCATTCCAAAATGCCTAGCAAAAAACCTAAAAATAACTTATCAGTTAAGATTCAGGTCTTTTCATTAGATTCTTTTGGTTTTTACCCATGGCTATTCCACACCAGTACTTCTGGTACATTCCACATCTATGCTTCCACTATTCACAATGGAATATTTTTGTCTATGCCTGTAATGCACCAATTATCTAAAAACTAAAAGGCATATTGTAACTTCATGCAGCGTTCTGGAAATGAAGAATATATAATTGAATGGAGAGATCTCATAACATATATTGTTTGATTATTACCTCCGTTTTTCCATATAGTTATCCACGCCTACTACAAATTTTGTCTCAAAGATAGCTCAACTAACTTTTGTGCAGCTGAGACGTATTATAGTTGGTACTTACTTGTTAAATACTCTAGCTACTTCCCTTTGCAAATGGAAAGTGATGAAAGGCAAACACTGCCGTGCAAAACAGAATGTGAACATGTCCAGAGAAATGACGGTACAGAAAGCTGAAGTCAAGAATCCTTTACACTTCTATTTCTGTTCTCCATTAAAGGGACAACAGGAAGATATGGAGCACAGGACTGCTTAATATTTACTAATTAAATCTGATTTAGGTAGGAACAAACCTTCCATTTTGCCCTTTTCAACAAGAAGGTCTTACGAGCCTTGTTCCCAGCAGACATCCAGCATGTACTTAAAATCATCTGTTCCCTCCAGCAACCACTTCCTGTCTGTAACACAGTTAAGGGCAGATATAGGCAGATGTAGAAGGATATGTCAGGTGTCTATGCTCATCTCTTCTACAGTGATCTTCCATAAACTAATCTTCATAGCCTTTTCTCTTTCAAAATATGTGAACAGGTCAGTTCTTTTCCTCTCCCACCCTTCTGCTTTTTCTGTCTCCCTCCTTCACAAACTTCCTGATTCATTCATTCTCTTTTTCAGTGTGAAAAATCCCTGCCAAATTCATTTATATCCATCACTTTTGTACATCTTCTCTCATGTTTTGCTGTGGTATGTCAACAGGATTGAGTCCAAGAGATTTTAGAGACGTTCTATCAGTCATTTTATCATCAGATGCTTACTAACCCTGTATCTGGTCTTCAGTGTACCAGTATCAAAAGCCATCTTGGTGTCCAAGCAGATTATGTTTGTTGCTTCACCCCTGTCAGCTCTCATTGTCACCTCCTCAAACAAATTAATAGCATTTGACAAGCATGGCTTCCCCTTTATAAACGTCCTGGTTGTCTTTGACTAGTCTGCACCTGTCCAAGTGTTCTCCTATTTTGTTCCTAATCAATTACCCCAGAATTTCTCCCAGTTCCCTTTCGTGTTTATACACAGAAATGTTCAGTTCACTCAGCCTCCAGCTTGAGAATCTTGCTCTGAAAAATCAGGAAATGTTAGTTACTCTGAGTATAGCGTCTCTAAAGTGTATGTGCATATGTATTTATAGCAACCATTGCCATAACATTCCACAATACAAAAAGTGCTTATTTCATGTGAAAGGGAGAAATATTATATACCGGCTTTCCAGAGAAGGAAGAGAGCACCTCTATAAAGGAGACAGTGAATCAAATCTTTTATGCCCAAGTCACTGAACTATCCTGTCACTGTAAATCCTTGTCATTTGGATGGGGGGAAAAGGACAACTTTGAAGATGCTCTCTAATTTCTGGTGCAATAGGTAGTGGGTAACTTCTAGCAAGCCAGATAAGCTATCTCATGTCCAAAATGCAACTATTTTAAAATAGTGTCTAATAATGCTCAATTTATTCATGTTTGTTAGTTTCTCAAGCTTTGGCAGATCTTACAGAATTGTATTTTATTTTTTGTTAACAAGGCTGAGGTTCCCCATCTTTCCTGAGGGCCATCTCATTAGCAGTGTATGAAATTAATCTTTTAGGTAGAACAATGAACTTAATAGCAAGTGTCTGAACTTCAGTGTGTAGGTGGAGGATAAACCATAGTAAAGAAATTCTGCAAGTCTAAATTGCAGTATTAGCAGTGCCAGTGTCATTCCCATACTGTTACAACTCATATGAACACAAAAACACTGATAAAGATTAAAATGTTCACCTTATTTCACGGATAACAAGCAGTTACTGTCCCCTTTTTCAGTTGTACTGCATTTCTAGTTACACAAATAAACTTTTTGGCAAAATGACATCCGAATGCTACTTGTGCCAATTTTAAATTATTAAATAACTCCTTCATTGTTACTCCTTTTAATCTCAGCCAAAATTTCTTGCCAGTCACTCTGGAAAAAATAAATTGGAGATGAATTCAAGTATTTCTTTGAGGCAATGTACAGAGAATACAAAAAAGTATATTTCTGTTTCATGCCTCTTCAGGCAGCACTGAGTCCTAAAAGATTTCTCCCTACTATGACATATCTTAAATAAAAGGTCACAGCCATTAACATTTTTAATGTCCCTTTAGCTCTGTATTTCCTCTAGCCCTGTGTCTTCTCCCCCATGATCCAGGAAGATCTCAAGATGTTTTTTTTAAAATAGCCTCTAGAGGATTTGCGCCCAGTATCACTTAAAGAGACAGTGACTCTTAATATCGTATAAAATCTGTCATACTAAGAAAGAGCAAGGCAGAAAAAGCAACCGTGCTTACTTGAAATAGCCTCCCAGAAAGCAACTGTCTTCCATCCCCTTTTCTAAAGAGCACCACTTCACTTTCTGATCCTGTAGACAGGCTAGGAAGTAGGCTCTTAGACCTATAAGGCCAGCTTAACAATATGTTATTCTTAAACAACACTCTCTAAATGTTATTTAGTAAGTCCTATTACCACCTGTTTGGATTATTGTAGAACTTCCTCGAAGAATGTAAATGACACCCCAAAGGCTACACTAGACCACATCTGTGATTAGGTAGCTTACTCCATTCTCAGTGTAATAATTCACTTTCCTTTTGTGTACAGTGGTAAGCACAGTGTGGTATACTTTGTGAAGGAAAAGGATGCTCATTCTTCTAGGCAATTTTGATTGTCTTCTGTTTCTGCCACAGATCTTTTGTTTCTAAGAGGAACAAAAATATTTCAGTCACATTTGAAGGACTCAAAATTAACTGTCATCATCAGAAGGCACAGAAAACTTTACACAGAGAGACTAAAGTCTCAGGTCTTCAAGAAACAGCTTAGGCAGTAAAAACTACCTATGCAGGTTTTGGTCAGGCTTAGCGCTACCAGGAAAGGCCACAGTTCTTGCAGAAGCAGCACCTCCTGTGTCAGTTCCTTACAGTTTCTCTGCTGTGAACACCAGTCCAGATACCAACTTCATGGTCAGATTCTGTTGAAGGCAATGACCAGCTGAGAAAGATTGCTCAAAGTGAAGCTACGAATATCATGTCACAGGTTCTTTTTGTAAAACAAGGCATTCTGGTGGCCTATCATTCCTCTACAAGAGGAGGGGATAATTTCTTCTTTATGACATGAGCCCTTCATTACATAAATTAATAAACAGCCCAAATGAGCAGATGATCTTACTGTAGGGTACGAAAAAAAATAAAAGGGTAAGATGATAATCAGAAACTTGTAACAGGTCATCCGTAGTAAGTTTTCCACACAGTGTGCAAAGGAGTGTTTATGTCCATAGGATAGGATCGTATTTGACTAGACCATCTCTTGTTCTCTGATGCTATACAACAATGGATCCCTCTGTTTCTGAACATTTTCAAGTGTTCAAAAGCTCCATAAGGTCTACTTAACCTTTATTCAGGAATGCTAAAGTAAATATGTTTTCTGTTCTTGGCAATGCATAGCTGAATGCATAGTGACGTAATAGGATGTTATGTTTTAAACAATTCAGAGGCTCTCAAAAATAAATAAGATGAGTTCAAAATTAGTCATACATGTTTTATGGTACTAAAGATCACATTTTCAAAGGAATTTGTTGAATCTTACATTCTGTTATATTTCTACCTATATATTGTAATCTCTCATTTGTGATTTGAGACTGCAGAGTATACGTAGCAAGGTGCCACTTTCACTTCAATGAACGTTTTTGTGCTCCCATTTTTTTGACCAATTGCCCTTCCCGTGGTAGTATTACTATTCGAGCAACAATTCCCTTTCAGAATAATCAGTACAGAAATAAAGCAGAGTAGCTTTAGTCTCAATTTCCTTGACAGTTCTCTGCCTTTCCTTTTAACTTCTGAATACTTTAAATCACATAAGTAAACATTAAAAAATAAATACTGAATTTTTTAAAGTTATATGGCTTATGGACAGAAGAAGTCTGTTTAGAGATACATTTTGCCTCCTTTTTAGGTGATGTGGAAATCTAATGGCTCATTTTTGCCATTAAAGATTACAAAATACCTCTCAATGAAAGAACAGCTTTGCTCTAAATTTTTAAGTGCTTGTTCCAAAGAGTGAAAGAATTAGACCTGCTCAATGAAACAGCTACACAAATCATTTAACACTGATGAAACAATAGCAAATGTTTAATCCAGTGTCATCTGTGATGCATTTTTAATTTTTTTTTCAGTAAATATTTAACTGAATTAGTCAAGTAAAAAAAAATCTAATAAACTGCCTCCTAATGTCAATTAGAAGCAGTTTGCAAAATTATTTTCTCTTTGAAGATTAGGTTGACTACATGTAGTAATGTTTAAGAAACCCACACATTCTCAAAGATCCAGTCATAGTCATCTAAACAACTCTGAAAACTGTTAACCTGATTCTAACCATTGGTGAAAATCAGAATTGCTTGTAAGTCAATAAAATTGCAGAAAAAAAAGAAAGAAAAGATTAGTATAAACAAAGTATATAAAGCTTTTATGTGATTGTAACAACTACAGATAAAGCACCAAGGAGCTATGTTAAATCAATAACTATGCAAGTTCAAGGCCTGTCCCAGTGTAATGTGCCAATGGATTTTACTGGGCTTTATATAAATTACAGCGCAATTACATAAAACCCGATTACACACAAAAGGTTTATTACAATTACAGTGGTGAAACAACAGAGGAAGGAATGGATATTGCCTAATGGCTTAAATTTGAAAGTTTGAATTTCAGAATTTAAATTTAGGTCCTTCATGTGTAAACAGAAATGTATGTAATAACACATAACACTAAAAGATAAGCCATTATAACTTTTTGCTAATATTTCATCACAAAATGTAGAGTATACAGCAATGCCCACCAAGGAAAAGTAAAATACCTGCAAGATATGTCAATCCAGTAACTTAAACCATGACACTAATATTCATAGTAATACTCAAAACACCTAAAATGAATTTTTTGTTCTTAGAGGAACAAGGCTGGTAAATAATAATAATTTGTATTGTTAATAATTTGAATCTTGTTTTCATTTTTCTCTTTACAGGAATTAATGGGGGCATACTGTGCATGATGCAATTAATGAGGCAGTGTTGAAATGTATTGTATCCAGAGCTTTCCTATTCTATAAACTCAGTTCATAAGAAGAGCTTCCAGATATTGTGCAAAGCCAATTAAAACTACCCAGGCTTTGTGCGGGATCAAGGACTAGATAAAATTTTTGCAGGTTCAAAAACTAAGCACTCCTAGATTCCCAGTGAATTTGATTAATTTTACATTTGACTTTTACATGGAGGGTAGTAAAGGTTGCAGGGAGAGGTAAGGGTATGCAGCCTTTTTGTTTCAGCATAGATAATAAGTCTTTTTTCCTAATGTTTGATTGCATTTCACAAACAGATATTATTTAATACTATAGAAGACAGACAAAACAGCTTTACTGGGTGAGTAACATTATGATAGTTTCTGGGATAGTCAATTTTTAGCAGGTTTTTACAAAAGCTGATTTAAAACATGGGCTTTTATTTCTGCTGTTCCTGTAGGTGATTTCTACAGAACATCTACTGATTTTCTTTCAAAATGTTATTGAACCACCAGGGTTATTTGTTATGTTTTCATTTACTATAGTGTCATTTTATTTCAGCGTTGTCATGTGAATAATAGGCAATCAGGGCTGAAACTTTTCAAAATTGCAGCCCTCTAGATGTTACAATTAAATCAATTACAAACCCAGAATAAACAGTTTTTAATCACATCAAACATTTCTGCTACATTATACTATTCAATTCTGTTATGATGGAAATCTAAAGTCCATAGAGTACTTCAAGAAAAAATACTACCATTTGTACAAAACTCCCGCTTAGCCTGATTAATAAACTGAAGCTCAGAAAATGATGTGCATGAAAACAGCTGTTCTTGCCAATAATGACATTTTATTTTCAATTTTAGTACTAACACTGTGTCAATCTAAACAATACTTAAGTACATTATGTAAGTATAACAACAGTGACACGACATAAAACAAAATGTACCACATTCAGGAAGAATCAAAAGTAAACAGTGCTGAGAGGAAGGCAATTGTAGCTGTGCAGCAGCTGGTGATGAACCATTGCCATCAGGAAGAGGATTGTGAGGCACAGCAAAACAGTGCTGCCCAATTATGCCATGCAGATGCACTGAAAAGTAAAACAAAAATTGAATATAATCCAATGACATGGCTTTGACGGTAGCAGTATTTTATACATGGGCAGACACAGCCAGCAGAACAGCTTTGTTGGAAAAAGATAAATTTGACAAAGCCCCATTCATTGTCTATAACATGACGTTGTAACAGTTTCACCTTATCAATATAGGTAACCATGTATATGAATCACTGAATTACACCGGTCATTTTCAAAAACATAGCTCCAGAGATGTAATGTTTAAGATTATATCTTGCTATTGTTTTTAATTATCTGCCTAAATAGGATTCTGAGTTTTAAATATGTGGATCGGTGCTTGGGGAGGGGGGGGGGGGGGGGGGGGGGGGGGGGGGTGTTGGTTTTTTTTTCCTTGGGTATCATGTATTTTTATAAAGGGACATCGCAATTTTCATTTACCACCATTTGTTGTTCTTATTTAGGTAGATGCAGAGAACAGCTTAATCTGTGATCTGTAATAGTAACACCAATGACAGGCACTTATACTAGGCAGCAGTGAAATTGTCAAAATTATTCCTTATTTTATTTAAGGATCATGGTGAACACTGAGATTTCCAGTTTGGGAAATATTCCAAAACATATTGGCAAACCGAAACACTTCATGTATATATAATGGAAGTTGTTCTTCCTTTTTCACTCCTTATAAATGTGCATGTGTGAGCAGAATTCAGGCAAAATGAACAGGATGTTTTCCTGTATCCTTTGAGTCCAAAAGCTACAAAGGTTCAAGAGACATTGGTAACTGTTAGAGACAAAGAGAAATTCACATCAGCAGGACATCTGTAACAGGTGAATTTAGCTGCGTACTTGTCAAACCTAAGAAGAATCCGTGTAGCAGAGTTGTCCACTCGCAAATACACAGCACAGTGATCACAGAGTAGAGACTCAAGCAAGGAGCAGTTAACTGTGGTTATACATCCAAATAATCTGTTCAGACTGTGCTAATACAAAATAGAAGACTGCAGAGATGCACAAAGTGTCCAGCTGGAAAAAAAACCTGTCACAGTTCACTCTCTGTGACATACTATGCTATGACTCAAGATATAGTTTCAATTTACCTAAACTGTGAAAAATATGAACAAAAGAATAGTACCATCATACGCTCCTTCACATCTTCAGACATTGAAAAGACAGGGATAGCTGAGAAAGTATTCAGCTCACAAGCTGAAAAAAATGATGGTGATGTATACAAGACTGCTTATGTTTTCTAGGATTCTAGATATTATTAACACTGATATACCCAAGTGCTAAAACAATGAAAAGAAAAATAATTCTGAGCCTTCTTAAATTGCATTGATTTCTTTACCAGGAAACTGCATGAACAGATGCTAATGCAGTTTACCAAAAGAAGTGTAGCCCATTATTATACCATCCAGGCAGGAATACTAAAATTTACATAGCACTTAAGCACTTCACTGGGAACAAACCTGCTTCTGTGTATCTAATTCTTCCACCCATGTTCCTGACCGTCTCCTTATATGTGTGTGTCACGGGGTATACCAACAACTGGTTCCCTCATTTGTCTCCACCAGGTGTAGCAATTTGTAGGGCTGTCCCAGTCGATACCTCCTCCAGACTGACTACCAGTGTCTATATATAAACTCTTGCAGCTGGCATTTATGACTTGCCAACTTCAGCCAGTAAACCTTCTGACAGGTATCTATGGTTCAGGCATCAGTACTAACACTTGCTAAGCAATGTCACCATCTTCTTGGATAGACTTCATGTGAATCAGTATTTTAAAGTATAAAATATTTCAAGTCTGAGATTAAATAAATTATTCGTGTATTTGTGAGAAAGAGACACCAATGGACTGGAGAACCAATGTTTTCATAAGCTGGTGCTTGCAGGCGACACTTACCTTTTGTTACAGGCTATACTTCTTTTTAGGTGTGTTTTGGACTTTTATTTTCACACTTGGTATAATTTTTCCTACTTGACATCTGGGGAAAGATTATTTCTTACTAGATTTTTTAGGTCTATTTTATTATGTGGGGTTTTTTTAACCTATGTACTTTTCTAAAATCCTGAATTAGGAATTATTTCTGAAGAACTTTCTGGCATTTTTTTCTCTACTAGAGTTTCCAGAAAGATACAGAAAACTATTCATCAGTATCCAAGGTATTGGTTGCCTTACACCTTAGGATGAAAAAAACCCCACCCCTCTTTAATTATTTCATTGATTTTTAAAATTATTTCATTCCACATTATTACCCAAACAGATTTCTAGAGGTAATTATGCCATGTCTTATATGGACTTTCATATACCATATTGACAAGTAAAAGAACTAGAATATTATAGAGGAGAATGTGGAGCATAAAACTGTAGATATGAATTACAGACACTAATTCATAGTCTAAGGGAACATGACTGCACTGTAACTCTTAAACCTTAGAGACATACTCAGCCCATACTTCCTTAATAAGAGAGAGGGCTGAGACTGAAATATTACTGTGTAGTTTCCAGAACAAATGGATAAACTGATCCTACTGTATGTAAGAGGTATTTAAACTTGCCAATTATACTGCGCTCTGAAAAAACCTCTCTTCCAAGGGAAAAAAGGAATTTCCAGCACTGTCATTTTTTTACATTGCCCTTGGCCAAAAAAATTATTCTATTTAACAATGCCCTGCAGCTTAATATGCTTGTTCTTGCCAGGATGCCACTCTTCCCAATGAAATATACTTTTTAAAAGCTCTTTTGGCTACCTTAATCCCCTATTCTCTTATTCTTCCTATTAAAAGCAAAAGCATAAGAACAACTGTGCCCATGGTTTTAGGAGCTCTTTGGAATTTGCAGCCAATGAAATGTGGCAGGTTCCTTTTTCCTCACTTTCTACACCTATCATCCAACAACAATCACTACAGTAAAAAAAAGGAAGAATGCAATAACTATTTTCAGTGACACACTTGCAGCTAATGTTAAAACTCCCAATAACTTATACACGTATTTTGAAAGACACAAAGTCAACTTTGGCATTTACAGAGGTACATTATCTGGAAAAAATGATATCTTTAAAAGCATTTCTAGTTACAGCAGCAAAACCGAAATGAAACACAACTGCCAAATAACTACTAGGTTTTGAACAGAAAAAGGGCTTGTTTGATAGTGATAAAATAGAAATACTCCTAAGCTAAATTTTCCCCTTAGATACTGTAAATTTTGTACAAAATCCAATGGGAGTGGGACCTGTATATGTTAGCAAAGAATTTACCCCCTGTGCTTGCATAATAGAAAATTAAGATGGTTAAAAATGGCACCCAAAAGATGAATGAATTTCTAAGGAAATAAATTAAGTTTGAAATTACTATTGGAACATATGCATTATACAAAAGATCATGAAATCCATTTCATCTGACATATTGTACAATGAGCTACAAGAACATTTGCAACTGATAGAAGCATGTAAGATCTCATGTATTATTCTTACAATAAAGATTACACCATGGAAGCCAGCTATTATACTTCCTGTTGTGCTCTACCAACTTGAAGGTCATGAACCAGGGATATGGCTTGAGCATCTTGGTCAAGATTTTGAGTTATAGAGCGTACCATAGGAGTTAAGAGCCTGTTTCGTATTCTATGCATGTTTACGTACCTGCAGCAACTTTATCATACAAAGTATAATGAAGAAAAGGAATTAGAACACATATCTGCAGCAACTGAGGGAGAAAAATATATCATATAAGGCAGAAGTCTTCTTCTACAGGAATTTTATGACTGCAGGGATAAAATAGCCCAGATTTAAATGACTGTATGTTTTCTTAAAGATTCCAAAGGAAAGCAACATATGGATGCTCTATGTTTAACATAATGAAAAACAAATGCTCAAACCCCACAAAATTCCATTTAAAAAAGCTGAAAACTGCACTCAGAATCAAATGCAATATGTCCAAGAAAATACAGACCTGTCACAAGCATGCTTTTCTATCCAGAATTATTAAATCTACATGATGAAACCAACCTTTAGAACACATTTTTCAAGTGCAAGGAAAAATATTATATATACATTTTCCACATTTTTGCAGGAAGCATGAGCTTGAAAAGGCTAGTTTGCTTTTCAGTCAGAGAGAGAAAACGCAGATGAAAACAAGAGGAAGGTTGCGTGGGGTATAACCTCACAATGTCGGCAATCTCTTTGTACAACACACGTTATTAGTTAGAATTCAGGACGGAGTGACAGCTGCCCTGTTTGTTTCTCTTCAGTTGCAGTCAATCAGAAGCCTATAACATTAGAAATAGACAGTTTTTTCAAACACGGTGAAGGCTGGAGGTATGATTTTTCAATACAGCTCAGCAGACACACAGCCAAAGAGCCTGAGAAACGCGCCATTCCTGGTGGTGACAGTGCAGCTGTCCCAGCTGAGTAGCCTGGGCACTTCCAGTCGACACACTAGATCAGCCACCACTTTTCCCAGCCTGGAATTTCAAATAATTGTATCCAATGCACCGTGCATTTGCTTAGCCCTTAGGAGTCAGCAGTTCTGTTAGACTGAACGGTAAAACAGCTAAAAGTAACAAGGCTCAGAAAATGTTTGGAAACATATATCTACCACCTCAGGAAAACATCGAACTTAGGTTTAAATCCAGTTCTATTCAAAACAAACTTGATTCAGTGGGATTTATATGTGTATTTAAAGTTAAATATGAAATGAGTACAAAAAGTACAAAAGATAAATATGAAATGAATACAAAGTAAAAAAGTACTTTGTAAAACTCATATTGCTACTTTGGGACCCTGGCTCCTGAAGGGCTTTTCTATAGCTTAAAGCAGACCTGAGCGTAGCCACTCTGTGAGTAACGATGTACAGTCTTTTATGCAGAAAGGCTCCATAGTGCATTTGGGGATTTGTACTTGAGAGCTGCCTTTAGGGCCAGGTCCTGCATCAGAAACTATATCGATCCTTTACAAAGCTGCAGAACTACTGACAAGTATCTACAATTTCTTCACATTCATAAAGGGAAAGCCTAGAAAATGTTTTTACAAGTACTCAGTTACTCTAATGGAGCAGAGGAAGCATTCAAAATGTCTTTGCAGCCTCCTCTGAACCAGGCATCTGCAGCTGGAAAAATCTCATTTTCTCACCATTGAATGTCTTTGCAGGGTAAAGACAGATGGACTTTACTATTTAGAAAAAAATCTCACAATCCTCCAATATTAGCATATTTCTCTGGTAAAATCATAAGAAGCATGGATGTCAGACTGCCTGATTTTGGTAATATATTAATATGAAAAAATATAATTACATTTATTATGTGATATTACTGTAATACCAGATTCTCAGGCATCATCATAATGAGGATTTTGTAAATACCATACGAAGAAATATAATGTAATATTAAAAAGGTAAATCAAGAATACTAAAATATTCTTTTTGTACATTATGCCTATGCTAAAGAATTGATAATATTTATTCAGAATTCATATTGCAATCAGAGATTGCACAAAGTTCTCTGTTCAATAGAGCTGAACAGGACAATCAAAGTGTAAAACGGCCATGCATTCTGTAAACAGGGAGCAGAGCTGCAAAAAGTATTGGGAGAGAGTGGGGACATTTCAGTGACTAATTTTCACAGAAATTTCCTGTTTGTAGGAAAAGCTAAGTAAATTTATATGAATATGAAAAAAATCTTGGTAGTCTCAGTGAAGTGCCTGATGGACATTTCAGTAGAAACAGCAGCTTTTCCATTCTCAGAGTACAAACAGCAACAGTGGCTTCCTGTACTGCCCAGCCCTCATAGCAGAATTTAAGTCATCCATTCTAGGGATGAGAAGTCGGTTCTCATTGCTGGCTTTACATACTCATATATAATATATTTAAAGAATGTCTCCATTAGAAGATGCACTAGCATATACATTTTTATATTATTTATATTTGTATTTATATTATTATTTATACAGAATTGATTACCGAACAGTCATCAGCTGGTAATGCCTCTCCGACAGCACCAACTCCAGTCAGATCTCAGTAAGGGAGCTGGAGGTAAAATGTTGCATGTCAACGGTACCAATGCTGGGTTACTCAACCACTCTTACATAATAAATCTTACATCAATAACACGCACAATTTATGGCAAACAAATGAGGGATTTCACATGCTGCTCAGATTTGTATATACACCAAGAAAGAACACGGCCCATAAATAAGATTGTTTGGAAAACATTTACTGCTGTCATACTGATAATGCATTTTAAATCCTGGGGTTATCAAAAAAGTGGATTTTTTTTTCTCCATATTGTTTGACAGCTGAAATTAAACAAATCCTATTGAAGTACAAAGCTAATAGAAGGTTTACTATGTGTGTCATTAGCACCATCCATATAAGGAAACAGAAAATATGAGGTGTGGATTTTTAAAATATGATAAAATGAGAGCACCGTTAGATGCATATGAAGGTGTGACTTCAGGCCAGGCATTTTCTTATTAGAATCAAAGTGACTCTATCTTACATTAGTAAATAATCACTGTTGTGTGATTCAAGCTGACATCGTTCAAATTATTTTATCATGCCAAAAATATATATTGCATGTGAAATATGTTTTAACTGTTACACCATCTTAATAAAATATATGGCATAAAATGATTACCTTACCATATGCTGCTAAACTTCTTTATGTTCAGGCATGGTGAACCTTAAATGATCAACTTAATTTATATGTTAGCATATATTTTAGCCCTTGCTTTAATTTAACATTCTATTATTTATATAGATAATCTCAAAGTTCATATGCTAGATTGTTTAAATCTTATATCAGTGCTCAGGTTCAACACAAACATTCCACTGTATTTCATTTTGCTTTCATTTTAAAAGAAAAAAAAAGTGAAATTGAGTTAAGTCAAAGAGATTTAGCTGTTTCTGCTCCAAAAACACAAGAAACCGTAAATTCCACGATTTCTGCATAAAGCTCAGATGACTGTGTTTTGAAAACCTAACATAATATAATTGTCAAAGATGATTATTAAAGCAATTAGATGAACATACTATAATTTTACTCAGAAATCAGAAACTTAGAAAGTGACAAAAGGTTTTGGTTTGTTCTGTTAGAAATGCAGCACATACATACCTTTAAGACTGTCGGTTTTGAAAGGAAAGTAAATCTGGAGTGCTTCCTTTGGAATAATAGTTAGAGCTAACTTCAAATTAATGCTTAAATGTGACAAATTGTGAAGATGATTACATTAGCAAAGTTATAGACAAAATCATGGACACATACACAAATTCAACATAAATGCAATACTGTATTTTTTAAAGGCTGAAGTATAAAGGCCAGCTTAGGACATGGACAAATTTAGCCCATACTTTGATGTAACTTGTTTTTAATAATCCCCTACAATAGGTATATTATTTCAAGCTTTCCAGAATTTATCATATGTGCTTTAATATATGCCTTTCTCCAATACACATTACTGTTCCCCTGTGCTTCTTGTCAGTTTATATCATTTTATCTTAGGTTGACTTTTTTCTTGTGTTTTGCCCATGATTATCTTCCATTTGTTAGTTTTTGTTAGAGAGCTGCCAGGCCAGAAATACTTCTCATCTACATAAAGGGAATTTTAAAATGCTTATTTCTTATGGCTAAACTCCCTCACATCTCCAACTTCTCTTTCTGTGTTTCTGAGAAGCAAATGCTCAAGGCAGAATATGTATGCTGCTTGTGCTGATGCAACCTTTATGAAAAAAGTGCAGATATTTTATAACTAGCTAGCTTGACAGATGTATTCACATGTGTAATTCTCCAGCCCATTCTTGAATCCACTTACTTCAATGGCCTGGAATCAGGAACATGAAATGGTTAAAATTGGCTTTTAACTTTTTTTTTCTTAAAGCAGTACAACTCTGTAGTGTATTAACAGACACCAAAAATGGTTACTTGCGATATAGGTATAAGCTACATACGTGCTTTTAAGAGAAGAAATCTTTTCTTCAGTTGGGTTTTCCATGTGGAAAACAACTAACTTCCCTCACAGAAAATATAGATTCTCCAAAATTCGGAAAGCTACAAAAGAAAGAAACTTTTAGCAAAGTAAAACTATCTGGAAGCTTTGGGCAGAACTGAATGATGTGATTGGCAACCTGCATTCTGTTACTTTCTTTCATGTTTATGTACACTTCTGTGCCTGCAGCATATAAATACTGTTTGTTAAACTTCTGTTGTTATGGCAAGTGGAAGTCACTGCAAAAAAATGTAAGCATGACAGGCAGTATCTGAGTAAAAGTAGCCACACGTAATTTTCAAAACAATTCTTTAGAAAGAAAGTGGTCTACATCTCTACTGATCAGTCATATTTTTCAAAGAAGTTCTATTTTTCTCATTGAACTACATTTCTCTAAAGTAAATTATATCAAAAGTAAATTTCTGCTGATGTTATTGATGAAGTTAGACCTGTTGCACAAGAAAATAAATTAAAAAACCCTGTTGTTTTCATTTTTGATCAAGGAAAAAAGCTGCTAATATTTTTCTGCAAAGAAAAATCTAAAATAAATATACAAGCAAATGCTAATCTCTTATAAAATGGAAAGAAATTCTTCACAAACCATTAAAAAAATATCCCAGGTCGTATCAAAGCATTTCTAATCCTGTTTGTAAATAACCACTGGTAGCTAAGAACAGACACATAGGGTCAAACCATAGGTCCATCCATCTAGCCAGTATCCTGCTTCTGACAGTGGCCTAAAAGAGAAGTCAAAAAAATAGTACAAGAAAATACCGAAGAAACAAGCACATTTCCCTAGAAAACTATCCCAGCTATCAACTATTTCTGTCTCAGAGACTTCCTAAGCAAGCATTACATGCCCCATTTCGTCCTGACCCCAGATAAACTTCTAGCATCCGCAAGGGCTCGTAGTAAGGAGTAGAGCTGCAGTACACACGGGACAACGGTTCCCTTGTGCTTATTCTGATCGTGCCGTCTGCTAGATTCCCTTGGTGCCCCTATTTCTTATACTGGAAGTGCGAGAGTACAGTCACTCCTATTCTCTCCTTCCATGCTGCTCTATATCATACTTCTGTTCAGTCTATATCACACTTAAATCAGTCTATAGATTTTCTTTCTTCCATACTGAAGAGTCCCAGTCTACTAAGATGTCCTGCATAGGGAAGCCGTTCTACACCCTTGATCACCCTCCCAACACTTCCTTTACTCTTTTTCAGTTGTGCCTTACACACTGCTATGAGGTGGAAGGATGACAGCTGCCTGCAAGATACAGATGCAAAAATGGATTTACACTGGTTTGTTATACATTTTCTTCCTAATAATTCCTAATACTACGTTTGACTCCTGAGCACAGAGATGATTGCAATCTTTGGGTTATAACTATCTATTATAACCTTGAGATCTTGCTTCTGAGTGGCAACGGTCAGACAGGGACCATCAATCCAATTTGTGAAGTTAGGATTGTTTTTTCCCCAGGTACATCATTTTACATTTACTGACACTGGATTTCATTTGCCATTTTATTACCCAGTCACTCAGTCTTAGGAATTTCTTTGCAGCTCTTCAGTCAGCACTAATATTAACTACTAATGACCTCGTATCATCAGGAAAATCGCCACCACATTATTCATCCCCTTTCCCAAGTCATCTATATTGAGCAGAACAGGTTTCAGATCCCAGTGGAACTCCAGTATAACTTCCCATTTACTTCTTTCATCTTTTTGTTATGTTCTTTTAAGCAGAAAACATTTAATGAAGCCACTTCTCATTAGAATTAAGCAGATTTACTTTCTAAAAGCAACTAAATTTTCAACAGTTTATGTATTCAAATGCCAGTGGTTTTCTTCCTCAAAAATCTCTGGAGTCTGTTTCTGGTTTAGTGCAATGATTTCAGGTGTATCGTTCCCAATTATTCCCCTGTTACTTGCATTACTTTTAGACAATTCATATAAAAATTATGGTCTAAACAGTAAAGAAATTAAGTGTCAGGCTAGAACAATGTCACACTCTCAGTTAAGGATTTGCATGGAACTAATACAATTTTCTTAAAGAGCTGGAAGTAAAGCTACAGCATCACTAATACAAGTGCATGCATAATTTCTCTAAAAATGCACTTTCTACTGAAAACATCAGACAGCTAACTTACCAGCTCTGTCAATGGATGGGTACTGTCACAAAATTTTTGTCACTGAAAAACCTTTGTGTGTGTCTAAGCTTAAACAGGTGAGTAATTTTCGGACTACTGCTCCAGTAAAGTACCTACCAAATGCAGTGGTTTATTATTTAGCATCCAAAACGTACTGTGTAAATTCAGCATACAAACATCTTATGCATTACAGCAGCTGCGACTTGAAATGCAAGTATTGTGGTCGGTATACAGCAGCCACATCAGGTGTCTCAAAAGACAGTGAGCTGCCTTCTGGCCATGCCTGTAGGATCCTGTCTTGGATAACATTTCCCTTTAAATCTCCTATAAAGGGAAAACAAATTACAGAATGGGGCAGTCAAAGAGAGATTATTCTTTTTAAATTTCTGCCATATATTTCTGCCATTATACTTTAAAACATTTTAGAAGTGTCACAGGTTTCTGCCAAATGAAGTCTTTATGTTCTATTTGTCTTTCTTTTATAGTGGAATACATAGCATAACATGCATATAACTTCCAAACAGGGAGATAATACCAGCATTATGTATAAAATAATAGCATATACATAACACAAGCAAATATGTATGACATGGCATCTAATTTCTTGACCAATACAATAACGAAAATCTGAATAAGCAATGCTGATACATCAGAAGAAAACTGTGGCTTTTCCAGTTCAAATTCTTGAATATCCTAAAAAAATAAAAAGAGGAAAGAAAATAATTTATTATGAAGCAACTAGATATGGGTAAAGAAAAAGTTTAATTACATCTAAGCATATTTGCAGTGATTCATGATGGCTATTTACATCAAATGATTTTTTAAATATTAAATATTAAGTCCATTTAAATGTAATAACTTGTATGGCAAATTTTCATCTTTATTTCAGAGCCCTGCTATTTTAAAATTTGTCATTAGAGCTAATAAGAAATGATATTGAAACTACTCCGTACATTTAAATGAAGCATAAATCAATTATTGAAGCAAGGAATTTTTTCATCATTGTAATGATTATTGGAATAAATTTAATCTTGAGATGTTTCATAATGAAATCTGCAATAGTAAAAAAATTGCATGGACTTAATTTTTACTATGTGCGATTTAAAAGTGTTTCTCATTGGTGAATTATTTAAGAGTATACACAAAACCCACAGAGTTTCCTAGATAATGAAATATAAAACCTAAGCCAAGTTGCCCTAACATTCTGGAATTCTATATCTGATTTTTCATCAGACAACCCTATTGATTACTTCTTTTACTTCTTTCTCTATCCTGCAGCCTTCAGAAAGAACTGCAGAGAACCAAAGTGTCTATAATCAGGTTTCTGATATGAACAGATAAAAGTGCATGAAGCCTGGAAAATTTAAAAGTGTGAAACACACTTATCTGCATCTCATTTAGTAGAAAATGAGAATAGCTGTGATACGACAGCAACAATGTCTGACCAGTGTATTGCTGTGAGAAGGGCAGTACGGTGGATGGAAATGAGGTGCCCGGTGACCATTTCATTATTCCCAGTTCTTCATAACCAGCTGGGAGGAGCTGTTTGGTCAGAAGAGTTAATGGCTGCACTTTGACAAACAATGAGGACAGGGCCAGTCACTGACAGAAATGTCCCCAAGTGTGCTGAGGAGATTATTACGGCACCATCCCTCATCTCCTCTGCTCCACTCACGATGCTGGCCTCATTGGCCTCTCACCGAAATGACTCTGCACCTTCTTCCCCTTAGGCACAGAGTGCTCTTCCCAAACAGGTCTGCAAGTCTAGTCCTTCTTGTCCTTGAAGGACTTTCTTGTCCTTCAAATCTCTTCTAATGCACACCTGTGTCACAGTACCTCTCTGGAATCTGCCGACTGCTAATGGAGTTGGTTCAGAGGAAGATGGGAATAGCCAACAGGTACTGTGTCCTTTTCTCATAGGGATGCATATATGTGTTTGAGAACCAGGCTGTAGGATCCCAGCTTCACTTCAGATTATTACTTGCCTTGGAATCATTCAGCTGTGCTCTGCGAATTTGCATTGCACCTGTTCCTTGTGCAAAGTCTGTGGCCCTTTTTCCAAAAACCTGGTACAGAATGGTTGTTTTTCCATGAACTTTCAAACTGGAGTGTCATAGGCATTAAAAGTAGCAGCAACTGCAAATGACACTGCACGACTTGCCCCTGTAGAGGTGACATCATTCCAAATCATCTTTCTACCATACAATGACTTTTCCACCACAAAGACTTCCTTTGCAGGGATGAGTTTGGACTCATCTTCTACTGGTTAACAGCACGATGAACAATTAGCATCCACGTATGTTATTCACAAGGTGAAAGGCTTAATATCAACTTTAATATCTGAGGGTTTTTTCTTTTTTGTTTTCTTCTGAAAAGAACACTGTCTATAACTGTGGTTATACCCTTAATAAGACCATCTGACTTCTTTCAAGTTGGGTTGGTTTTTTGGGTTTCTTTTGGTAGAGTAAAATATTTTTGTTGGATATAAACATGTGTGCACATAAGAACATTAAGATATATATGTTTGGGATACTGCATATTTATTTAATATATATATAAAAATATATAATTAATATAATAATAACAACAAAATAAATGCTAAAACACAGTCACTTATCCTCTATAAATAGAATTCCGTAGAACAATTTTTTTTATTGTTACTTAGTGATTTTTTTGTAAATACATCATTCTTCGCTGTATTGTCAACATGTTTTGTAAATAAGCATATACAACTGCAGTAGAAAGACACAAACAAAGTGCAAATGAATATTCATAGCCACCTTAGCTCTACTGTTCACAGGAAGTTCACAAAAGCACAACGATGCAATAAGGAAACTGAAATCCTTTCTGTCAAACAAATATAATGTGGACATTAGACTTCTGGAGACCGACTCTATGATCTTGACACAGGAAAAACTTCTGGTTTTAGTAGGGATGGTTTGCTTGGAGAAAATTTAGAGGAATAAGGCCTAGGTTACAGTAATACTAAAAACATAAAACAAAATTTCCATCAGCTTCTGTGGAACCAGCATTTATCTACTAAAATCTCATGCTTCTCATTTTCTTCTATCTCATAAATGGAAGCAGTTTGTAATTTTAGAGTTTTAATCTTGTTTTCTTAAGAAAAAATGGTGATCTGATTATCTGCTGTATCAATGTCTGTTTCTCTTAGCCATATAGGATTTTTAACTTAGTTTGACCAAATTTTAACCAAACTTGACAGATGTTGTGTAAATACTTAGCCAGGTAAAGTGCTTTGCCCAATGGAAACCTAACATACTTACTCTTGACAGATACAGGAAACAGAAGATAAAACCATTGCAAACCAGTTTCATTATTTTTCTACCATCAGGAGTACATCTTTTTTGAAAGGTGCAGGTCTATTAGACTGAGCAGTGCTAGGGAATCATTGAGACATGATTTCTAAGTTGGACTGTAATCATTTGATCTATGATGAAAGAAACTTCTGTACTTTGCATTTGTTTTCATTCATTTGAATTAAAATGTAAGAAGACAGTTGTACCTAGACGACTGGTCCCTTCTTTGTACTGGCATGCATTCTGATTCCCAAGTTTATTTAAAAAAAAAGATGTGTTTGTGGATTGTCTGCCCCATGTCTCTATTTGCTGTGTAAAAAAAAAATAAAAATTAAGACCCTTTTAGTTTATTCAGTCCACTCCCTACTAATGCTGGACTGCTTCAGACGACATCATCACAAGGACCATGTATTATATTCTTTCGAATACTCTGAGCAATGGTGTCCCCATTTTTCCTCTTTATAGCACTATTAGAAAACCCTGTTTTAATCTTACTAACACTATGTTAAAGGAAATAAAAGGCTAAGTATACATAACCCTTTTAAACAGTCCTCTGTGCTCTGGTAAAATAAAACTTTACTTTTAATAGGTGTGCAAGAGTCGGGGCACTGAATTCCAACAAGTACCTTCTGGCTTTGTTTTTTTAATTCCTTGTTTAAAGATAGAATGCTGTTTTTCCTCCCCTATGGGGAAAATGTCTTCTAGAAGACAACAGAAAGAACCTGGAGGATAATGTTGCCAACAGCATGTCAGAGATGATTACTGCAAAAGAAAAGAGAACCTCCTGTTTTGACATTGGGCAGCCAGTAGAGGAGAGCGGAAAGAAGCTACAAAAAATTGCTTATATATATAACTCAGATTCAAACTGTATAATTGTTAGCCAGTACTCTTCTCTTCTTTGAAAGCATGCTCAAAAAAAAGAAAAAAAAAAATCACTCTGCTTTCGACTAGATCTTGTCCAGTGTAAGACAGAGTGGTATGTCAACATGACAAATGGAAAGATGGCTACAAAACGCTAAACCAAAAATGTCTGTCGTGTATATAAGCTACCCAGTCAAAAGAGATGAAATTGCAGGTCTGATGGTCCTGGGTCACTGTCACTGGCCAAGAATTTGTTTACAGCTAAGATTTAAAATTAATAGAATGCATATTAATAAAAAGTCATAATTTACATATATAAGCTATGGGTATATAAGCTACCCAGTCAAAAGAGATTAAATTGGAGCTCTGATGGTCCTGGGTCACTGTCACTGGCCAAGAATCTGTTTACAGCTAAGATTTAAAATTAATAGAATGCATATTAATAAAAAGTCATAATTTACATAGTATGCCTTGAAAAACATCCTTGGCCCAAAAGGGGAAAAAATGAGGAAGAAGATGGGAAATCCTCTATTAAATTATTAAAATGCAAAAGAGAAATGAAAATGAAAATTAAAATCTTTTTATTCTACATAAACTTACCACATCTATGAATTTCTCACTTCAATTTGCCATGCAGTTACCATGGAATTCCTTCAAAAAGATTAAAGAGGGTATCTTCATAGTAATACTTCCCTACATAACAATGATTTTACCTTTTTATTTACAGATATCTTTTCTAACATACAGCTAACAAATTCTAAACTCAATCTTAATCACTATGTTACAAAAGTTGGGATTAATTAGCCAATACACAAACAAGTGGACAGTTGTGACACAGAAAGGTTGCATTCTGTATTTTTATAACTGTTACCTAACTTCTGCTACATTTACATTATAATTAGCTGCATGGCTAGATTGCCCAAGAAAGTTCTAACTGATCCTAATTTAGTTAGATAAAGATAGATAAATTAGTCTTTCTTAATGTGAGCTATTTACATCTTGTTCGTGTATACTGAAGACCCTATTTTCACATCTCTGCTACTTTGTTAGCAGCAGAGGTCAACCCTAACTCCAGCTGCTTCCACTGGGATGGCCTGTGAGGGTGTCATGGGCAACTCCAGTCACTTAAGAAGTGAGCAGAAGCAAAATCCTTCATCTACAAATACATTTGACTTCAGGGAACTTAATTAAAAGTTCCCTACTCATGCCCCTACAGTCTCCTAATCTGTATGCTTCAGATTAGTTTCAAGGAGCATTTTCATAAATTGTTTATAAATAGTTTGCCAAATCTTTGCCACTAGATTTTACAACCTTTCCTCTGCTACACCATGAAAGATATTTTTAGGACCTGTCACTATCTCCTGTAAAGAGGAAGCATTTCTGTGCAACTTTTCAGGAAGCAAAGCAATTAATGTGGCTATCTCACAACCTGCGCTATCTTTTCTATGAAATTTATGAAAACATAAGAATTTATAATAAAAAGAAAAATAAAGGCTGATGGAAAATGTATGAATTATAAGAGGTGAAAAAAAGAGAATGTAGAAACACTAATCAGATTTGCTGTCCTTACTCAAATAGAGCAGTCAGTGGAGTAAAGAAGAGCTTTACCTCATTAAGGAAGGTAAACCTCCAAACTGGACATCTGCATTGCTGTGTCATGTAACCAGTTTATAAAGTTATGTGAACCAACTATCTCATTACTGTAAGTTGCAAAACACTTAATTTATTCATACAAAATTGAGTGTTCTATTTTACAATGTGTTAATCCAGAGGGATCAGAAAATGATTCTAATAGTGAAACATTTAAGTATTAAGTACTGTATATTTTATTGATTTACATGACAGGTGAAAATATATCTCATTTATAAGGCTGTCAGAATAAAAGAACCTCCCACAATTTCAACCTAATATACATTTGGAGGTGGAGAGGTTGATATGCATGCAAATAAGAACATTTTAACCATTGAACATTACATTTTGCCTAACTTTCAGAGACTGCTTCACTGACTTATCTCTATATCTCTATAAAAACTAGAAAAGGACTTTCATTGAGTAAAAAGGACAGGTAAAACTCACATTGGAGTCAAGCCTGGACCCACTTCCCTCCCCCTCTCCCCCGACGAGCAGCTAGAACTACAGTTCACTTCATGTTTTCTGCTCCAGGAGAAAATTGATCTAAGGCACCCATTCCAGTCATTGGTAGTAAACCAAGGTCCTAGTTAGTCTCTTTCCATGAAAGCTGATTCTGAATCCCTTCCAAACTCAACCGTTCTGTGATTCTGTAAAAGCTACTTCAACTGACAGTTCCTCAAGTCTAGAGCCAAAATATTACCACTAAGCACCTGATCCCAAACGATGAGCATGATTTCATTGCCTTCATTAGGCTCTGGATTACAGTGAGATGCACTTTATTATGATGCAATGTATTTATGGTAATGTAACTATACTCTTTGTTGCTGGGGTCAGAGGAATACTATTCTCACAGCCTTTGCACAAAGGCAAAATAAGTTAGACAAAGATCTGACATTAGGTCATTTGTGTATATAAGTTTGCACTGACTGTGAAGGAGCATTCATTTAAAATTTGATATCTTACTAAAATGTTACAATGCTTTCCAAGGTTTTGCTTATGTATTCTAAAATATGTAAGGTGTAAAGTATTTCCTGTGTTGTTGACCTAACTCCAAACAGGACAAAGTGCTCAAAGTCTTTAAAACGTTCTCTTATAAGATAGTGCTGTGTTCTTCCCCTTCCCTCCAGCTCTGGCATGGGCACCCATTCAGTTTACTCAGACACCATAATGCAGTAAAAGCGGATGGCCTCATAGTGGAAGTAAAGAATCAGAAATATACAGAACGTGCACCGTTCAAGCTCTGGTTTGTGAGTAATTACAAATCAGAAACAAAATCAAATCCCTCAGTGAACAATCCAGACACTGAAAAAAAAAAAAAAAAGACTGAAATTCATCACCTAAAGTTTTTTTCATACAAGCAGTTCACCCAGCTCTATTAAAGCTGCTGGAGAAATCTTTTAGAAGAAACCCATTAAGCACTTCAAGTGTGTTATTTTCGCTCTGGGCTCAGAGAGTCTTTTTCTGTGTCATTGCACTGGTCCTACTCACATGAAACAAGCAAATATAGAAATATTGGCAGCTTTCATACTTGCTTTTTGTCCCAGGCCCAGCGGGTGAACAGCACTGAATTTCCTTGTTTGTAAGCTTTTCCAAATGAGCCTAAAGGGTCTTGCTCATCAAGGTTGAAATATCTGGCAAATAGTAACAGCTCTAGATCGTAGCTTATAATTAGAATTGCTTGAGCCAGTTCAAAAACAGTGAACCAAGCCAGAACCTACTCCACCAACAAATCCCTCCATTTCAAATAAGACCCCTTTACCTAATGCGAGATCTCACATTTAAAAGTTCATATCCAGCAAAATATTGTTAGGTAGAATTTTCTTTTCAAATTATAAGGCCTGGACTCCAGTCACAAATTACAGTTCATTTTGGGTCATCTGTGAAAGAGACAGCTTTTCTGGAGAAGTAAGCTAGGAATGACTACATTTTACAGACCTCAGCATTGTGCATCTGGTATGTCACAGAGGAAAATTGGGTTGGGTAGAATAGAAACAGGATGAATGTAAAAAGAGGAATAACATGATAAAGCTGGATCCACTGAACCTGAATCAAGGAAATCAGAGAGGGAAGACTGCATTCAGAATTTAAAAAAAAAAACCAAACTACAAAACAGATTTGGGAATATTAATTAAACTGACGGACAGGGACACAAAAGATGGAAGAACTGTCGAGATTTGAGAATGTAAGCAGGAATTTAGGAAAAAAGCCACAGAAAAAGATTTTATTTGGTTTGTCTTGAAATATTATTTTTTACTATGAAGCTCTAAGAAGCAAAATTTCCATAGAACAGTAAGGTTTACAATCTTCTCCCATATGGTCATCCAGTTTCAGTTTAGTGCAACTAAATTTAAAGTTAAAATGTTTTAGCTAATACATTTTAGCTATAAAATTTGCTTCCTGAGTTTGTTCCACCAAAAGGAAAAAGACATAAGCATATATATTACCTTCCACCTTTGCTATTACATCAACACAGATGATTACTAGCTCTGGGGGTAAAAACATTTCTTTATCCAAACAGAGCTAACAGAGAAATTGTGCAACTCAGATGTAACAATATCCTCATATGCCTTATGAGGATCAAACACTAAGGAGATATATGAAACCCATTGACACAGAGGTAACAGAAACCTCCCTAGGTTTGAAAGATTTCTCTGATTTGTGTCTCGTTTCTTGAGACTGGAAAATTCAGAAGGTTTTGTATGATTTCTTGTAATGTACTCATTTCAGCTGAACTGGAAATACCATTTTTGCTACCATTTGTTCTATTTGCTTTACAGCATGATCTAGGAAGTATAAATACATGAAAATGGATAGATAACAGAAAATAGATACAATGAAATTACCATTTCAGGCTCCAAAAATAAGATCTCTCCTAGTCACTTTGTTTTACTGAAACCTCTTCATTTATTGCTATAGAATTTGAGGTTGGATTCTAGAATAAATGAATATACAAAGGTTCATTCAAGGCAAACTGCTTAATCACATTGTCAAGGTCAATAATGAAAGATCTCAATGCATATTAATTCTTCATTTACCTTTTTGCTACACAGTCTTCATAAAATGCTGGTGCTAGTCCTAACTACTTTCCCGTTTGCTTGTGGGACTGTGAAAGAGAAAAGATAGATTCCCATTTATATTTTGAAACCATCTCATAATATAATTGTAATACTTTGTATACTTTATATAATTTGCTAGTAGATACAGTCAACTCGTGAACGTTTACAGTGATAAACAGGAAAAGTATATAATCTGTGTTATTCACTATTTTCACATCATGAGGAAAAAAAAGTTCCAAGAAGCAACACTGCCACCACTAGCCATGGGGTTCATGGTATCTAGAGTAAAATTCATTTATGTCAAATATCTGAAGCTATCAGAGTACACAAAAACCTTGACAGCACTTGTTTAGAACTGACTCTGTACTTTCTATTTATATTCTAATGCTTCATTTACCCCTGTAAGATGCTTTGTGAATTCACACAACTTTAGTCTCTGCTAGGCTTTTCTCCTGAGCTGTGCTTGTAATCATCTCTAGCTTTCTCGGAGAAGACAGAGGAGACTCTGATGAAGGACTATATCCAATCTGATGGCATGTCTGTTGCTTTTTTTACAGCAATAGTTGTTAGCAAGCTGCAATACAGGCACTTAGGGGACTGGATAGCTCCATGTACTTCTAATGCAGGGGGAAAAAGCTGGGGGGGGGAAATAGATTTCCTCTTCTCAGCAACAGATATGGTGGTGCTAATACTAAAAGTTGAAACCATCTTATAAGTTCAGTGGCACATCAAACTGGACCACTGACCTCATTTCCTGCAAAACTTTTTCCCCAAATGCCTAATGGTTTGATTGTCATTCATTTTTTAAAAATTAGTTAGCCATGAAAGAGCCTAAATTCCTCCCTGAAAGAGAGTAAAATCTAAGGGAATGGGTTTTTAAAGCCCTTACATAACTTCTGAAAATGTTGCAGATGCCTAAGAATCACGAAAAAGTTTATTGTGAAAACCCACTATAATAGCTGCAGCACTTCAAACAGGTACCTTGGTAGGAATGTAGAAAATCAAGTCATGAACATAGTTGAAAAGCTGGACAACTTTTCAATTATCAAAGGTGATAACACCTTTGTCCAAGAAATAACACTGCCACCACTAGCAATGGTGATAGTAGTCTTGTGGGGGAACAATGAAGAGAAATCTCATGTCACTTCTGGTCAAGTACCTCTCTTTTTAGGCCAGCAATTTTCTGGACAGTTTATATTCTTGGATAAAGAGTAAACAAAACAACTCCCGGTCCCTCAGACTGAAACCTCCTATTTGTGGATATTGTCTTCTTTGATCTATTCTCAGGTGCTTAGAGAAGAAATATTCAGTTCCTCCTCCTGAATGGAGAGCTGCATTTCATGTTAGCTGTATAATATATGAGATCTCTAAATTTTATTTGTCTGCAAATTCATGCACATCTTCCTGCCATTCCAGGTAATATTTAAGCACAATAAGACTTTCACTGAGTTGAAACCTTTTATTTCAGTTGAGCTATAAAATTAATCACTAGCTCATTGGGACTTATCCTTCTCATGTTCTGTTGGAAAATATCTGCCCATAACAATGTCTGAATGGCAACAATTTGTGTGTCCCACTCAAAGAAGTCCAGCAGCGAATATAGTTAGAATGGAATTAATAAATACAATCAAATTTTGGCAGTTGTCCAAGTATAACCTATTATACTTGCTACTGTTGGTGGCACGCACAATGAAATGTTGGAAAGAAAATTTAATATGTATAAAATAGAGTGGGAAGCTACTTGCTGTTATATGTCTCCCATAATACATTTGATAACATGAGCTTTTTAAAACCTCTAAATGAAGTCTTTAAAAGACTGGTTTGGTTTTTGATAATGTGTAATAGTAAAACTAATACTAATGCTTATCATATCATGCAAGGATCTTGAAGTGCTTTACAAAAGAAAATAAGTACCATTATCCCTACATTACATGGAGAAACTGAGGTATGGACAGGGCGTGTTAATACCCCATGGCAATAAATAAGTCAGTAGCACAAGAATATAACCTGTGCCTCTTAAGCTTTATGCCCATCTTCTTCTTGCTGAGTAACATTGCCTCCAAAAATTTTTCTAAGCAATCCATGGGTTTTAATATATTATTTGGCACTATGAGTGTTTGTAAAACACTGTTTGACCACTGCCCAGTCACTCGCTATTTGCAGCCTCTGTCCTAATCCCCATGTAATCCCTTCAACCAAGACTCCCTCATCCAAAGTATCATATTCACAAACTACTGAAAATAATATTATAGAAGCATAGACCTGTAAAAGACATCATACTGTGAATCTGCTATTACTGTGAAAGCACGGAACTTTTCACATGAAACAAATGCTCATGATGATTCCTACAGTTAGTAGAGTGCTTTCTCATTGATAGTGTTGAATGAGAAGGACATCTGAGGTGGCACAAAGCATAGAGGGATAATTTATACAGGAGCAATGCAGAAACTCTCGTAACACAATCACAGTGATTAGCTTTTTCAAACACAATTCTAAGAACCAAATTATGTAGAGAAATGCTTTGTTAACACCTCTGCAGAACAGGAAAGAATTAAAATTTCATCTGAAAAAGATTTTCATCCTCTTAAGAAATTTCAATGTACCTTTCCTGGAAAGCTTAGGTAAAGAGCAACGCTGCTGTCACTGACAATACCATAGAGACATGAGAAAGAGTCATTTCACTGTGTGACAACTAACAGATAAACATTCTGCCTTGTGGTCTTCTGGATTTTAAATTCTACTGAGAAATAATATCCACATATTATCTTTATACCGTAGTAGATAAATTTTCCTCTGATTCAGATAGGAAATGTCTCTGCACAATTACGCAGAGTTTTAACACCACTTAGAATATTATCTTATAACCTAATATCTTATTGGGTTCTTATTATCTTTTCAATCAGATTCATGGCCAGAGAAATTACTAGAACTGCCATTTCAAATCATAAAGAAGCCAGATGTGTTTTTAAAGTTAGAGATCTTGAAAGATCTATTTGTTTGTTTTTTCTTAATAGCTATCCCTGAGTAGTTTTTTGAACATTCTGTTTAGAACTAGAACATGTCAGATTTCAAATTGCAAATACCATTTCACACACTTTTAAAATGAAAGTTCACATTTAAATGGTTTAATCAGTAAATATATCACCTTGTAGGTATAAGAGAACTTACAGCAGAACTTGTCTATCAGATAGTTTGACAATATTAGTGAATGTGCAAAATTAAGCAGCCGAGATAATTTTATAATTAATCTAATGGCCTCTTTCAAATATAGGTCATTACAGCCACCAGGTAATCATAGCATCATGCAAATTATTTCATGATCTCATATGGAATGAGCCCTTTCTCATAGTTTTCAAATGAAAAGCCTGGGCAGCAAAGTCTGAAAGAGGAATATTCTAGAGATGATGTATCACTGTATGCTTGTCCTGCTCTTGTACTCTTTACTACACATCTACTCTTGGCCACTGCCTCATACAGGATATTAGGACAGACAGACATTTGATATAATCTGGCACTGCTGTTCTTATTAGAGAGCATTATAATGGAGTGAGCAAATTGTTAAGCAACACCAATACTGGTCTCTCTGTTGATGATACCAAGAACTGAACAGACGAGAACTGAACTGTTAAAAGTTTGTTCTCTCTATATATGGCTTGAAACATACTGGGAGGAGAGGTAGCTAACATATGCTCTACCATTATCAACACTTTTCTTGTCCTGTGAAAAAATCAAGCTTTCAAACTGTCATTTTGCAAGAACATCAGATACATGCACTTTCACACTGAAGAAGGAAATTTCAGCAGAAGTACGTGGAATTAGTTCTTTCCTTTGTGAGATTGTTTGCGTACATATACTGTAACTATAGCTTTGTAATGCTATAAACAACTGGCATAATATAAAGTAATAAACATTCCCAAAACAGAGGCATCAATCTGCTTTCAAACCAACCCCACATAAAAAAGGTAACTAGACAGGATGGCAATGCACCCAAAAGTCAATAATGTCAGGCTGTGTCCTACTATTAAAAAAAAAAATTAATTAAAAAATCAGAGATAAGGGTAGAATGCTCTTCATCAGCCCTGCATCTGCATATGCAAAGACAATTAGCTCCAACAACTCAAATGCCCTCAGCTTTCACCCTTAAGTCTGAGAAAAGTTCCTACTCAAGAAAGACCCAGGGTTGGAGCTACAAAAATGTTCTGAGCTGGAGCACAGGTCCAGCGGCGATGCTGTGAGGAACATATGCAGAATCCTCTGTCATTACTCCAGGAAATGACAAGGTTTTGGCATCATAATTTAACATTGCAATGTGGTCTCAATCATTTTATATAACATTGTTTTACCATTGTCTTGACACAGTAAAGTGGTCTCCATAGACTTACATTGGCATAATTTTGCCATCGTCTTGACACTGTAATACAGTCTCTGTAGACTTGAATTGAATTTTTGTCATTGCCTTGAAATCGTAATGTCCTCTTCCCAGGCTTGTCTTCATAAACACATCCTCACCATGTGCTTGTTTTATCTCATCCTCATTCTGAAACCACTGGGCACTTTTATTTCCTATTAAACTTTGAAAAAGGTACTGTTTAAAAGCTAATCCTTACATGTAATCAGTGACTATTTTAGAACTCCTGCCTATCATTGTTTTACAGGATTTGAAAGAATTCCTCAAATCAGAAGTTATTCCAAGAAAATCCAAACACTATTAAAATGCTGAAAGTACATGCAAATACACTAGGAATTTATATCTTTTATGTTCAATATTATCTGGCTTTTAAGAACATCTTAAGTTAGGCCAGATCATAATGGTTTTGATTCTGTATTCTCTACTCTGTAGGACTGCTTAGAACACTTGATAAAATGGCATAAATTGGTTAACCTAAGTATGCTTCAAGAAAACACTGAATCTTTGCAGCTCAAAATCACTTAAATCCTCTGTTTAGTACGAATGAGTCACCAAGCATTTTCTGTCTTATGTTGGATAAACCTGTTCAGAACACTTTCTATTTGGGAACTGCTACTACTGGTCCCTCTTCTTGATAAAAGAATACCGAACACACATAGCCATTCAGCTTTACTTCCTCTATACAGAAACCCAAAAGGAAAGTTTTTTCCTTCCTTCACGAAGGTGACAGTAACATTTCACATGTAAATACTTGCTGATTTTTTCCTCATTTTAACAAATGCCATTAGAGTCTTCTTTCTTATAATATCAAACATACAGTAAAATAATACTATAAAGAAGAACCAGGACTCAACATTTGCACCATACTTACAGGTAAGTGATGCTGACTACTAAATTAGGAAATTCTTGGCTTGTTTGGCTGACGTAAGGTATGATTTCTAAAGGAACTAGGCATTTTCCTTACAGTGCTTATAGAACATAATGCAAACTGATTTATACATTGGGCAGTCTACAGAAACTCATTTGTAATCAGTTTGTCAACCAGCCTGTTAGTCAACATATTGGTATGTACCTCTTCCTCACTGTGCCCTAAAACCTGTCCTTACAGAAATGCAGGGAGCTTTTCACTGGATTCCAGCTGAAAGAAGCATCTTTAACATGATAAAGTATAACATTTTTAGGAACATTAAGCTCAACATAATATTTATGCAATGTTTTTCTTCAAAGATGCAGACAAAATTGCTCTTGCTTTACTAGTAACAAATTGCAGGCATAGAAGAAGAGTGAAGTTAATTTTAATGATGTATGAAATGATTAATGTCATCAGAAATAAAGAGACTATGCCTGAAAATTTGGAATGCAAAAATAATACAACAGAATACTGAAATTCACAAGTCGATAGTGTATCTTAATTAGAATTGAAAAGTAATAAGGTGGCACTCTTGTGTTACAGAGGGTGAGATTCAGACGCCTAAACATAGGTGCTTACAGTCAGCCAGAGATGCTTGGATGCCCTGCCTGTCCTACACACTCCAGAAGGGTGCAGACTTCCTGCAGGTCTTATCTTCCATCTGTCAGCTCTTGCAGATGCCTTGTAATATCCCAGGGCACTTCAAATGCCCCCAGATACCTGTGTTTCTGCATCTAAATCACATCCTGGAATCTAAATTAATATTAGAACTTATTTGGGCTTTCACTGACTTATGTCAGTAAAGTGAAAACAGCAGGAGTAATGTTAATGGGCTTTTGATAACATGTAAATGCTGCTTACGGCAAGCATAAGCATTGCATAAGTTTATGCAATTTGCCTACTAAGGGTGGTGCAAGATTTTTTTAACAGAACTTCAAAATAAAGGTTAATAAAAGAAAATAGTTGGAAATTATAAAAGAGAATGCATGTCAGAACTTACAGAAAAAGCAGTCAGGACAACTTTAATAATAATTTTCGTGTTCTTTTGAAAACCTCAATGGTACAGCAATAATCTGACCTAAAAACTGTTCTTTCTCTCAGAATTTAACATTCACTTTCCTTTGTATCAAAATAGTATTTGTCATAATGAGATGCAAAGTAACTGAATGCTATGTAACACAACATGACACAACACAGTCAACAGAATACATTTAAAGAACAACACTCTTATTCTCAAATCAGATAGCCACCGTCATTTCATAGAACAGGTATCTAATTATAAGTATGTGTGTGGACTCATGCAGAGCAGACAATGAGATGTCTTGGCTACTTGCAAACCAGCAGATACTGTGGTTCACTGAGTATCCAGATTATTTGAGGGCAGTTTGTCACATCTGTAGATATTTCTTTAATGAGTTCTTTTTGCAATTGCCAAGCTCCATGTTCGTTGTTTTGTAAAAATTCTATTTGTTCAATTCTAGTCTAATATTGTTGATTTTTTCTAAGAAAAATTAGCTAGCTTCTGGGGAAAAAATATATCTAAATTTAGCTTTGCAAAGATTTTCTATGGACAAATTAGACCAATAGCGGTAAATTTACGGTGTTGAATTGATACATCATAACAAGAAAGATGACCGGAATTATCCACTTAGTTCAAGTAGTGGCAAAATAGGACACCAGAGAGAAATTTATGGTAGTTTCTACAATACCTATTATCCTATTTAGGCCCTGATCCTATAATTGGGTTTGCCCAAGTGGATCTGATTGCAGGACAAGGGCTATATATCGTATGCTCTTCAGGGTACAGGCAATTGGGATTTTTTTGCTGTTTGGGGGTTTTTTTTTGCATTATAGGTGAGGCCTAGAGCAAAGTAGATGCTACTGCAACAAAAGACAAAATGTTGAAATAAGTCAATAAAAAGATTTTCCTCTTTTCACTGTGTAATGAAGGTAGATATATTGCATCAGCATGGACTATGAAAATAAGAAGACATTGAAAGATACACAGTGTATCCAAAGAGTTTGGGACTTTATTTCAGTCCATGGTAGAAATAGAGAGGGATTCTTGCCTTCTTAATAATAACCACAGTTTCATACTGATTTATCAAAACATCTCTCTGAAATTTCAACAGGGACAGGCCAGAATCTCTGACTGTAAATAGTAATATTTAATATCTCGCACTTCTATAAGACTTTTCAACCAAGGATGTTGAACTGCTTTACAAATATTAATTAAGGCTTAATTAAGCAATTAATCAACTGTGTCATATTACTTTATAATTGTGATTTATATTGCTCCCAGTGTGTGGTAGGCCATTTACAGATATATGAATGAATCTTGTCCTAAAATGTAGAAATTTAGATAATGTGGTCTTTCCTTGTTAATCATTACCCACAGATATCAAATATTTCTCTCTCGTCTTCATCTTCGAACGCTGTACTATCACCATCATAAATCAAGAGCGAGCATCTAGCTACCTCTGTGTGGGGCAAGGTCCCACCCAGGAAGATTTTTGTGGTGGGTTCCTTTCAACCAGGAGACAGCCATGGGTGTTTCCCGTATTTCATCTTTCCCTCTCTCCTAATTTATATCTTGTACAGAGGTCTGGAGCTAGAGCAGGTTGCAGTGCCTGTGGCTATGCAATCCAGGCTTTTACAGCTTTTCGGGGATCTCTTTGTTCTGTGAAACCTTGGGAAATATGATCTAGGGAATGGTCTACACCACAGGCATAACATGAAAAGGGTTCCAAGACAAATGGGTTAACCATGTTGCAGTGTGACTGGCTCTGCCCAATAACATATCTACCATTCAGCAGTGTAAACTCCCTTATGTCTGCAAAGGGCTAGCAACTTAATTTAACAGCGCTGTGGAAATAGCTACATTTTTCCAAGGAATGCTTCATAAGAAATGCCCTTCCACAGCTTCCCTCTTTAGCAGTCACTGAGAAATACTGCTGGTTTCATTTTTGTAAACTGGTGAGTCTATTGCACAGAAGTTAGCACAAAACACTGCTCAAATACTATTGATTCTTTCCACAGTTGATTAAATAATACAAATCAAAGCACACTCACATGAATACACTGCCTGGGATTAAAGAACGGGAATTAATTTCATGTAATATTCACAATAAATAATTTGGTCAGTTCTAGTCACGGGTTGTATTTTTTGAAGAGATAGAACAGAATTTTTTCCTCTAATCTACTTAAGCACCAAGTGACTCAAACTGACTTCTTAGTGTCCTAGAAATGCACAGTTCACAGTGCACATGTCCAGAGGTGCAATGCATGAGTGGGGTCACAGCTGCGTTGATAACACCACAGCTGTCCTTCTGTGCATGCCTGAAAAGTGCCTCCCACTACTGAAGGTTGATAGGTCTATTTCTTATTATATGTCTGCATGGGATCACAACTGTTCTTCAGATACTACTAATCCAATAAAAGAGGTCTTCTCAGAGCTATGAAGACTGGCTTAATGGAGACAGAATTAACCGGGACCAGGAAGAAGGGTTCACTTCCCCAGTTGGCTTAGCTTTCTACAATCGTTAGCCTGCTATTGCTTAATATTTATCAAATATTAAGCTTTTGCTTTTATTTAGCAAATATTAATATTTATCAAAGGACAGCCCTACAAGCCACTGCCAGGATGTCATGAAAATAGAATCCATTTGTGATTGTGAAACTTTCCCCTATTACCATAGTGTTGAAGGTCACACGAGTGACACAAATTAAAAGGCCATTTCTTCTAATCAGTATGTATCTTTACCACTTGCTATTAATAGTTTTTCTTTTAAAAAATAAAATTAACTGGTATGTTTACCATTTTACTTGAGTGTAATGTAAAAAACCTTGGTATTTTAAGAGGATTTAATTATGTTACGTGGAATATATTTGGAGGTGGTCAAGTCACAATCTGCTAAAGCTTTCTTTAATTTTAAACAAGTCTGAAAACGCATGAATAATAATAAAAAATCCTAAATATGCACTAGAACTTGTAATGATATCAGTCTGCCAGTAAAGGGAGACTGCATTTGTGCCTTGATTATATGTTGAAACTTTGGGCTCTAATTTATTATTAAAATAATAAATAGAATATAAAGCTTTTCCACAATGTTCTTAGGAGTGAATCTCCTGGATATTTACAGCCCTTAGTGCTTGCACTGGGAGATTTGTACGCACATTTGAAGAAACAAACAAACTGCCTGGTTTTAATGGATTTGAATAGAATCCTGAGGAAGCAGAAATAGAAGCACCTTTAGTGGTGCTCATAGGAGGAAAAAATAAAAATAGCAAAACTGGTTACAAAACTCAACTCATATTCTATTTTAAAGCTAAAAAATTCCTGCAAATACTGGACTCCACCTGATGGATGATATGCATGAAGTAGGTCATTTGCTACTACGTATGCTATCTCTACAAACTTCCTTAGGCACTCTTCTTCCTCCTCTTTTTATAAAGAGTAAAATACTGCAGGGATCAGGACATGAAACAGAGGATTTGAAACAATGCACTTGAAATTCCACAGCTTACATTTTAGGGAGAAAGATGATGAACTGAATTAACAGAGACGTAATATGTTTGCGATTTC